>NC_142044.1:10697185-11016560 GCF_982192425.1 Myodes glareolus
AACATCTGAGTTTTACCAATATACCACAGAGTCTTTATAGGTGATGAATATATATATATATATATATATATATATATATATATATATATATATATAATCTTTGATCATCTTAGAATATTTTGAAGTCTACTAATTTTGTTGTCTTTGGTGAACACATGCCTCATAATAAGAAGTATGCCATTTTTATTATAGTAGGTGGGAAATAAGTGTTTGTTCCCATGTATACAGTGTTCCGGGTTGTCAAATGATACTTAGTAGAATTAATGCACTTAAAGTTAATAGCATCACAGTTCAAGTCCATGGGTGACTAGGAACTAGTCTTTGCTTATGTGGCTTGATGTAGGATGGATTCTCCTCTGTATGCTGTGAATATGTTCTATTACCATTGGTTAATGAACAAAGCTGTTTCAGCCAATTACTTAGTAGAGCAAAGCCAGGTGGGAAATCTAAACAGAGATATAGAGAGAAAGTAGGTGGAGTCAAGGAGATGTCATGTAGCTGCTGAAGGAAAAAGATGCTCAGGAACCTTACCAGTGGGCCACAACCTTGTGCAATACACAGATTGACAGAAATGGGTCAATTTTCTAATTGCTTTTATTGAGCTATACATATTTCTCTTCTCCCCTCCTTTTCTCTCCGCTCCTCTTCTACCCTTTCCCATGGTCCCCATGCTCCCAATTTACTCAGCAGATCTTGTCGTTTTCTACTTCCCATGTAGATTAGATTCATGTATGTCTCTTTAGGGTCCTCATTGTTGTCTATATTCTCTGTGATTGTGTACTGTAGGCTGGTTTTCTTTGCTTTGTGTCAAAAAGCCACTTATGGAACCTCCTGAAACTGAAAAGCTGCTGTAAAGCAAAGGTACGATCAACATGACAAAATCGCAGCCTACAGAAGGGGAAAAGATCTTCACTAACCCCACATCGGACAGAGGTTTGATCTCCAAAATATACAAAGAACTCAAGAAATTGGTCATCAAAAGATCAAATAATCCAACAAAAAACTGTGTATTAGACCTAAACAGAGAAATCTCAATAGAGGAATCTGAAATGACAGAAATGGGTTAATTTAAGATGTAAGGAATATGCTAGAGTAATTAGTCAAACAGTATTGTAATTAATATAGTTTCTGTGTGATTATTTGGGTCTGAGCAGTTGGGAAATGAATGAGCAGTCCTGCCTACAGAACCTTGTGCCCAAATTTATCTTTTGAAAAATAAGCAATTAAACAATAAATTAAAAACTCAATAAACTGTTCTTTGAAGAGCTTAAACATTTTTAAATTATATTCTTTTTACAAATAAAATTGGTTAAATATTCTAAATTGTTTCCTAGCATTCTAATTACTATGCATATCAGAATGTCAAAGAGGATGTAATTGTCTTGGGGGTGAAATTTCATTTAGCTAATGTAAATACTTATAAATCTCTTTGTAACTTCCTGATAATTAAAAATAAATCACCAAGGGTACTATACAAAATCTCAGAAAATATTTGCATAGATTTTAAATCCAAGGATATTTCAAACTATTAAGCAGTGAGAAATGAATTTATCTCATAGAACTCTGCAGTTTAATTTTACTAGCCAATTTATTTATTTATTTATTCATGGTTATTTCTGAGTATATTTGAATGTGTGTGTGTTTGTGTGTGTGTGTGTGTGTGTGTGTGTGTGTGTGTGTGCAGGCACATGTGTCTGTATAACAGTCCATAGGTTCTTTTTGGGCAACATCCCAAATGCCAATTTTAAGTTTGAGTAACAGATATAACTCTAGGGGTTCATGGTGGTTGCAACCTATTGAGTTGCTGGTATAGTTTTTATTTTTATAATAATAAATGTGGCCACATGGGTACATATATTAGAACCTTAGTGAAGGTAAAACATGGCTCAGTGAAGCATTTAATTTGTCTTTAAATTCATTTTATTTTATCTATAAAAATATTTCCAAACATATTCTGTACATATGAAGAATGCAAATGAAGTGGATGAGGTTTGTTCGTCCTAGCTGTTTGTGTTTGCAAGTGTGAGCCTGACCTGAGCCACATAGACACTATGAAGCAACATTCTGTCGATTTAGCACTTTTTATGGACCAGACAAGACATTTTTTTTTTAAATTCCAAGGAAAACCATTCAGAGAGCTGAGATTTCAATCTGTAAAACGTCTTCGAAAGGAACCATGAGTAGGTTCAAATAACTGCATCTTCTATCTCATTCATGCCAATACAATGAATGTGTGTTTCCACATCTTTCATAGTATAAACCAACATTTCTACAATGTGTCCTTCCTAGAGAGAAACCCCATTTTTCAGTCACTCCATCATGCAAGCTGATTTCTTTTCAAGAACATTCTCATTTCTGTTTTCTCTGGTTCATGTTTCTATGGCTCACATACTCTGTCTTAGTGCTTGATAAATAATTACTCATTTTTCATTAATAAACATTACACAATTAGAGAGCAGCAAATAATTTTAGCAAATTATCACATAAAGGTCAGAATAAAGTCAATGAAAAAGAAAAAAAAGTTGTGAACAACTTGTGAAAATGAATTGCTTGTTTAAAGACCAGGTATGAAGTTTAAACTATACTTCTTGATTAAAAATATGTGTTCACTTCCTGCTCTCAGTGCTGGGACACTCTCTGGCTAGGCTGAACCTGTGCAGGTCCTGTGAACAAAGACACAACCTCTGTGACATGGTGTGTGCATCAGTTCTATTGTATCTGGAAGATGGTTTCCTTGGTATTTTATATACCTGTGTCTCTTTAGGTCTTTCTGCCTCTTCTCCTACCTAGCTTCTTCAGACCTGAAGGAAGAGGTGTAAAGAAAACATCCTACTTAGAAGTGTTTCAAAAAGCCTTTCACTCTGTACATTATCCAATTATGTGCTTCTGTGTTAGTTTCATCTACTGCAGGATGAAGCTGTAGTACAACTAATAAAATCCCAATATTGGGGTTCAAGCTGAAGATCAGAAAAGCAAAGCAGACAAGTCATTAGAGAGTTCTTAGCTCTACCAAGACTCAGACAAACAAAGGCAATCCTGTCCTCAGAGTGACTGGAGATTGCATTGCTCTCTACCAAACCTACACTGCATTGAGCTCCTGTCTCCTCCTGCCTTATATACCTCTCTCAGCTCAGTCATATTACTCCTGTCTCCATCTGCCTAGTGTTGGGATTAAAGGCCTGTGACACCTGAGTGCTGGGAGCACCTCTGTATGAGTTCTAGTTCTCTTTTTAGACAGATTCAATCACATGTAGCCCAGGGTAGCCTTGAGTCCTGGGGTTAAAGGTATGTGCGGCCACTGCCTAATCTCCAGTGGTTTAGCTCTGCACTCTGATATTCAGCCAAGCTTTATTTATTAAAACACAAATAAAATATCACTTAGGTAGCTTCTTTGATGATGCCAGAGGTAGATAGTGTTTTATGGGCATAGCAGGATATCATTAGTTATTTTATGTGTTCCTTTAGCAGAAAAAAATAGCATTTGAATTCCTCCTCGGCCCCTTCCCTGTCTCATCTCAGGTCCTTGCCTACCCAGTAGTGTAAGGGGTGAGTTCAATCTCATAGAGTGGACCTTAAATACAACTAGAGAGTAATTGGTTACTCCCACAACATATATGCCAAGTTGTACCAGCATATCATACAGACAGGTCATCATTGTAGAAGAAAGTGCTTGTTGCTGGTTTGGTGCTTAAGTGTCTCCTCTGGCAGCGTGGAGTGTACCTCCCAGTGCCAAGAACAGTAAGGGTGAGGATCATAGTTAGGTACCAGCCCAACTTCTCCATGCTCAATGAGATATGTATTGTCTTCAATAATAGGGCCTTACTAGTAGATCTGTCAATACCTTTGACAATAGCCTGAGTTGTCTGGGATGGAAGAGCTAACAGAGGGGAAAGCATGATCAGAATATATTGCATGAAAGAAAAGTTTATTTTCAAAGAAAATTGTAAGTATATGAGAAAAATGGAGCATGGATCTTGATATCTAAACTATTTGCCTTCATTTTGACTTTCACCTGGTATAACATCATAGGAACTATCATTGATTGCATGTTTCTATGTACTTAAACAATGTATGATAAATGTTTATTGCCTTCTTTCCACTGGTAGTCACACCTGATTGTAATCCCTGGCCATTAATTTACATTGAAATATTTGCATATTGTAGTAGTTTGAATTAGACAGTTCCCAATAGGCTCAGGCATGTTAATACTTAGTCTGAAATTGGTTGTAATGTTTGGTAAGGCTTAGCAAGTGTAACTTTGCTGTAGGAAGCACATCACCCGAGGGCAAGTTTTTGGCTTAAAAGCATTACTTCATTTCTAGTTTGTTCTCTGCTTTTTACTTGCAGTTTAAGAGGTGCACACCAGCTGGGTATGATGGTGCACAACTTTGATCCCAGCACTGGGTAGTCAGAGGCAGTTAGAACTCTGTGATTTGAGGGCAGCCTGGGTTACATAGTAAGTTACAAGTCAGGCAAGGCTGCATAGAGAAATCCTAACTCAGACTCCTTCTGCTCCAAATAAAAGGATCTACCTTTTGCCACACTTATCCACTGTTGTGGTGATGGACACTTATTCCTCTGGGATCAAACCTTTCCTTCTGTAAGTTTCCTGGGTTAGAGCTTTTTATCACAAGAATAGAAAAGTGGCTAATACGTATATAAGCATTTCTCTACCTGTACCTGGGCAATTTTTATATACATTTCGGTTAAATTTTAATTCGGAAAGAAACGGTCAGTTTTAAAATTTTTCCTCTTCTTAATTGCTGACACATGTTATGGCTTTAAGGAGCACTGTTAACCCTTCTTCAGTTTAACACACGAACACCTCTCTATTTTTTCATAATTTCTCTCTAGGATTCCCAAGATCATAATATAAAATAACATCATAAAATAAAAAGTACAATCTAAATAGCCAGATATCTGATGCCAGGAACTCTCTTAGGATCCAGAATCCTTGAGTAGCCTCACCTCTCTGGCTCTGCTAACCACAGTACACACAACCTTTTCCATAGACTCAGGACATCTCCACAACAGATGTCACTGTCCCTAGTATTGACCTGTTGGTCCTAGCATCTTCAACATTTTGTGATCATTTCCTGGACTCTTCTAGTGTTAAGGCTCAGCTTCTCTCTCAGATTTCCACTGCAATTAAGTCTGCATGTTTATAATGGTGTATTCTGTGTTCTTTCTTCAGGCAGTCTGATTCAACTTCATGATGCTCATGCTTAGTAGTCTTCCGTATTGACTTCCAAACCTGTCGCCTCCACTATAACTAAGGCTATGACTTCAACAATATCATTTGAGCCAATGTTCTGGGCCTTTAACCTTATCATATATTGCCAAACCTTAACTTCCCTCCACACCCACTTTATTCCTTCAAAACCAGTATCATGTAGGAAAGTCTTACACTTTAACACGTTCAGGAACCAGTCTGAGATGCAACTTTTCCCTACCTCTCTTGCAGACCATAGCTCTTGTGTGTTCATCTCTAGGAAATTCTTTTTTTATATTTTTCCCAATAATTTTTATCTTTTATTAGTTACAACTGACTTCCCATTCCAAGAAACCAACAATTATAATCAGAGTAAAGCAGTGGTTCATGTCAGTGGTCAATGAGGATGGTTTGTTAACCAAAGCTGATACTGTAACACCAGATGAGTGGAAGCAACTGTTCCTTAATAAAAAATTATCGTATGATTTCTCTTTGAAACTTCGAAAGTCAGGTCTCATTCATTTGCACCACTCTCAACATCAGTATAGCCCAGGCATCTCCAAATCCATATGATCCAGTCCATCAAAGCAATGTCTCATTCTCCAGCTCTACTTTTTGCTTTGTGATGGAGTGATAAACGCCGTGGTCAAAAGCAACTTGAAGAGGAAAATGTTAATTTGGCTTCAGTAATATTTGGACATCTCTGAAGGAAGTCAAGGCAGGAACCTCAGGAAGGAACCAGGATGCAGGAAATCAAGCAGAATTCAGCTGCCTTTCTTATACATGCATCCAGGACCACAGTGTTTGGGCCATCCTACATTATTTTTTAATTAATAAAATATCCTACAGACATGCCTGCAGGCTAATATGATGAAGATCATTTCCTAGTTGAGGCTCCCTCATCTCAGGGAACTCTGTGTCAAGTGGACAAAAACTAGTTAGAACACAGGAATGTATTTTATATGTAACTGGTGGCCTAAACAACCCAGTGAGTAATCTAATGAGTTGTGAAATAATTTCATTTGTTGAGATAAAATATTTGTAATTTGAGTTTGAAAAGTGTCACAAAACAAATAATTAGCCATTCTAAGTGATTGAGGATATAATGTAGTTGGCAGAGAGTTTGCCTGAATACAAAGCCCTGAGATTGATGACAATTCTGTATAAAGTGATCATGCTGAAAAAACCTCTAAACTTGGAATTTGGGAGGTGGTGGCAGAAAGATCAAAAGTTCAGCCTCATTCTTGAACATGTGGACTATTAGAGGCCAGTCTAGGCTCAAGATCTTGTCTCAAAAAGTAGCTAATGTTGAGTATTTTAGATTATTATTACAGGTGTCAAAAATAATCTGTTTTTAACTATTCTAGGAATAGAGCAATAATGAACTGGAGCAAAGAAGTCAAAATAGAGTTCTTTAGTAGAATCACAAGGACAGAGAATAAAAAAAAGTTATCTAGTGACTTCTAAGTGAGAGTTAATGAATGAATCTGATTGAGGGCGAAATGTGGAAGTTGCAGAGAGAAATTCAAAGAAGAATAAAATGCATAATCCTATGAGAAAGTACATAAGAGAGAGTTAATTAGAGCAAGATGAATAATATTGATGATACTGCTGTGTGCCTCCTTGGTATTCTAAAACCAAGCTGCCTTATCTTTATAAGCATACCCTGAAGGCGTCCCTTTTCTTGCAATTTAGAAATATTTTAAAATGAGGACTTAATACATTATTCGGAGCATTTTCTCATCAAGGAAAATTTGATTTTACAGTTGTCTTGAGGATGGATAACTTATAATTAAAACCTAACATGTAAAAAAATAGTTTTAGACATGAAGAACTTCGACAATATTCATAGTACTTTAACAGTCAATGGCCTCCTATAAGATGAGATATCTTGGTCATCAGACGGTAATTTCCTGGACTTGCTTCTCTGTCTTATAACCTGTGCTTTACTCATGAATATTTAAAATCTTGATCTCAAATGAAAATAGAGGAGGTCAACTTTTGTAGATTGTGTTAATTTACATGCTGTAAATTTTAAGACACTAACATGATATTGGTGACATGGACTTGGGGGGAATTCTAAAAGCATATAAACCATAAAAACTCATTTCTTGGTATTTGACTATGTGCTAATTACTCACTTCCCTCCCTGTGCCTTTTCTTTGTCTGTGGTATGCATCTGTTGCCTGTCTGTGTTGTTTTTCTGTTATGTGTGTCTGACATCAATGTCCCCGAAGCTTGTCTGTCCCTGCCAAATGGGTTTACTTTATTTTCAATGAATGCCATCAAAATCAGGGCATGAGAAAGGAATGAAGAAAGCTTTACAGGAGCCTTTAGCAGACTTCTGCAAGGGAAGAACTTATTTTTCTAAACCAGTTGATTCAGACTAGTACTCAAAACCACTACCAGGTGTTATCAAGATCTATCCACAAATTATTGTCAACATTTATGGGATATATAAATCTTTTGTTTATGGAGCTTTCAAATCTTTCAGAAAATGTTTGCCACAACATGAACACACACCCACACAACCTCATGTTATTTTCAGTGAAGGTAATAGAAGATTGTTGTCTTGAATTTTCTGTCCTGCTCAGTTCCCGCAGTTGTTAAGTCCCCAAGAAATTACACAGAGGTCTATATTAATTATAAACTGATTGGCCCATTAGCTCAGACTTCTTATTAACTCTTACAAATTATATCAACCCATTATACTTGTTTTTGTTGGCCACATGGCTCAGTAATTTATTTGCTGAGGCAGTCACATCTTGCTTTTTCTGTGACTAGGTTACAACTGCGGACTAGGACTTCCTTCTTCCCAGAATTGTCCTGTTCTCATTGTCCCACCTCTACTTCATGTCTGTTTGTCCTTCCTATACTTTCTGCCTGGCTACTGGCCAATTAGTGTTTTATTAAAATACAATTGATAGGGTACATTGTACCAAAGCATAAGAATAACTATTGAAGAATAAATGATACATTTAACATACAATGTAAAAGCTGACTAAATCAAAAGTATAAGGCATACTACCAAGGTTGGTTGCATGGCCTTAAAAGCAAGCAAAACTTAAACCGGATGAGTACGTAGTAGTATATTGAGTAGGTGGTTTAAATAATCTCAAGGTATTTACACCTTGGTTGTAAAGTCTGGCATAAGTTCAGTCTCTTCAGAGTTCATGATAGAGCAACAGTATGCTGTAGTGGTTCCTCTGCAGGCTTTCCAGTCTGTAGGGGAAAGGTCGAGGTGAGACAAGAATGACACTCAGGTAAGCCCAATTTTATTATAACAGGGACTGGCCAGGAATTTGAGTCTTCCCAGATGATTTTACTTTAGTCATATTTAAGCACAACACAAGAAAAGGAAATGTATTTGGATAGCAATTAACTCAGTCCCAAATGCAAAACAATTTAAGATGCCTTTCCATTGAAGCTGTTTTCAAAGTACATATGGCTTCATCATCAAAATGGTTTCTTGTTGACTAAAAATCAATGCTCAAGATAAAGGTCTAGAGAGAATTTCTGAGGTAAACATAATACCTATGGGAGACAGAATGCCCTGGCCCTAAGATAACATGGAATCCCTTACCCCTTAGGCTACTCTGAAGTAAAAGTGTCAAAACTCATAAGAATTGGTTTATGGCTTCCAAGTAATACTCAAAGTTTTAAGAGGAAAGGGTTTGTGATAAATAAAGCACGAATTATGGGAGATACAGGCAGAGCCAAATAACAAAAGAATGAGAAACAAAAGAATCTCTGGGTTGTAGAACTTCATCATTCTTTGCATTTCATGAAGAACACCTATGCATTTTATTCTACTGAAGAGATAAGCTACATGTTTAACTTTCCTGGTTTCTCCAGTGCCTGTCAGTGTGTACAAGGTTTTTTTTTTCTTTTGTCCCATAAGGTAAGTGGTTTACCTGATTTCCTACATGAACTACTCAATACACTTTCACTTAGGCTTACATGAGTAGGTTACTAAGTTAACTGTTGATTCTTCTCATAACTGAAGTTAAGGTCAGCCTAATTCTGATGTAGAGAGCTAGTTTTCTAGTGTTACCAGCTTTGCTTAGCTCCTTATGCACATGCACCTCTTTGTATACCCCACTCTGCTAAAGCAGGGTATATCTTTATTCAGAAAGCTTTTGTTCTGGCCACAAAGACATAGAGAAAAAACACTATTATCAGAACTCTAAGTTCCAAGAAAGAGTAAAATTGTGCCAACTAGCAGTACATTGTTAGTTTTCGTTTAAAGGTATATATATATATATATATATATATATATATATATATATATATAATTTCACTTATTGATTATAAATTCCTCAAGACAATACAGCATTTTAAAAACTTTTCCTGACTACAGATATTTACATGAGAATTGAAGGCTCTAATCATCTTAAGATTTGCTAATTAGCTCAAAAGATATCCGAGTTTCACTTTGATACTACTGTCAAAAATCTATTGTTACTCTTTTACAGTCATAGGCTCTTATTTGGGGACCTGACTTGATAAGGCTGAAGTACCCAACATTAAAAATAAGACACATTTCCAGAATGGAATGATGAAGTAGTAAGGTATTTCCTAAACACTTAAGTGTGTGCTTGCTGTTTTTTCCTGCTGTAATCATCTTAAGTATTTTTTGGTTTCCCTTAAGTTATTTTCTTATTTACTTTGGAGGTTTCAATTGGATTATGTTTCTACCTTCCATCTCTCACATATACTGCTCCCTGACATACTTCAAATATATACTCTATTCACTAATTGGTATTGTATACATATATGTATATCATATACATCCTTAACTATATTCTGTCCAGTCTGTATAAAATTATTTGCACATGTGGTTTCAGAGCTGACTGTTTCACATAGGAACAAAGAGTTTGTGTGCTTTTTCATAGGGAGGACCACCTCTCCCGCTCCCAGCACTCCTCAGTTATCTACAGTTCTTCCTATAATATTAAGGCTTCATGACTTTTCCCCATCCCATTTTTCCTGCTTGTTGCTTTCATCCTTGTTCATCTTACATTTGGACAGTTATGTTGATTAGGCTTTATGGGTGTAGCTTCTGATGTTACTAGGAGACATCATCTCATAACAAACTACGCAATTCTCTGACTCTTAAAATCTTTCCTCCCCTGTTCCATGCCTGTACCGGAAATCTAGCTAATTACTCAGTGCTGCTGAAGTTGCTTTTGTTTTTGACTGGTCTAAAAGTGTTTAAATTGGACATGGTGACTTATATTTGATAATTTCAAAAGATTTTAGTCCGTTGTCATATTCTACCCAATTAAACTTAACTTTTAAGTAGCCCTATTGGCACTCTAGTGTCTAGAAAGTTTATAAAATTATTTTTTACCATATTTAAAATGTTTTATTATTTGAATATCTCATGCCTTTATATACTTTTTATTGTCATATCAATATACCATCTCCCCTTTTGACCTCATCCTTCTCTGTTTCACATCAATTATTTTACTTATTTATTTACTCAATCATTTATTCACTTATTTTTAACTCTTTGAAACTAATTATTCTGCTTCAATGTGCATGGGTATGTGCCTCTCCTTTGAGATATGAACAACCTACCAAAAGTCATATCTCCAAAGAAGAGTGATGCTCCATCCTTTTTCCATAGGTCCTTCATAGAGTTGAGGCCTTCTCCATTGAAGACTTCTCTATGGACTTTTGAATGCCTTGATCTTTCTCAGGTATTGGGAAGGTAATTACAGCTGTTGTGACATGATGTATGTATATTTCTCACATATAAGTTAGCATGCCATAGCTTCCCCATCTGCAGGCTCTTACCTAGCTGATGTCTCTTCTTCCACAACATTCCGTGAACTTTGAAATAGATGACACATAGAGATGAGCTCTCAGAGTTATTTACCTTGAACCTTTCTAAACAGTTATCAGTTCTTTTATTCACCACTGCCTACTATAGAAAGAAGGATTTCTGGCCATAACTGGGAGCAGAAAAAATCAGCGGGGAACAATGAACATAAATATCTAGAATGCATTTGACAGTACCATCATTCAGATAAACAATGCATGTTCGTTCCCCTCTGGTCCCTGTGCTCTCTCAAGTCCTGGGCTTTGTAATAGGTTCCTAGTGCCAGGTCTGAACTGTCTGGAGCTGTCTGTCCAAAGAGAAACTGGTCGGTTTCCCTAACCAAGAGCTCTGTCAGTGTTGTGTCAAAGGTCATCTTTGCTGATTTTTAATCCTGATTCTTTTGGACTTGTGTTTCGTTCTGTCACCAGCTGACAGAATTTCAATTGCATTGAAATATTTTAGCTTTGACCTTGTGGACCAACAGTTCTCAACTTGTGGGCCATGATTCACACAGGGGCCATATATTAGATATCTCGAATATCAGATATTTACATTATGATTTATAACAATAGCAAAATTATAGTTATGAAATAGCAGCAAAGTTATATTTTGTTTGGTGGTCACTACAACATGAGGAACTGTTTTTAAAAGTTCACAATATTGGGAATGTTGAGAACTGTCGAAGTAGTGGATTCTGTGTCTATTGAGTTCAGTTCAGGAAAAAACAATATTCTCAGATTTGATTGTGGTTAAATTGAGAAATAATGATATGTAGCAATCTAATTTTCCAAATGGGTACAGAGTTCACTTGCAGAATATTTTGCACTCCTGAGTAATTAGGAAAAATAGCTCATTTTGAATCAGCTGTTTTCACCTGTGCATTCTTAAACATTTGTTCAAATACAAGCGCTCTAAATCTCAATTTTTTTTTATTCTTAAGTACTTTCAACTCTTTTACTACAATATGTAAAGTGAATGTTTGCAATTCCTAAATCTTGTCACGTAGATTTGGTGAAAAATTAACTGTCAAAATATCAGATAATAGCAAGACAAATAAGTGTTTAATAGGATAAAAATGATGGTACACGGTATTTCAGAACACTATTTCAGTAGGCTTTTATAAACAGTTAGATTTTGTTTGAATTATTTCAGCTTAATTATTTTTCATAAAATAATGTCTAGATGTAGTTTAAAGTCTGTGTGACAAATTTCCATGAATGTATTCTTCACTTTTAAAGATAATATTATTATTGTCTAAATGTGGTTACCTTTTTGTCTTTTTAATACTATTTTTCTTATTAAGAATATCTGTAGCTGTGCAGTGCTAGTGTATGCCTTTAGTTCCAGCACTTGGGAGGCAGAGGCAGGTGGGTTTCTGTGAGTTATAGACTAGCCTGATCATAAATTGAGTTTCAGGACAACCAGTGCTGTTACACAGAGCAAGCCTGTCTCAAAAAAGTAATATTTTGGATTTATTTTGGTATTCTTTTTCCAGACAAGATTTCTCTCTAGCTTTGGTGCCTGTCCTGGAAAGAGCTCTTGTTGACCAGGCTGGCCTCGAACTCACAGAGATCCACCTGTCTCTGCCTCCTAGGTGCTGGGATTAAAGGCATGTACTTGAAAAAATATCTCCTCTGCGGAAGAATTTACTTTAGTTTCTGCAGGCTAATACAAGCATGTTTTATTATATTTTCATATGATTTAATTAAATGAGTTCAGAGCTTCACATTAAAATCATCTTCAAATTAAAATGAAAAAACAGTGCTTTAAATAACATTTGAAAATCTTTGAAGATATCTTAGTTACCTTAAAGAATTACATCTTACATTATATGAAAACAACTCTTTCTTCTTAACATAGGAAAAGAAAATGTAGTTATGCTTTCATCCTTAAAATGTATCATTTAACTATCATGTATCTATCTATATAACTATCTATCATTAACCTCTCCATCCATCCATCCATCCATCCATCCATCTGTCTACCTATCATCTGTTTTGCTTACTTGTCCATCTATAAAACATCTAAATTTACCCACAAATGATCTTATTAGAAGATTTAGGATGATCTCTAAAGCCCAAAGTATGTGCCTCCTGTACTTAGTATTTTTTGTTTATTTTTATTTTTTTTAATCTAAGTGATAGAAGCTGACCCATGTTTGCTTAAACAATTAAAATGATATTATTTTGCTTGTGTAATGTAAAAGCCCAGGGACCAGAAAATTATGACCTTTGAAATATTTTGGCATATACACAGGAGACAGCAAACTGAGAGCATTTGGGTGTAACTTATTAGCTTATTGGATCATTAAATTTAGTTCACCAAAAGTCAGTCTTTGGGTGCAAAGTGATTGGGGTGCTGGCTTCCTTTCTCCATGGCTTTTTGTCATTGTTCCTCCTTATATCCACGTTATCCTAAAGCTGAGGTTCATCAGATGACCAAATATGTGTAAGACCTCTATGCTTCACATCAATGGGCTCAATTTTCTTTCACAGTCTTCCTCAATTTATTTAAGGAACCTACAAAGCTGGAAATGATTTTCCACCCAAGTGGTTGCTATGCAAAGCTCAGATCCCAGCAGACAGAGAACAACCAGCGCGGAACCTCTCCTGCTGCCGTGACTTCCGTGTCTGCCAGTGAAGCCCAGTCCCTATTGGATGTGTCAAATTTGTTCAGCTTTGATGGGTTCTAGGTGTAAAGATGTGTGACTGGAGAGTTGACTAGGAGCGGAACCACTTTGGGCTAAAAACGAACCATATTTTTCAGAGAAATGGTGGGACAGAAGCCTAGATAGGAAAATGGAACCAACCTCAACACTACCTTTCCCAGTATTCTAGAAACTGAAGGTAGCAGAGAAAGGGGAATCATGTAGGACATATCTATGATCCTCTCTCTCTCTCTCTCTCTCTCTCTCTCTCTCTCTCTCTCTCTCTCTCTCTCTCTCTCTCCGTGTGTGTGTGTGTGTGTGTGTGTGTGTGTTTTCTCAGACATGGTAGAAAAATGTAAGACGTTGTGAACCACTGAGGATCCAGCCCAGCTCAGTCAAGCATCCTCCACATAAGCTGGGCTTGTGTTTGGTCCTGTGTCTACCATTTGATTTTCTCAAGTTGCAGTTGTGGGTGACTGAATAGACACTAAGGATGAGAAGCGTAGAAATCATGGTAAGATGTTCTCTAGGTGTTGTAGCTATGGGCACAAAATGGCAGCTGAACAAGTCCAGTGGTAAAAAAGCTGAAGGATGCCTGCTTTAGGAGATGTTTGCCCTGCGCGCCCAGCACACCTAATGCTTCCACTCACCCAGTTTCTTCTCTTCATTCTTATTTATTTCAAAAGCTTGGATAGCTTCAATATTCAGGTTGGGACAAAATCAGGACACAAGATAAATACCTTATAATACATTAAATTCCAAAAAGATACCAAAAAGCATAGTAAAATGAGCAATTCCATTACTGAAAATGTATGACACAAATAATATAAAATTAAAATGTGAAAAAGTAAAAAAAAAAAGTGACACTGGTTTTCTAAAACATAGTTTACTCTTTTCTGTCATCTTCCCTTCCTTTCTTCCTTCCTTCCTTCCTTCCTTTTTTCTTTCATAATGTAATTCCTTATTGATTATTTGGGAATTTCACATCAGCACCTCAATCCTGCTCACTTCACAGTTTCTCCATATTCTCCCATCACCCTGCAGCATCTTCTCACAAGAAACTCACCCTCAAAAATAATTTACAACAAAACAAAACAAAACAAACAAACAATATAAGGGTACCATGGTGGCCCAGATGGCAGAGCAGTCTCTTCAGATCAGCATCACCCCAACTTCAGGGAGGCCCTCAAGCCGCAATATAACCCAAAGTGGGGACCCAGATTCTGGAAATTCGCATGATCCCTGATGGTGACAAGAACCATGGACATCAGCACAGGCTCTGGCTGTGGTAGGGTTCTATAGATCCACACATGGTCCCTGACTTCAGATCAAGCCCAGACTTGTCTCCAGGGAACACCCCAGACCAACCAGATAGGGATAACCCCTGCTGTGGCATTGCCCTTTGACACCTACTTGGCTACATGTGACAGCCCTGACTCTAGGACTCCTTATAACTCTTGGTGGTAACAGGGGCCAAAGATATCTACATGACCACAGCTCTGGTAGATACACAGACCAAGTCATGGTCCTTGGCAGCAGCCGAGGATCTGATGACACCATCAGGGGCCCCAGGTGGTTCTTCAGGGCCTTCACTTCTTCAGATCAATTTATCTCCATAGGACTAGAAGTTCTCTAGGCCTCTATTTTCCTCCCAAACCATACCACATATTTGCTTACCATAGTGATCCAGGGCGTTAGGTGCTGCAGGGCACCAGTGGGCCTTTGGCTTCTGCTCTGCCTGCTCAGAGCAAATTGCTCTAAGTAGGCATGTGGCTATACATCTCTGGCCACTCAGTTTTAATGGTGCAGTTTACTGTGCTCAACAGGGTTCCCAGGGCCAGGCCGCAGAATAGCAGCAGGAAGGAGCCTCTTCACTTTAGTACAGGGTAACCTGGCAATAAAATCAACCCTGTTGTGCCACTCTGGCCTCTGATTTGCCACACACCGTCTACAACAACTAGAACTCCGGAAGAGCAAACAGGAGAGTGGGTTCTGGGAGGGGAAATTTTAAATAAGATGCACATCAGACAGGCCATAAAAATTTGCCAAATTAAATTTAGTACATAATCTTGATCACTCAGCATCCAAAGAGCATGTGGTCATCAGTTGGCTGCTTCTGCTGCTTCTTAGTATGGCTTGTAGTTATTCTGATGGCTACCATGAAGCTGGCTCTTCCCATAATTTATGCAGCCTTGAGTGTAGTTGTAACCAGGGCTGTAGCTGTAACAGCCAAAGGGCAAGTAGTCATAGCCACCCTAGATACAGAAGAGAAAACAAAAGACTTTATCGGGTTTCTAAATTCTAATATCATTGAATCAAGGTAACCAAATATTTGGGTTCCTTATTCAGTCACTCTGGGCCAGGAATTACTTTCTACCAGTTGATTTAACTGTGAGTTTAATATGCAATAGCTGTAAGACAAACAGTATGGTTTGCAGATTGTGGTTATAATTAGTGACATCCTGGTGCAATCGTGACATTTTTCAAACTTCATTGGTGATCAATTCTACCAAAATGATATGGAAAGGAATTGCTATAGACAGTGGTAAAGCATGCACTTGAGGGCAGGAATGATGGGCATTGAGAAAATCATCCAATACTTGCCCCCAGACCTTTATTCAATTATTCTGGACCCAGGTTACCAGGCCTTCAGAACTCTCTTATGTCTCATTTCTGTTTTCATTCTCATTATCTTCAGACTCTGTCCACAAATGATAGCAAGAAAGTCAGTGTTTAAAATCCAGAGAGCCACAGTTTAACTCTGAACTTCCTTTGACACACATTTATAACAGAAAACTATTTCACTATCAGAGACGTGAATGAATTCATGGGGACATGCAATATTTTTGAGATAGTTCTAAAGTCAGTTCTTTTCAGTTTACATGACTTAGAATGGGTGTCAGATAGAATTCCAAGTAAAACGGTATATAAAGAAAGAAAGTAATGGGCAAAATAGCAAAATTATAACAACTGTGATATCCTTTAAATAAAAAATATGTACTTGTTTTATGTCAACAAAATCCAAATAACACATGTTTTTAGTTGAATTAATTACAGTTTATTTAGGTTTTAGAACAAAACTTCTTTATTACCTTATCTTTTTTTTTCTTTTGAGACAGGGTTTCTCGGTGTAGCTTTGGACCTATCCTGGAAGTAGCTCTTGTAAACAAGGCTGGTCTTGAACTCACAGAAATCTGCCTGCCTCTGCCTCATGAATGCTGGGAAGTATGTGTCTCCACTGCCCAGTTATTATATTATTCTTTTGAGTGCTTTTTATAAGCAAGTATAAACTGGTAGGTTTTCAACCTCAGAAACTATTTGACAGTTTTAGATGCTAAGTGTCCAATTTCAAGGCCCTATTACATTTAGTGAAAGATCAGGACTCAGTTCATAAACAATGACTTTCCTTTGAGCAGTCACATGATAAAAGGAAACAGCTGGTCCTAGGAAATCACTTTATAGGAATGACGAATCTGCGTTTTCATCGCCTGGATCCCTCTCAGCATCCTTACCTTCTATTGTTACCACCTGGAGATTAGGATTTCAGCAGCTGATTTTTGAAATTGGCTTTAAATCCTGATTGTCTAGTACTTTGCCTTGTGATACAACTGCCTTTTTAACCCACAAACTCACTTAAAGTCATTTCATTACACTAACAGTAAGAGATTGAAAGGAATCAATAAAATTAAATTTCTGGGTAATTTCTGTTGTACTTGGGATTTAATTCCACTTGTTTTCAGAAACATTTTGAACTATTATTATTACCTATAAAGAAGATCAAAAATACACCTAAGCAGAAAAAACTTGAGGCTTAGAGTGATAATTTAGCCACTACTAGAAGAAACATTAAATATTTCAAATCTATTTTCACTTCCATACCCAAAGGTAACGTAATGCGGCACTGAGTATTATTGTTGACTATGCCGGGAATGAAGTTGATGCACTAAGAAAAATTGCCCTACATACTTATTTTTTTATGTAGCCCCATTGATGATAGAGCTCTGCTTAATTAAAAATAAAACATGTTATTGTTTGAATAAATCTAAAAACTACAATTGCAAAACATTTGGTTCTCTGCCCCTATCATTTTCTAGTCTGAGGAAACACATTTTGAAACGTGTGTGTTCATTTACATATTTGTGTATATGTTGGAGAAATAAGGAATAAGTAAGAAATTTAAGCATAAATTAGATGTTTTAAGGTTAATTTTCATCATGATTGTTAGTTTCATGCTACATTTTAGGTGAAATCATGAATTAATGCTAGAAAAATTAGAAAAAAAATTCTGCACAGTAGGTGATGATAGAACCCCATAAAATAAAAGCCAGAGAAGAAATTGTTCTATAGAACACAGGAGAGTTAGACATAGCTAAAGTTGTAAGAAATAGAATAAACGTCCACATATGTGAAATTTCCTCTATTTTATATATATACATGTTTCTAGAGACATACTACAAGACAAACAATTGAAAGGAAAAATATTCAAAGGAATTACAATGAATTTTAAATCTTAGTCATGGACTAAACTGAGGGTATTGGATCCCTGCATAGATAAGCTTTTCCAGGCATTAATGTGACTAATCTACAGGTTCCTAAGTATTCTAAAGGGAGAAATAAGGCTTAATAGAGTGTTACCCTGGAGTCATTAATGTAATCCTTTAAAATGTATAGGTGTTTGATTTTTGTAGCAATCACTGAATATTTCAACAGTAATGTAAGAAATTTGCCTCTGGGTGTCTTCTAATGACTTTTTATGTGACATGATTGGCTATTGGCTTAGAAAATAAATTAAAAATCACAAGAACATTGTGAATATATTTTCCATACTAGTTGGCTTTCAGGCTTTGCTCCAAATGTAACTGACTTTTAAAGTTCTTTATGGAAAGAGAGAGGGAGAGAGAGAGAGAGAGAGAGAGAGAGAGAGAGAGAGAGAGAGAGAGAGAGATTTCAAAAGGCCAGACTTGTTCAATATGTCCTAGCCTCTGTTAAGATCTCAAACATCATATTTTATACGTAATTTTCTATAGTCCAGCTCAATGATTATTCAGAGAAGGAAAAAGGAGACAGAGACAGAGAGACAAGCAAATGTGCACAAATGAAGAGACAAAGATAAAGTGACACAGACAATCAGTAATCAGACAGACAGACACACACATACACACACACAGAGAGAGAGAGAGAGAGAGAGAGAGAGAGAGAGAGAGAGAGAGAGAATCCATCCAAACATGCTATCTCTGCTACAAGTGTAAAACAACCCTACAATGTCCATGGTTTTGTTTTTCATTTTTTTTTTGGTGTTTCATGTGTGCATTAATAGTAAATACGCAGGATATTTCTGGACTACGCTACAGGAGATAGATAAGGAGCTTGCTTTGTCACTGACTTGAAGAAATATTCCCCTTTCAATTGAGGTGCTAACACTACATTTTTCAGGCTATGTCTTCATCCCTTGCTCAAATATGTTAAGACAGAAGTTCACAAGACGTCCCTGTCCAAGGAGACAAGCTGCCCTGCTGTGTGTGAAATGCAGGGAACCTGTGGAGGAGGCAAGACTGAGTTTTATAACTACAGTCTTTCCCTTCCCCTCAGGCCTTGGATCAAAATCTAAAGGAGTTTTCTGATCATAATGTCAATTTCTGACCAATGGGGATACTAAAAGCCTCCAATTCATAGAGGGGGGCTATGAATTCATAGAGGAGTAAATATATAATATGAGTACAGGGATGGCATTGGAAATAAAACTAAGTCCTTTTTATCTTTATTATTCTCATTATAGGGTGTTCTTTGGAGATAAAGATGTTCATACAGTGTAACCCACTATTCCCAGGTGAGTTCCAATATATGAAATCAATTCAGCTATGTTCCATGACTTTCAGAGAGCCAGTTTCAAAAGGCAATAGTGGGTTGGTGAACAATGGGTGCTCCTCCTGTGTGCTTCATGCTCTAGTTTTAGACAGAAGAAAATCACAACCTTCCCATCTAGCTTGAACAGCATTTCTATAGCAACTTCAATCAAAAATAAACTAAGTATCGCAGGACCAAAGGGAGTTGAAAATAATGTTGTATTTCATTAAATGAAGTCACTTTTAAGGGTGATTTTCTAAGATCTAAAAATAGTGAATTTCTTTCTGTTGTGCCCTCATGGGTTTGCAGCACATTTTGTGAAATGCCAAGATTTGATATTGCTTTGAACAGATTTTCAAGTGCACCAAATACATAGCAAATTTGATCTCTCCTCTTTTAAAATACACACACAGAAAACATGCCCTAGTTGTATTAAATAGTTGAAAACACATAGAAGATTGTTCTCGAGGATCATAAGAAATGAATTGTAGACAAATTAATTGAAATTATTTATTGAAAATCATAGGTTATATAAAAAATTTCCACTGGTTCCGTACTGAGTGGATCTTTAATTTGCCATTTTATTAATTCTTGGTGTCTGGAGTAATAGCAGCACAGAGCATGTGGGAGAGGACAACCGATGTTTCGTTTAAATTGAGGACCACACCACAAGTGGTGTCCCATGCCCTATACTGTCTGGATGTCCAGAAACCAAAATCCTAGGGTAGAACCAAACATGCCTGATATACTCACATACACACATAAATAAATAAATAAATAAATAAATAAATAAATAAATAAATAAATAAATATTCTTCATGATATTCTGCTATACCCATAGATCAGTGTCTTGTCTCCTCATCTTCGTACAGGCTTCCTTAGACAGCAGATCGAGTGGGTGCAGAGACCCACATTTAGCCATCGTACACAGAGAGAGAGAGTCTAAATTATAGATCCTCATCAGATCTTCAGGTCACTCCCTCAGAGATCAGAGAACTTTGTGGAAGATGGGGAGGAAAGACTGTGGGAGTCAGAGGCAATGGAGGACATGAAGAGAACATGGTCTACCAAATCAATTAAGCTGGTCTCTCGTGAGCTCGTAGAGCCTGGAGTGACAAGCATGGGACCTGTTGCATATATTATGGTCTATACTAGGCCCTTCACATATGCTTTATATCTGTACCTTGGTGTTCTTTTGAGACTTCTAATAGGGTGAGTAACTGTATCTCTGTTTTTTTGTTTTCTTTTTGATTTATTCTTCTTTTATACATCCCAAGCACAGTTTCCCTTCCCCCCTCTTGTCCCAGTCCCTCCCTCCACTTCCCATCTCCCCAAGAGATCCACTCCTCCTCCATTTCCTTTCTTAAAAGGGCAGATCTCCAAGCAATATCAACCAGACATGGCATAACAAATCGCACTGAGACTAGATACATCCCCTCATGTTAAGGCTGGATGAGACAACCAAGTGAGAGTAAAAGAAACCCAACATCAGGAAAGAGTCGAGACAGACATACTTCCTCTCTTAGGGATCCCACAAGCACCTTGCTACACAAGAATAAAATATTCAGAGTACTTAGCCCCATACAGGGTCGATCATTGTGCTTAAGTCTTTGTGATCCCCTACAAGCTCTGCTTAGTCGATTCTGTGGGCCATGTTCTTGTGGAATTCTTGATCCCTCTGACTCCTCCCGTTCTGCCTTCCACTGTTCCACAAACTAGTGCAGCCTAGAGTTTGCCTGTGCATCTCTGCATCTGCTCCTTTCATTTGCTGGTTGCAACCTCTCTCATGACAATTGGGCTGGGAAAATAATCTGAGTATAGAGAATATTAGGAATCCTTTAACTGAGTTGTTTTGTGGGGGTGGGGCATAGAGAATCTTGGTTGGTTCTATCCTGGGTCTCTGGGCTCTCCAACCTGTAATTCCTAATCCTCTAGGTAGTGTCAGGGATGGGTTCTCTTTTGTAGCGTGGGTTCAAAGTTGGATCAGTCATTGGTTGAGCATTCCCATGAGTTCTATGCCAACTTTTGCCCGAGCACATCTTGAAGGCAGGACAAATTGAAGGTCAAAACTTTTGTCTCTCAATTGAGGAATGACTAAAAAAAATATGGTCTGTTTACATAATGGAGTATTATTCAGCTTGTTTAAAAAAATGAGAACATGATATTTGCAGGCAAATGAATGGAACTAGAAAAAAAGGCACCATGAGTGAGGTAACCCAGACCTAGAAATACAAACATGGTATGTTCTCGCTTATAAGTGAGTATTGTTGCGGGAAGGTTTACAGCTAGTAACTACTCGCCTACTGGGGTGTGGCCTCATAGACTATTTACCCTGATGCTCGTTGCTGGCTGAAGTGCGGCCTTTTCTTCAGGCTCTGGCTTGGTTAGATCAGATTGTTTTGGATCTTATCTCCATCCCCCGTTCAAGCAGAGACACCTGGTTTTGTAAATTTCCCCCCTAAATAAATAAAGGTCTATCTCTCAATTCTGAGCCAGTGTAAGATTTCTTTTAAGTACCCGATTTCTCTGCCCATTGGGGTATTAGCTGTTAATTAAAGGATAATCATGTACAATCCACCCACCTACAGAGGCTAAGTCAGAATGAGGACTCAAGCAGGAAAGCACTTATCTTCATGAAAAGGGGAAATAGAATAGATTTAGTGGGTGATCTGGAGACCAGGAAGATGAGGATGGGAACAGGGAGGATCAGGTGGGGAGGGGGATGGAAGGAGAGAATACTGGGAGAGGCTACTGGAATTGGGGGCCAATTGGAGGTTTGAGTAGAAGTCTAGTGCAATGTTAAGTCCCTGGAATTTGCAAGAGTGACTCTAATGAAAACTCCTAGCAATAGGGGATACAAATGAAGGGGCACGGTCGATCGGTAATTAAAGATCAACCAGACTAGCTTAATATAAAAATGCAGCTTTAATAAACAGAAGGAAAGCTTACACCAGAGTCCCAAGGGTTCATCCAAGAACACAGGGGCTGAGCGAGAGAGGGCGGGGAAGCGCACCCACCATGTTTATAGGTAAATTTTTGCCTTAGGGCAACACACCCCACGGACAGAATGTGATTGGCTGAACTCCCCTATCACACAAAGCTAGAATGGGCCAACTCCTGTAACCAGTCAAAGCTTCCAGTGCAGGAACTGGGACAACAAGTCGGCCACAAAACCTTTGACCTACAATTTGTCTCTGACTCTGCTTGCTACTGGACCTCCTTTGCTCCTATTGGGTTGCCTTGCTCAGTTTCAACATGAGGGCTTGGCCTTGTCTCGTTGTATGTTGTTTTGTTGTATTTGGTTGTTGTCTCTTAGAGACCTGCTTTTTTCTAAAGAGGAAATTAAACAGAGAGGTGGTGGATCTGGGGAGCAGAAGAAGTGTGACAGGGGAAGCTAGGAGAAGGGGAGGGAGGAATGTGCTTTATGAGAGAAGAATATATTTTCAATATAAACAAAACAAAGAAACCCATTCCCACTTTGTGCTTTCTCTAGATATTCCATGTTCTGTCTTACCATTGCTGGGGATACTAGTAATAACCAGAGGTGGCAATTGAGAAAGTCTTTGAAAAATGCAAATAAACAAAAACAAAAACAAAAACAAAACAAAACAAAACAAAAAACCCCTCTGCCTTGGCTGAAAGCGCAGTCTGTAAGAGCACCCATGTTCCAGAAATTTTAAAGCCCTGTTTTAAATGTTCTTGTAGTGGTTATTTCGGACTGAGTTTTGGTGAACTCTCCTTAAGGATCAAAACTGTGATAATGTTTATCTTCCCATCTAGACTCAAGAATTGAAAACTGCTTGGAAGAGGCTACTCAAGCAGAGTCTGCGCAGCCTTTCGGAACTAGGGCTCCCTTCCACAGCAAATGGAAACACAACAGGAGGAGCCAGGAAGAGGGTTTTCATCTTCGGGAGTGAGAGCCACTTGTGAAGTCCCAGAAGATGTTGTTGATGTCAGACATTTAGTTCAAGGGGAAGCAGGTGAAAGTGAATTTATTAACTAAATGGGAAATGGAGTTACTTACATTCACAGCAAGTTTGGCAGAATAAAATCATTTAGTTTAAAATTAACAAACCTCATACAAATCTGATTTTTTTTTCCTGAAAAGACAGCACTTCAGCTTACATAAAAATGATTAGTTTGACTGTATTCTTTTATACCATTGACACATCGTAATTTTGTCATTTTCATTTCTACTCTATGGACTCCATTGAGAATGGAAAAGGATAGGGAGAGGCTATGAGAAGACATGGGTTTTATTTTCCTTTGTTTTTGAACTATCCTGGTATTCATTGCTGGTACTGATTTTTCCCGAGAGGAACACCTTGCTCATTGAACACGTGACTCCCATTTATGTAAATTGCTGTAGTCCTTGATAAATGACCTAAGGTGGCTCACTCTTCTTAATGCACTGGTGATCACCCTCATAGTTCTCTGAGCTCTGGGTGCTACCGCATCTCCAAGGTCAGTCCTAGGTAACTCAAAGCCTGGGTTTTGGATTCATTACCATAAGAGGATGAAGGATTGACAAATAACTTGTGGATAAATTATAATTTCTAGTCAATTAAGGGTATTTTCTCTTCTTGAATAAAAATTCTGGTTAAAAATCTGTGATGCTTAAAGTCCACAGAGATTTCAGTCCTTAGGCTGGAGAGAAAAGGACACTGAATTCTGCTCCATTTGGTTTCTTTGTCCTTCTGTCAACTCTCCAGTTTAATAATGGACTCCACTTATAAAATTTAGTTCTGGGCATCACATTTATGCATCACATCGTCCCTCAGTATGAGAGCTATTCTAAGCAAATGAATGTTACTGTAATTGTGAGTAAAAGCCCTGGGACAGCTTTACCGAGGTCAGACATATGTATTCAAGGGAAACTGTAATCAGAGCTTTGTCTGTGGAAAGGGATTTGTTGAAATCATCTGTAAATAAAAAATAAAGACAAGAGGAAAAAAATTCCAACAAAGTATTGATATTAAAATTTAACAACAAAGTGTTTGTCTAGTATGTGTAAGGACTGGGATCCAATCCTTACCATTGTAATAAATAAACAAATGAATAGACAAATAATAATTAAATTAATATCCTTTCTTCAATTAATCAAGGAAATAATATTGAATTAGCTAATTTTTGGATTCCTGTTGAAGTGAGGCATAACCTAGACACTTGAACAAGAATGGCTCATCCTGACACCCACTTACTCTTGCTGAGAGTGGAAGAGAATTGGAATGCCTCCCTACAATCATTTTCCACTGAACTTTTAGAATTGTGCTAATCTGGATGCTTAGTAATTCAGAGACATCCAAAATGGGCATGGAGTAAATATAAATGCCAATATTTTGTATTTGCTCATTGTTTTTCAAAGGTAATTCATGAGATATCAAGGCATTACTTATTCACTTACTTATATTTATTTTTATGTGAGGATTTCCCATTTTTGTGTGACAGAGTTCATATCACCTATGTCTTTGTATGTGAACAAATTAAAGGGCGATGTGTTATCACTCTCAGAGTGATTTTTTTCTGCAACTTTAGCTGAAATGTTATAGCATAGGATTTTAAGGTTTAAATACAGTGTGAATTAGATAATCCAATATTATTCCCTTTGTTAATTAAACTAAATTAACATCCCACTGTATATTTTGTAGCTTATAACAAATTGAATATACTTATACAGTTGATGATATAGGAACAACGTTTGTAATGAGGTAAACATGTGATGTAAAAAGAAAGCTATTGGGAAAGCATGTCACAATTTATTGCTTTCACAAATCTGCAACAAGGCAGCCAACATGAAGTCAAACATGATTATTTCAGATAATAATAGTCACACAGAAATAGGGAGGAAATACTGAAGCAGAGTTAACTTAGAGATTAATTAACTGTGCATTGCAAGGATTTAACTTGTACCTAAAGGGATGAATAGGGATTGTTGGATGAATGAAGAGCGCAGGAAATTCACAGAGAAAACTGTGTTAATGCCAAAAAGTAAAGGAATGGAAAACTCAAGATAAATGCAGGAGGTTGCATAATTTGCCATCCAGACCATGATGCGTTTGAGAGTACAAGTGGATATTAGTAATTAAAAATACATCATGTTTCAGAATACTTAGTGATAATAAATATTTGTAGTAATTCTAATAAAATACCATCAAAATAATTTCCTAAAATTAAGAAAGTGATGTGCATATTAAAAGTATGAAAATGTTTTTTTCCATTTTTTTTACCTGAGCTTAAACTATAGAAAGAGAATAACTAACTGTGATGAATTATTTATATTCCATCCTGGATCTGATTTCTGATATTTAGAAAGTATTCTTACTAGACCATTTACAGTTAAATACAAATATTTTTATTTTTCTACAGAGTATCATGAGTATGCATTTGAAATTGTGAATTTAAAGTGCTTTTTGTTAACAATCAAATGTATGTGCATGTGTGTGTATCTGCATGTTTTATGTGTTTGTGTGTGCGTGCACACGTGCGCACATATATGTGCAATAATAATCAAAGAAAAAGAGGTTACTAACCTGAGAGTTTGTGGAAGATGAGGAAGGTCTTAGAAGGAGGATAGCTGGAGGGGCTGGGAGGGGCTAGAAGGAAAAGACATAATGCTGTTTCAGTTAACAATATATCTTTAGAAAAAGAAAAATGCTATTAAATTGTTCTGTGTATGAAGTACTAAGAATTTTAACACGTGTTGGCACACGTAACAAGAACTACAATCTGGGTCAAATAGCTGTATTTTCTGACATATCTCTCTTTCATTTTCTCCTGTGTAACTTCTTTACCCTGACAAAAATTGTTTCTGTTTGTCCTCTCAGTTTAGTATGGCTATTAAATTAAAATACTTTTTATGAACTAACTAGAATTATAATAAGTTAATCATTAGTGTATTCATATTTTAAAACACATATTTTCACACACAAGATAAAACAAAACTCAGATAATCATGCAGTCTGTACTTACAAATGCCACAGCGAGTAGGCAGCACACCATTTTGGCACAAAAAGGGCAAGTCTACTGTGCCATGTACACCAATGAGCAGGGAGGAAGCAAAGGAGAGAAAGTGTGGATCTTTAGCCTGCAAGGTAGGCTACAACCTTTGCTGATGTTCACAAAATTATCTGATTTTTAAAAATAGTTTGTAATCCTTTGAGAATTTCATTCCAGTTTGATAATATACATCCCTGACCCCTGTATGTGTGTAATACATGAGCAGTGCATTGTAAGATTCTTCTATGAATTTTAGTGAGCGGCTACATTGATTTTACTTGTAATTCAATGTCCTGCTTCTAAAGTTGTCATTCCCGTGAATTTACATGGTACTAAAGGTGGTAATATTTCAGGACATACTTTCTGAAAAATCATCAAGAACATAAAGCTACCTGAGGAATAGACTTGTTTATATCATCTTCAGTAGGAAAGCTTCATCAGCCCCTTAGATCATGCTGTGACTTTTGACTAAATAATTATTAAGGATTTAATTGCAAAAAACAAAAACAAACAAAAACAAAGAAGACATATGTAGATTTAGATGTTCGTTGGATTTGCATACAAGTAAAGGTTCTGAGACCGAATTTCTGTTATTATCTGTGAAATGGGCATATGATTGGTGGGAACACATGGTCAGAGTTGAAGACTGAAATCAATTCTAAACTACCCCGGAAGAAATACCTTTTGTTCCAGTACATATCCTGGCAGAATGTATAATGCCTTTGATGACTTCTTATTCAGTGTTGTATGGTAGTTTTAAAAATGTTAAAATGTTGAATTTTTCTTTATTCACTATATTTAATCCCTTTGTTTCCCATTCTACACACATTATCATCTTATCAGTAAATATTTGAACATTTACCCAGCATAGTATGCATTGACAACACATGGTACTCTATCAATATGCACAGGTTTTATTTTGTAATAAAATATTTATCAATCAAAATGATGGAATCACTTAGGACAAATGGATCTAACCTTTTATAATCATGTTCTGTTTCCTCACTGATATCCTTTCCCTCTCTTATTCTTTCAGGTCTGTTTAAATAAAGTGAATATCACCTTATCTCAGAGCTCAAACTATTATTGAAGAGTCCTATTATATATGCCTTTTCTTAAGTGACATCTTCTCTGTTCATGATTTTTAAGTGCCTTGGCTCACACTGTTTTTAATTTAGTTTTCAAGAGACCTTTTGGTGGACTGCACCTTTAAGAATGTTTTCCTTTAATATGTATACTACAGAA
This sequence comes from Myodes glareolus, assembly GCF_982192425.1. Lineage (NCBI taxonomy): Eukaryota > Metazoa > Chordata > Mammalia > Rodentia > Cricetidae > Myodes > Myodes glareolus. Next base: position 10,724,957 of record NC_142044.1, read on the forward strand.
TGCCTTTCTATAAGTCAAAAATGACAGCCCTCCCTAGCAGGGAAGGGTCATCAGGGTTGTTTGAATGTCGGCTGTAAGTGCAAAGCATTCTGGCCGGTCACTACCTGAGAAAGCCTTCCCTGCTGGCAGAAGTCAATATGTGTAGGACACATATTGTGTGCGCACACACGTGGGCACTCCTCTCAGATGCAGGAGCTCACGATGTTTTGTTTATTCTATGTCCAGTGGATTCAGGCTGTAGAAATGCTTTGAAATCTCCAAGATGCTTTGTACAGAAATAGAATGTGTTAATAGTACTGTTGCTGCTGTCATCATTTATAGTCTTTTGTAATTTTCCTTTAGTTTCAGTGGGATTGACACAGGACGGGTGACTTTCACTGCATTCCCAGTTACTCTTAGGACTTGTAATCACTCATACCATAATAAATGTATTATATTCTTTGCCATTTTGCATTTCCATTAGTTCAACAAAATGCTGCTAAACTACTATTACTCAGTGGGCATGCTCTGTGTGCTGAGAGATGCTATCATTAAAATGAATTGTATTTATCTACTTTTACAGTGACTACAAAATACTGAGTGTTTCTATTACCCCTTAATGACTAAACTTGAACGAGCATGTAAAGGTTTTAAAGCTGTTTTCCAGAAATGGTTCCTAGACTAGCTGTGCCAACGTTATCTGGGAACCTGCCAGAAATGCTCCCACATGCATCAGCCCTTCTCAGGAGGCTCAAAGGTACGTGCTTTAACAAGGGCTCGGGGGATTCAGTGGATACTGGAACTTGAGATCCACTTTTTTATAGGATGCCTGTTAGAGAGGTCAGTTGACTCTGGAGGGAATTGACGACAGGATTGCTGAGCTATAATAATATAAATAGAAAACGAGAATGAAGTGATTACTTTCACATTGAAATGAAGAGTCGGACAAGAACAACTCAATATGAGGGATAAGAAAAAAACAGGATTTTATTTAGCATCTGAAAAAGCACGTCCAAATATAAAGAGATAACAGCAATTAAAGGGTGGATTGAAAGTTACTGAAGCCATGCTGGTTCCCCCTGTAAACACTGAATTCAGGAATGTGAGGCCAAAGGACTTCAGAGAATTCCAGGCTACTCTAGGCTATAGTGTGAAACCTGTAGGAAACAAGCAAGAGAGGAGAGAGAGAGACAGAGAGAGAGAGAGAGAGAGAGAGAGAGAGAGAGAGAGAGAGAGAATTCAATGCAACTGAATACTAAGCTTACTTGTGTCATTCTTTTGTTCAGAAGTAGTTGCTTCAGCAGTCAAGATAGATGGGATCTATTCAAAACATTGCAGCACCCACGGTGCTTGCTACAATGCATTCTCTGTGGATGCTTTGGTGTCTTTTCTGTAGATCATGCCTCTGCGCAGTTGGCTTTGTTCCTGAAATTTCTATTGTGGGATAGCTTGTCTCACTGAAGATGCCACTTGCAATATTTCCATACTACAAATAAAAAATAAGGACAGCATATCTGTTGACAAAGATTTTAACTTTTTTGAAAGATTCTTCATACATCTTTCGGGAAGACATTCTGGCCTTGACCTATGTATTTATTTCCAGAGATCTGCTCAGGGCATAAAAGTTAACATAATTTTTATTTCATTGCTTCTGATGAAAATTATTGGCATGAAAAGTGTTTCCTCACCCACACTGTTAAAGTTTTGCAACCAGATTCTTGTTTTTAGTTGGTTAACTATGCTTGAATTGACAGCGTATCCACACAGGTTTTCTCCCCCAAAATTCTCATTAATTTATAATTGTGTTCAAGCCATATAGTTTGAATTTAAACTATAAAAATCAAATGAACCATTCATCGATTACTTTCTTGATTAATTCCATACAGAACTCTCTCAACATCAAAGACTCTCATGGTCATTAATAGATTCATCCCTTTGAATTCCTTATTCTAGGAGCTTTCAACTTCCCTTGCACATTAAATTATATTACTATTAAGTGGGAAAAATCACTCCAAATTTTTCAAATGAGCATATCATATTTATTATCAATAAATATTAATTAAATTTTATTCCATGCATTTATAATTATTTGGAATAATGCAATTATTATCTGGATAGGCCAACTATTTAGAAGTAATCACAGGTAAATGTTCTTTAGAGGGAGCATGGAGCATATTGGGTATAGCGGAAAAAATAGAACAGATTTAGAGCAATGGAGGGTACTGTCAATTCCAAATATCAAACATGAATTTTATTAAAAATCAGCCAAGCTTATGCTGTCCCAAATACTTAGAGGGCATACCAAGAAAATTATATTATGTTTTTTCTAGTTCCCTCTCTCTAACCTTCTACAATTATTTAAATAAAATACATACAATCAGTTTATGTACATGCGATTTTTGGGCCTGAGTTTGCAGTAGTTGGCCATTGTCTAGTGTATATGACAGATCGTCCTGGATTTGATGTCAGGCATGACTAAACAAATAAAAAGATAAATACACAGACATACAGATACAATAAAAAGAACAGTGTGTCAATAAAAAAAGAAAAGAAAGAAAAAGAAAAGAAAAATACAGTGATTAAGATGGGAAAATGGTAAAAATCAGTAAAAGGAACAAAAAATAAAACTTGAGTTCTGTCATTATTTGTTAATTTTGTATATACAAAATATTATACCTAGGATTTCCAAATTGTCTTTTACTAAAATTTAAAGCAATTAACTTGTAGAAATTGGTGTTTTATGTGCCCATGTGTCATTTGTAAGTTGTGTATTCTCTGCTATGCTGTGACTACTCCATGCTCTGTGCCATAGTTGATGCCTCTGTGCATGTATCTGATGTGGGATTTCCCTCTGTATGCTGTGATTATCATTAATGAATAAAGAAACCTCTTTGGACCTATAGCAAGGCAGAACTTAGGTAGGCAGAGAAAGCTAGGCTGAATGCTGGGGGAAAGAAGGGTGGAGTCAGAGAGAAGACAAGTAGCCCAGCCGGAGAAAGCTAGAACTTTATTGGGTAAGCCACAGCCACGTGGCCCACACACAGATTACTAGAAATAGGTTAAATTAAAATGTAAGAGCTAGCCAATAAGAAGCTAGGGCTAATGAACCAAGCAGTAATTTAATTAATACAATTTCTGTGTGATTATTTCAGGGCTAAGCAGCTTGGAACTAACTAACAGCTTCCTCCAATATCTATCATGTGCAAGGCATACTGGTACATAAGGAGTACACTCTATAAAAGAGGAGGGAGAACAAGGTCTAAAGTCTTAAGTAACCAGATGCTTTGTATGCACTAAGATAATTTCAGCACAGAGCTGTGATATGGGAATGTCCATGTAGAAAGACTGGGCAGCTGAGATGCAGTGATAAGTGACATTTCCTTGTTATTACAAAGCTGAAGTGGTGGAGCATGACATGTTGAACATGGTCTCTATCATATGACTTCATGTATATACATATATCACACAATACCATATACATACATAATTGTACATAGACCACTATTTCTTATACACATTGTTGCTCTAGAATTATTTTGAGGTAAAACAAACCTGAATGTTCACTATAACCTTCAACAATCTTGTAGTCATATGGACGTAAAGAATGTTCAATATTAGGGATGTGTCAAATTATAGAAATAATAAAGTCAACTCTAGAAAATTGAAAGAACTTCCAGAAAAGTAAATACTTGAGATTTGTCTTCACTGATAAGATGCAGTAAGATATAATAAAAAAGAACTAGAAGAAAGAAGACATGTTTGAACGATTAACTTTGCCCATCATAGAGAATGTCTATAGGGATAGGAGTCCTTAGGTGTAAGGACAGACACTATAGAAAGAGAAGGATTTAAGGAAAATGTCAATGCCCAACCAAGAAATTTTAATACTATTTCTATTTCATAGGTTATAAAGTCAGCATATATCAAATTGTAAGTCAACGTATTAGAACTAATTGTAGTGAACAAAGAATATTTCTACATGTAAATCTTATAGGCTTAAGCTTCTCGAAAGCCATACTCAAAATTAAATTAATTCATGACAGAAGGTCGAGGCTGCAAATGTAAGACTACTAGGTTAAGTGATATTGAATCAATAAGCGATAAAGATTTTGGATAAGACAGTTGGTGCTGGGATAATAGCACTTTCTTTGTTTGACTCAAGTAGAAAATTGTGGAATCTTAATTCATAAACAAGATTCTTGTATTGCACCACCACCAACCTTACAGTGAGTCCTTTAGGGACAGTCAAGCAACATGAAAGACTCAAGGGAATTTATATAGCTTGCAAGTTTCACAGAACAATAAAAGCAAAGGTAGGTAGAACAGCATATAGTAGAAAAAACCAGCTGGATGAATAATCCCCATGTTTTATCGGGGGTGAAAATAGGGTTAGATCTTCAAGTTATTGTTCAAGACAATGTGAGACACAATGGGTGTCTTCAAGCAGCCTCATATTTTGCATTATTTCTTTGCTCTGTTTCTTAAGGGAGAGATAAAGGAGCAAGTTAACAATGTGACTCTGTGAATACATAATGACTCATTTATTCATATCAACTAACACCGGACAGTTAATTTCTTCAGTCCCAGTGCTTCTGTGAATCAGCTTTAACGGCTGTTTTTGATGTTCTTAAACACCAAGACTAATCATACCCCAAAGCCTGAGTGTGTTTTCCTCTTACCCAATTGTTTTCCAGTTTTTTTCCCCCTTGAATTTTGGTCTCTGATCAAATATTCCTTTAGGAATCTTCCCTGTTGCCACTTATTGAAGTATTTATGGTTATGCTCAATTCATGCAACTATTACTCGTTTTCTAACCAACCAGTATATTATGAGTTTATCACTTCTGTAAACATAGCTTTGTGTTTAAAAAGTGACTGTTACACAGTACATGTTCATTAAATTATTACTAAATGAAAAACTTTTTGGAGCAAAAAGATATGATTGTGCAGCTATTTATTGTGAAATTATATAGTATGAATACATTTTAATTAGTACCTAATAAGGACATAAATGGTATCTTATTAAAAGTGTGAGAAGGAATATGACAGAGTAGCAGATGTGTTAGGAAAACTATCCAAGTTTCTTAACAAAATGCTAAATTTTTGCTAGAATATACACAAAATAAACTGCAATGATTTTTACCAAATACCTAGAAAATGTGTATAAGTAATATAATTGAATTGAATACAAGGCAGGTGAAGGCACAAATAAAAGAAATTTATAAAGAAGCCAATTCAGCCTAGACAAAGTTAGTATATGCTGTTATTATAACAAATAAAAAAACCAAAATCACTCCTTCTGGTTATTTATTATGCCATGTAGAAAATATATCCATTTACATTATTCATTTGTGTAATATTTTTGTATTGATAATCACTATGTGGTAGGAAATAGTGTTCTGGGTACCAAAAACGTGAGAATGAACGCATTTCTAGAGCGCCTGTTTGATCACATTTCAGTTACTTCATATCTCTGTACTCTATTTGAATAGAATTATTAACATACTAAGCACTAAATAGGAGTACATGTGAAGAAAATGAGATGAAAGTAGTGAAAGAGAGAATTTTTCCTTAAGTGTTTGAAGATGTGGGGTTTTTGTTTCTTTGCTTAATTTTGTTTTTTAGAGAACGTTTCAATGTTCCTCATCTTAAACCAAAGTCAGTAGCTGAATTTAAAAGAGAATTGGGACTTCAGTCTCTGTAGTTGCAAATTAACTCTTTCCCATAGCACTTCACTAAGTACTGATCTCTCTATTGCTGACTGTGGTAAGCAGCAACAGCAGGGTCATCTAGAGGAAGACTTTAGGCATCCTTCGTTAAAAAATGGATGAGCTCATTTCAGAGTGTAGATTGTTTGTAAAGAGTAATTATGATTTCTGTCGTAGACTCCAGAGGAAGGGGATTGTGGTAGGCATATGGCTGTCTCAGTATGTTTGGAGAAGGAAGTGCTTAAGTTTGTTAAGTTGGATTTGGAGAGGTCTAAATGATTTAGAAGACCTTTAGGGAAACTACACTTGTTTTATAAATTGAGCCAGGTGAATCAGGCTCCTGGACTGATTGGACAGGGAAGGGAGAAAGTTATGACAAACAACCGAGAAAGAATAAGAAAGGCTTAGGTAGAAAACCTTTGACTCTTCAGTTTGGCCAGATGTAAGGATAGATAAAAGGTTGTTGATATACCTGCTTTATAGAAATATTTTAAAGCTGAATTTTGTAGTCTGATAACAAACATAGCTTTATAATCTAGTGTTCTTTTTGGAAAATCAGAAATAGACCAATCAGAAAAATGATCAAAGTAAAAGATGCTATCCCAAGAAATGTACACTTGTAAGAAAGAAAGGAAAGGAATACTCTAGGGAGGATGTGTAAAACAGAATGACCACTGAAATTTAGTAGAATAGTCAAATTAGATAGACTAAAACAGATGCATAGCAACCTCACCATTATGACCTCAGTTCTAGATCATCCAATCACAGAAATTACTAGGGAGAGAAATTTATTTCAGGTGCAATAAGGAGTTATTGTAAGATTCTGGGGTTGGTCTGTTAAATAGGAAGGCTTGTAGGGGTTATTAAGAACATATTAGGAAAAATTTTCATATAATATATTCTCATCACAGTTTCCCCCCCCCAGAGTTCTCCAAAGATGTTCCCTATTAACCCAGCTCCATGCTCTTTCTTCCACACCCACTTTATAAAACAAACATGAAATAATAATTATAATAAAAAGAGCAAAAAACGCACAAAAATTAACAAATGAATAAAAACAATTTTTAAAAAGCCAAATAAAAACAAACATAAAACCAAACCCATAAATACATTAAAATGAAAATAACCATATAGACTCAAAGAACCCTTAAGAGGAAAAAATACCCAAACAAAACAATGTGAAAGATAAGGTCTACAAAATACTAGATTTTATTTAGAGTGGCCATTTACTGCTGGACAGGGTGCCTTTCCTTAATAATGGTTAATATACCCAGTGAGATTCCACTAAAGAACTAAATTTTTCTTTGCCAGCAATTGTCACTTAGAGAGTGTTTGTAGGCTAGGGAGGATAGCCTGTGCCTACTCACCTACTCAGAGCTGGGAACTTTACTGGTATAGGTCTTGTACATGTTGCCATTCTCTGTAAGCTCATATGTACATCAGCATTGTTGTTTCTGGGTTACACCTCTCCTTGGTGGCACCTAATCCTCACTCTCACAGTTCTTCTGTGCCATACCCATGCAACTTCCTGCGCTCTCAGAAGAGATCTTTTATGACAACATCCCTTTCATGAGTGAGTGGGAGCAGAGAATATCTGCTCTAAGTCCTGAATTTAAATATGACACACAAAGTTTAGTGTGAGTACAAACACACACACATTATGAACATGTATAAATATTCATTATTTATGCATATACACATATATAATAAATAAATATTTTGGTATATAATATATTATTAAGTACATATTGTATAATATAAAATAGACATATGATAAACACGTATGTAATATGTCTTTGATATATATATACATATATTTATATACATTTGTATATAAATATAGTGTAAAATAAATGAATCAAACAAACTAAAAATGAAGTTCTGATCCCTAAGGCCCATTCTCAATGAGATAGCGGTGTGCATTTTCACAGAAGGTCAAGCAGCCGGTCTCGACTTTCACAGGATTATGTGCTGCTGTTAAATCTTATTAACACAGAGCTTGGCAAGAGCAAGGAAAACAAACGCTGGCTCTCTCAGGTAAGAATTTCCCTGCAGGCTTTGTTTATCAGTGATTTTCTGTAAAGCACCAATAAGTGGGAGATTTATCTCTCATGTACCTGCTCTCCAAAGATTGGCAGAAACCATGGTTGTTTTTAAGAAGAGCTTTATCTTCTTTGTTTGGAAATGCCTATGCATTCTTTGTACTAACAGTTTTGAATGCTGGAGAAGCTTGTTTTCCGTGATTTCTGGAGATGTCATGGCATCTAAAACGCTCTTTTACTCTGTTAGATCATCCTACGTCCAAGTCCCCAGTAACTGGGGGATTCCTATTTCCATAAATTCAATCAAATCATCTTCAGAATTTGCCCAACCCTAGAGTCTAGCAATATACAATCAAGTCTGTTTTTTTACCTACTCAATCTTGTTTAGCAAAACTTGATTAGATTTTATCATCCTACTCATTAAAGATTCCATCTGTTTAAAGCCTCTTTTCTGTTAGAATAAAACTCATTTCTTCATCTATGCTCTCTTGATGGCTTATTCATTTGGGGATGGTGTAATTCAAACTGGGAGCTGCTTGTATTTTTATTTAATTTTAGCTTATTAAAACACATGATTTATCTTTTTTCATTCGGAGAAATTAATAATATTATTCCTTTAAATACAAAATTCTAGACAGTTTGTTTCAATTTTAAACAGTATGCTATGTCAAATGAGATGAAATCTAAGGTCTCTACAATACAAGAGTTAACAGATTTAGTTAAACACACAAGAATAGAACAAGGACATTTGAGATGGGTGATGCATATGCTTAATGCTGTTGCTTTGGTGACATATTGTAGATATGAGGATATGTCCAACCACATTAAAATGTGCATATTAAATATGTACATTTTAAATGTTTCTATTACAGTTTAATAAAACTTAGAAAATTACAATGAGTTTCAGATGTGTTGATTATGATAATTAGTACTAAAATACCTGCCAAAGGGAAATCTCTAAATCTAAGTAAAACACTTATCTGGAGGACAGACATATTCAGGAAAGATTATGTCATAAAGAGAGAATAAAATATTCCTTAAAACAATGTTTTTAAACTTGGGGGCTCATGATCCTTTTGTGGGTTGAAGTAGCAAAGATTTTATGGTTTGGGGTCACCATGACATGATGAGTTGTATTAGAATTTGTAGCATTTGGAAGGTTGAGAGCTACTGCCTTAGAAGGAGGTGTGCAGGGAACCCTGGAGCATTATTAAGGGAGGCTTCTGTGCTGGAATAACTGTGGAAGTTGTAAACACATCCCACATTTTCAAAAAAAATTTAAGTCAAGGTATACCAACTATCTGGATTTTAAATATCTTTTTATATGAAATAGAAATATTAGTACAACTGGTTACTTCTGGGTTTAATTTTATAGTATGGAAACTCTTATTCCCTGGAGTATACTGCAGCTTTCTGTAATCCCTCCGCAGTTTCCCACACCTGCCTCTATCCCGTTCTGTCACTTGTTCTTAGTACTTCGGATTTCTGCAGTATTGTATTTGGCTCTTGTGGGCATTTCCCTTCCTTGACCTAAAATGTTTCCCATGTCACATGGTCAACCTTGTCAACCATTTTTTTTTTTAGCTGACAGCCCTCTCTAAATACTCCCTTGTTAATAACAATATGAAAAATTCTAGTTTCTATTCTTCAATCATCTGTCACTGTTTGAAATTACAGTATTCATTTGTAGACATATGTATTATCTTCCCCACCAAAATGACAGTGTACTGACAATGTAAGCTAATTCTATTTCTATCCTAGTATGCCCTTAAGTCCAAATAAATCTTTTTAGCAAAGTGAGCAACAGATGATTATTGAAGTAACCACTAACTTAATAAATATGTATAAATAGTTTAACACTTATTTTATATATTATCAATGAGTCTCTGAAATGAAACATCAAACTAAGAAGAATATCAATTTCTTTTAAATATTAAGGCCATTTTAATACATTTTATTTGTATTACTCAGATTTGCAGTATTCAAACAGATTGAAGATGCAAAGAATAAAATATCCCTGACCATTCCAGGAGATAAGTATGAAAAGTATAATGTTAAGAAATGATTGGAAAATATTATTAGAAGATACACAACATCTAAATACTACTGTTCTTTATAATTTCATGAAAGTAGTACTAAATAAGTTATTCTGATAAAGCTGTTAAAAAAACAACCTGCTTTGTAACATAGTAGATAATACAATTCAGAGATGTTTTTTTTTTTAAAGTTTATTAAGATATAAAAGTTTCCATTTTCGCCCCTCCTCCCAACACCCTCCCACTCCTCTTCCCTCTCCATCCCTAAGAGCAGTCCCGGTTTCCTGCCCTGTGGGTAGTTCAAGTTCCTCCCCGCTCCCTCCAGGTCCAGGAAGGTGAGTGTCCAAACAGACTGGATCCCCAAAAATCCAGAATATGCAGAGGAAACAAGTCCCAGAGTCATTGTCAATGGCTTTTTAGAAAGACTTCGGGTCAGCCACATTCAGGGAATCCAGCCTCCTCCAGAGAATCTGGTTGGATCAAGCGCTCCTTCAGTCTCAGTCAACTGGACTTGGAGAACTCTCATTAGATCAGTCCCCTTGTATCAGTAGGTGATCGCTCCCCTTGCGGTTCTGATTTCCTTTTTCATGTTCTTCCTCCTTCTGCCCCTCCTTTGGACCTTGGGGGTCTCCGTCTGCATCGCCATCCATCGCCGGATGAAGGTTCCCTCTGATCTTGCCCTCCCTGCTGACGTTCTTCTTCCTTCTGCTTCTCGCTTGGACCTAGGGAGTTAAGACCAGTGTTCCAACGTTGGTCCCTGTCTCTATCTCCATCCATTGCCAGATGAAGGATCTATGGTGATAAGCAAAATATTCATCAGTACGGTTATGGGCCAAGGGCAGTTCAGGCACCCTCTCCTCTGTCCAGAGAACAATCTGGGGATCTCTCCTTGGACCTGGGATCCCATTTACAGTCAAGTCTCTAGTAAACCCTAAACTGACTTCCATAGTTGAGATATATTCTTCCCTGAACCCATATCTATCCTTCCTCCCTCCCCCCTCCCAGTCCCCCAAGCATTTCCCATTCCTCCCCTGCTCCCTTCTCTCTAACCCTCTCCCCTTCCAACTACCCTCCCACACACCCATGCACCCGTGGTTACCTGGAACTCTTGTCTATTTCCAATCTCCCGGAGGAAAACTACCTGCATTTTCTTCAGGTTCACCTTCTTATTTAGGTTCTCTAGGATCACGAATAATAGGCTCAAAGACCTTTAATTATGGCTAGAATCCACTTATGAGTGAATACATACCAAATTCCTCTTTTTGGGTCTGGCTTACCTGACTCAGTAAAGCGTTTTCTTTTTCTTTTTCTCTTTATTTATTTATTTTTATTTAATTTTTACTGGGAACCCCTCCAGAATCAAGTCTCTTGCAAACCCTAGAATGGCTCTCTTAGTTGCGATATAAACTTCCCTGCTCCCATAACCATCTTTCCTCCCGCCCCCGTCCCATTCCCCCAAGCCATCCCCAATTCTTGCCCTCTCCCCTCTCCCTAACCATCTTCACTTACTTCCACCCCCCCACCCCCATGCACCCGAGTTTGCTTGGCAAAATTGCCTAGTTGTATTATCCAGGAGGATAACTATATAAATTTTCTTCAGGTTCAACTTCTTATCTAGCTTCTCTAGGATCACAAATTAAAGACTCAAAGACCTTTAACTATGGCTAGAATCCACTTATGAGTGAGTACATACCATATTCCTCTTTTTGGGTCTGGGTTACCTCACTCAGTAAAGCGTTTTCTATTTCCATCCATTTGCAAGCAAAATTCAAGATGTCATTGTTCTTTACCGCTGAGTAAAACTCTAATGTATATATGTTCCACACCTTCTTTAACCATTCTTCTATTGAGGGGCACCTAGGTTGTTTCCAGGTTCTGGCTATTACAAATAGTGCAGCTATGAACATAGTTGAACAAATACTTTTGTAGTATGTATGATAGGGCATCTCTTGGGTATATTCCCAAGAGTGGAATTGCTGGGTCCTGAGGGAAGTTGACTCCCAGTTTCCTGAGAATCCGCCACACTGATTTCCACAGTGGCTGCACAAGTTTGCATTCCCACCAACAATGGATGAGTGTTCCCCTCATTCCACATTCTCTCCAGCATAGGCTATCTTTGGTGTTTTTGACTTTAGCTATTCTGACAGGTGTAAGATGGTATCTCAAAGTGGTTTTGATTTGCATTTCCCTGATCGCTAAGGAGGTTGAGCATGACCTTAAGTGTCTTCTGGCCATTTGAAGTTCATCTGTTGTGAATTCTCTGTTCAGATCAGTACCCCATTTTTTAATTGGGTTAATTAGAGTTTTAGTGTCTAGTTTCTTGAGTTCTTTGTATATTTTGGATATCAGACCTTTGTCTTATGAGGGGTTGGTGAAGATCTTCTCCCAGTCAGAAGGCAGCCTTTTTATCTTACGGACAGTGTCCTTTGCTTTACAGAAGCTTCTCAGTTTCAGCAGGTCCCATTTATTCATTTTTTTCTCTTATTGTCTGTGCTACTGGGGTCCTACTTAGGAAGAGGCCTCCTGTGCCTATATCTTGTAGACTACTTCCCACTTTCTCTTCTATCAGGTTCAAAGTGGACAGATTGAAGTTGATGTCTTTAATCCATTTGGACTTGAGTTTTGTGCATGGTGATAGATATGGATCTACTTTCATTCTTCTACAGGTTGACATCCAGTTATGCCAGCACCATTTGTTAAAGATGCTTTCCTTCTTCCATTGTATACCTTTAGCTCCCTTGTCGAAAATTAGGTGTTCATAGGTTTGTGGGTTAGTATCCGGGTCTTCTATTCGATTCCATAGGTTGACTTCTCTGTTCTTATACCAATTCCAAGCTGTTTTCAATACTGTAGCTCTGTAATAGAGTTTGAAGTCAGGGATGGTAATGCCTCCAGAAGTTCATTTATTGTATAAAATTGTTTTGGCTATCCTGGGTTTTTTGTTTTTCCATATAAACTTGATTATTGTTTTCTCAAGGTCTGTGAAGAAGTTTGATGGGATTTTGATGGGGACTGTATTGAATCTATAGATTGCTTTTGGTAGAATTGCCATTTTAACTATGTTGATTCTCCCAATCCAAGAGCTGGGGAGGTCTTTCCATTTTCTGGTATCCTCCTCAATTTCTTTCTTCAAAGGCTTAAAGTTCTTGTCAAATAGGTCTTTCACTTCCTTGGTTAGAGTAACCCCAAGATATTTTCTGCTATTTGTGGCTATTGTGAAAGGTGATGTTTCTCTGATTTCCCACTCCGCTTCTTTATCCTTTGTGTATAGGAGGACCACTAATTTTTTGGAGTTGATCTTGTATCCTGCCACGTTACTAAAGGTGTTTATCAGCTGTAGGAGTTCTTTGGTAGAGTTTTTGGGGTCGCTTATGTACACTATCAAATCGTCAGCAAATAACGAAAGTTTAACTTCATCCTTTCCAATTCGAATCCCCTTGATCTCCTTATGTTGTCTTATTGCTATTCCTAGAACTTCAAGCACTATATTGAAGAGGTATGGAGAGAGCGGAGAGCCTTGTCGTGTTCCTGATTTTAGTGGAAAGGCTTTGAGTTTCTCTCCATTCAATTTGATGTTAGCTGTCGGCTTGCTGTATATTGCTTTTATTATATTTAGGTAAGATCCTTGTATCCCCAGTCTCTTCAACACCTTTATCATAAATGGGTGTTGAATTTTGTCAAATGCTTTTTCAGCATCCAATGAAATGATCATATGATTTTTTTCTTTCCGTTTATTTATATGATGGATTACATTGATAGATTTGCGTATGTTGAACCATCCCTGCATCTCTGGGATGAAGCCTACTTGATCAAAATGGATAATTTTTCTAATGTGTTCTTGGATTCGGTTTGCCAGTATTTTATTGAGAATTTTTGCATCGATGTTCATGAGTGAGATTGGCCTGTAATTCTCTTTCTTGGTTGTGTCTTTGTGTGGTTTTGGTATTAGGGTGACTGTAACTTCATAAAAGGAGTTTGGCAGTGACTCTTCTGTTTCTATATTGAGGAATACATTAAGGAGTATAGGTATTAGCTCTTCCTGGAATTTCTGGTAGAATTCTGCATTGAAACCATCTGGTCCTGGACTTTTTTTGGTAGGGAGATTTTTGATAACAGCTTCTAATTCTTCACGACTAACAGGTCTATTTAGATTGTTCACCTGTTCTTGGTTCAACTTTGGTATATGGTACTTATCTAAAAAAATGTCCATTTCTTTTACATTTTCCAACTTTGTGGCATATAAACTTTCCTAGTAAGATCTAATGATTCTCTGAATTTCCTCTGTGTCTGTGGTTATGTTCCCCTTTTCATTTCTGATCCTATTAATTTGCAAGTTCTCTCTCTGCCGTTTGATTAGTTTGGATAGGAGTTTGTCAATCTTGTTGATTTTCTCCAAGAACCAGCTTTTTGTTTCATTGATTCTTTGCATTGTTTTCTGTGTTTCTATTTTGTTGATTTCAGCCCTCAGTTTGATTATTTCCAGTCTTCTGCTCCTCCTGGGTAAATCAGCTTCTTTTTTTTCTAGTGCTTTCATGTGTGCTGTTAAGTCTCCAATGTGTGCTTTCTCTGTTTTCTTTATTTGGGCACTTAGTGCTATGAACTTTCCTCTTAGCACTGCTTTCATAGTGTCCCATAGGTTTGAGTATGTTGTGTCTTTGTTTTCATTAAATTCAAGGAAGAGTTTAATTTCTTTCTTTATTTCTTCCTTTACCCAGGGGTGATTCAGTAGTTGACTGTTCAACTTCCATGAGTTTGTTGGCTTCCTGGGGGTACCATTGTTGTTGAATTCTAATTTTAATCCATGGTGATCTGACAAGACACAGGTGGCTACTCATATTTTTTTGTATCTGTGGAAGTTTGTTTTGCTACCGAGTATGTGGTCAATTTTCGAGAAGGTTCCATGAGCTGCAGAGAAGAAGGTATATTCTTTCCTATTTGAGTGGAGTGTTCTATAGATGTCTGTCTGTTAAGTCCATTTGATTCAGTACCTCCAATAAATCTCTTATTTCTCTGTTCGGTTTCTGTCTGATTGACCTGTCCATTGGTGAGAGAGGAGTGTTGAAGTCTCCTACTATTAGTGTGTGTGATTTGATGACTGCCTTGAGTTCTAGAAGAGTTTCTTTTACATATGTGGGTGCCTTTATATTAGGGGCATAGATATTCAAGATTGAGACTTCTTCCTGATGAATTGTTCCTGTTATGAGTATGAAATGTCCATCTCCATCTCTTCTGATTGATTCTAGTTTGAAGTCGATTTTGTTAGATATTAGAATGGCCACATCCGCTTGTTTCTTAGATCCATTTGCTTGGAAAACCTTTTCCAAACCCTTTACTCTGAGTAGGTGTCTGTCTTTGTGGTTGAGGTGTGTTTCTTGTAACCAGCAGAATGTTGGATCCTGTTTTCGTATCCAATCTCTACGTCTGTGCCTCTTTATAGGTGAGTTGAGTCCATTGATATTAAGTGATATTAATGACCAGTGATTGATGACTCTGGTCATTTTTTTGGGTAGTAGAGTGTATGTGTTTTCCTTCTTTGAGTTGTGCTTGTGAAGGGTCGCTAGATGTCTGAGTTATTGTAGGCAGTGCTGGCAATGTTGGATTCCTTGGGTTGTGATTTTCCTTCTAATATTCTCTGTAAGGCTGGATTAGTAGCTACGTGTTGTTTAAATTTGTTTTTATCCTGGAATATTTTGTTTTCTCCGTTGATAGTGAACCATAGCTTGGCTGGGTATAGTAGTCTGGGCTTGCATCCATGGTCTCTTAGTTTCTGCAGTACCTCTATCCAGGACCTTCTGACTTTCATGGTTTCCATAGAGAAGTCTGGTGTAAATCTGATAGGTTTACCTTTATAAGTTACTTGACCTTTTTCCTTTGCAGCTCTCAATATCCTTTCTTTAGTCTGAATGCTTTGTGTTTTGATTATTATATGGTGAGGGGATGTTTTTTTCTGATCCAGTCTATTCGGTGTTCTGTATGCTTCTTGAACCTTCATAGGAATATCGTTCTTTAGGATGGGAAAGTTTTCTTCTATAATTTTGTTGAGTATATTTTCTGGACCTTTGATCTGCAATTCTTCTCCTTCTTCTATTCCTATTATTCTTAGATTTAGTTTTTTTATTGTGTCCCACAGTTCCTGAATGTATTGTGATGAGAATTTGTTGGATTTGCTGTTTTCTTTGGTCAGAGTGTTTAATTTCTCTATAGTGTCCTCAGAGTCTGAGATTCTTTCTTCTATCTCTTGTATTCTGTTGGTTATGCTTGTTTCTGAAGTCTCTGTTCATTTACCTAGATTTTCCATATCCAGCCGGCCCTCGGTTTGTGATTTCTTCATTGACTCTATTTCAGTTTTCAAATCTTGAACTGTTTCTATTACCTGTTTGATTGTTTTTTTCTTGGTTTCCCAGAATTTCATTTACGGATTTACTCATTTCTTCAAACTTTTTTGTATATTTCTCTTCCATTTCTTTACTCATTTCCTCAATCTTTTTGTTATACTTATCTTCCATTTCTTTACGGCAGATTTTCACCTCTTGTTTAAGTTCCTCTATTATTTTCATAAAGATCCACTTAGAGTCGATTTCGTCTATTTCTTCTGGAGTAGGGTGTTCAATTCTTCTAGTTTCGAGCTCCCTGGATTCTGGAGATGTCATGTTGCCTTTCAGGTTGTTGGAGGAATTCTTACATTGGCGCCTGCCCATCTCCTCCACTCTGGATGAAACTCCTCAGCACTTTCTGGATAGAACTCCTCAACACTCTCTGGGTAGGACTTCTCAGCACTCTCTGGATAGAGCTCCTCAGCACTCTCTGGGAAGAGCTCCTCAGCAGTGCAACAGGGCTAGCTGGTCTTCCCAGGACCCAGGAGACAAAGGGCCAGCAGCAGTGGGGGCAGGGAGTGGTCCCGTGGAACACGGAAGACCCTGCCGCAGAAGCTGAGGGGAGAGGGGCTGTGCTCTCTTCCCCGACATGCAGGCCGCCCAGGCGAGCACCCACTCACCTCTCTGGGAAGAACTCCTCAGCAGTGCCCAGAGATGTTTTATATCAGTGAAAAATTTAAAACCAGTAATTTTATGTTGATGCACCAGTTATATGCATAGCATATAGAATGCAAAATTTATTAAATTTTTAAAATTCTTACAAAGCACACACCTAGTAGAAAAAATACAAATAAATGCAAAGGTGTTGATGCCCTTGAATAAGAAACAGTAATTACTACTCTGGCTAATGAGTAGCATGCAAACTACATGCAAACATTCACCTTTCCTCCAAACTCATTCCCCCAGTTTGATCATCCCCAGCTTTGAAGCAGACTGCCTGCTGCAGCCTCCCTTCTTCTCTCTTCCCACCTCCAGTGGATCATGCTCATCAAGTTTTTTTTCCAAGCTTACTCTCCACCATTCATCCTCTTATTGCAGCCTCAGATCCAGTGGATCCCAAAGATACTCCACTCCAAATATCCCTCCCTCAACTTCTCACTTTATTGTAGCCTCCAACTCCAAGAGATATTTCATGGGAAAGCAAAGGCCTCTCCAGGAAGGGAAGAAGGTAGCCTAACTGGTGACCTTCACATCTCCCTCTTTGACTCTAATATAATCCCCTTCTCACTCCACATTCTGTAACAGACTCTCTGCTACAGCCTCCCCTTCCTATCTTCCAATTTCTAGTAGTTAGTAAAGAACAGTCTTTCCCCCCTGTCATAATTAGGGATTTTATTGCAGTGAAGGGGCACCATGTCCATGGCAACTCTTATGAAGGAAAACATGTAATTGAAGATGATTTACATTTACAGTTTTACAGGTTTAGTCCTTTATCATCATGGTGGGAAACACAGCCACATGCAGGCAGACATGAAGAGGAGAAGAGACAAGAGAAGGAACTGAGGGTTCTACATTTTGATCCATAGACAATAGTCAGCAAACTGTTTACCAAACTGAGCATAGCTTGAGTAAGGAGACCTAAAATTCCACCCCAACAGTGGCACACTTCCTCCAACAAGGACACATCTATTCCAACAAAGTTAAACATTCTAATATTGCCACTCCCTTTGGGGGACTATTTTCTTTCAGACCATCACAACCCCAAATATCCTCTTCACTTTTCCTATTATCCCATTTCCCAGCCCCAACAGGCATTCCCTGGAAACCTACCAGCCACAACTTTCAGAGAAGTAAGGAGGCCAGAAAAGCAGGAAGACAAACATTAGATCTTTATTCTCTCTCCTCTAGTCCATATCCAATCCTCCTGTCTCATCCTCAGGTCTTTAGAAGAATATGTGTTTTCTCTTCTCACTCTCTGGGTTCCTTGCTAGGGGACTAGGTACAATCTGGTGGGACATTCTGTTTTTCTTCTATTTATGGACAGATAAGGACATGGAGAATTTTATAAACTTTGCAAGATCGAGAGCTGGTTAGGACACTGAGTTTGAGCAAAAACCATAAGATGTTCCAAGATATTGCCACCCGTCAATACCCAGATTTGTGGTCTAGACAGAAGGAGAAGTAACTGTTCAGTGGGGGCAGGCACAGAAGCAAAAGTCGCCATTTAAAGAAGGAAGAGGTTATACAGAAGTAGTCCACACCTTTCGTCTAGCAAGACCAACTCCCTTGACCCAAATAAACCTGTCTTGCAGTTTTTGCTTATATACGTCAACCCCAAATGAGAAACAGGAGCCTTCCTTGCTACACTACATTGTATGTAAAGAATGAACTCCCAGGATGTTTGGAGAATAAACCTTGCTCTTGCATTCTGGACTTGACTGGATTCCGGTGGTGTCTCTCTGGGGGGGGGTCTCAACATGGGCACAACATTTGGTGCATTGGCCAGGAAGGTATAGAGGTTTATTTTAATGCCGGTAATATATGTGTATGTATGTGCTAATTGTCTGAAACATTATCCCCATTCTTAAATGTCAGCCACCAATACCTAGAAACACATTTTAAGGGAAGTCTCAGTGGTCTGATCTAGCAGACTCTAGAGAAATCTCCTGAGAAGTAACACACAGACACATTCCCCACCCCTGCAAGAAGCATAGAGGATAAGAGGAACCAAGAAACAAAACACCCGGTCAACAAGTACAAGAAAAGTATCAGAACCTAAAATTATAATCTATGGATATCCAGGTGTCTAGGAAGCAGCTTGAAACACAATCAGTGTCAGAAAGACAATATGTCTCTAACTGAGCTCAGTAACCATAGCAGGGTCTAAGCATTCCAATGTAGCTAAAACTTAAGAAATATACCTTGAAACAATTTGAATGAACATAATATATGTCTATAAAAAGAGAAAGAATAAATTGTCTTTCTGGATTATCTCACTCAATGTGATGTTTTGTAGCTCCATCCATTTGCCTGCAAATTTCAATATATCATTATTTTTCTCTGATGTGTAGTACTCCATTGTGTAAATGTATCACATTTTCCTTATGTATTTTTTAGTCAAGGGGCATTTAGATTGTTTCCAGGTTCTGGCTATGACAAACAATGCTGTTATGAACATAGTTGAGCACATGTCCTTGTGGTATGATTGAGTACCCTTTGGATATATATCCATACATACCCACAAGTGGTATTGCTGGGTCTTGAGGAAGGTTGTTCCCTAATTTTCTGAGAAATCTCCACACTTATATCCAAAGAAGCTGTACCAACTTTCACTCCCACAAACAATGCAGGAGTGTTCCCTTTACCCCACAACCTCTCCAGCATAAGTTGTCATCAGTGCTTTTGATTTTGGCCATTCTATAGGTATAAGATAAAAACTCAGAGTTGTTTTGATTTGCATTTCTCTGATAATTAGGAATGTTGAGCATTTCCTTAAATGTTGTTCAGCCATTTTAGGTCACATGTACTCACTCATAAGTTGTTTTTAAACATAAAACAAGAAAACCAGCCTACAAATCACAATCTCAGATAACCTTGACCATAATGAAGACCCTAAGAAAGACATATATGAATCTAATCTACATGGAAAGTAGAAAAAGACAAGATCTTTTGAGTAAATTGCGAACATAGAGACCAAGAGAGGGTTGAATGGAGGGGAGAGGCAGGGAGGGGAGCAGAGAAAAATGTATATCTCAGTAAAATCAGTTAAAAAATAAATAAAATAAGAGTACATACCAATTTTAAAAACAGAGAGAGAAATTTCTTAATGATATACAAAAATGCAAGCAAAGACTGGAAGGAAAGGAATAAAACAGTTAAAGATATTAAATTGGAAATACAATCATTAAAAAAAACAAACTGAGAGGAATCCTGAAATTAAAATAAAAATTAAGAACTCAACCAGGAATCTCAGTGGCAATTCTCACTAGCCGAGTACAAGAGATGAAAGAGAGAATCTTAGAAATTGAAGAAATGATATGAGAAATGAATACTTCCATAAGTGAAAATGTCAAATACTTAAAATCCTGGCACAAGACATCCATAAAATCTGAGATACTATGAAAAGACCAAATATTAGATTAATAGCAATATAAGAAGGAGGAGAAGCCTAGATCCTAAGCCCAAAACATTTTCTACAAATTCATAGAAGGAAATTACCCTAAATGAAAGAAGGAAATGCCTATGAAGATACAAGAAATGTTCAGAACCCCAAATAGACTAGACCAGAGAAGAAAGTCCGTAGGCATATAATAAATAAAACACTAAATATTAAAAAGAGAAAGTTTTAAAAGTTATAATGGAAAAAGACCAACTAATACACAAAGGCAGACCTATTCGAATAATACCAGACATGTCATTGGAAATGCTAAAAGCCAGAAAGGCCTACACATTATGTTCTATAGACTCTAAGAAACCACATATACCAACCCTGACTGCTATACTCAGTAAAATTTTAAATCACAATAGATTTAAATAAAAAGACATGATAAAGCAATATCTTATATTTAAGCAATGTCTATCTACAAATCAAACCCCACAGAACATGCTAGAAGAAAAGCTTAAACCTATAGATGTTAACTGCACCTAAGAAAATAAGGGAACAAATAAAAATTAAAAGAGGAGATACATCACAGACACACACACACACACACACACACACACACAAACACATACACACACAGCAGCAGTAGCAATAAAATAGGAATCAACAAACCCTGCTCAATTATATTTCTTAACATAAATGATCTCAACATGCCAATAAAAAGACTCAAAGTAACTGAATGTGAAGACAAAATCTATTTTTCTGCTGCATCTAAGAAACACCTTAACACTGAAGATATATATATATATAATCTCATGGTAAAGGAACGGAGAATAATATTCCAAGTAAATGGACCTAAGAGGCAAACTGTTTCAGTCATTTTTTAAAAAGTTATTTATTATGTATACAATGTTCTATCTGCATGAATGCCTGCAGGTCAGAAGAAGGTGCCAGATCTTATTATAGATGGTTTTGAGCCACCATGTGGTTGCTGGGAATTGAACTCTGGACCTCTGGATGAGCAAGCAGTGCTCTCAACCACTGAGTCATCTCTCCAGTCCCTGTTTCAGTCATTTTAATAACTAACAAAGAAGACTTCAAACCAAAACTAATCAGAAGAAATAAGGGAACAACTTATTAAAGGAAAAGCTCACCAGAAGTATATTGTACTTAAAACTATTCACTAAACAAAAGGGAACACAAGTTCATAAAATAAACACTACTACAGTTGAAGTCAAATATCAATACTCATGAAATAATTTTGGGAAGCTTCAAGACCCCACAAACACCGATGGACATGTCATCCTTACAAAAACCAAACAGAGGAATGCTGGAGGAAACTGAAGTTATAAACCAAATGGAACTATAAAAAGTTTGCAGAATATTAATTGTTATATAAAATAGAAACAGAAAGCATATTGCCCAGTTTGTTTTATGAGTTCACATTTACCCAGATACTTGAGCCACGTAAAGTACGGCAAATATTGAGAATTAAAAATTGACTTCCCTACGAACATAGAAGGCAACAATCTCAATAAAGCACTTGCAAACAGAATCCAAGAACACATCAAAAAGAACATTCATCACAATCAAGTAGGCTTCTTCTGTGACGTGCAGGGGTTACTAGAAATACATGAATGGATAAATGTAATCCTTCATATAAACTGACTGAAATACAAAACCTACATGATTATCTGCATTTTCTATCTAGCACATTACATTCTTCTAAATAGTTCAAAAAGATTTTAAAAATATGTCCTTGTTTCTTTGCTAATGTTAATATATGTATTCATTTTAATTGCTAAATTTAAATAAGTCTGAATTAACTGAGCAAATAGAAGCACAACAAAACAGAAGCATAGCCCTCTATTTTGGGATGTGGCTAGGGAAATTGGGTAAATCCAAACTAGTTTCAGAAATTAAAATTTGGGTACTTTTGGACCACTACCCAATATCCTAATCATTATCTGGCATTGGGACAAGACAAAGTCTTAATACATAGAACAAAGTTCTTAAGGGGGCAAGTCAAATATTTCATATATGTTGCAAGAAAACACACAGGTGTGTTTATACTTCAGTAAATATATATTATGGTGTAGAATAGTTTATATATGAAATATATATATATATATATATATATGAGTATAATATATATGTAATGGGTAGAAAATAAATATCCTACTTATCAGATTTTCACTATTGTCCACATGAATCAAGAAACACTAAATAACAGAGTTAAGCTTTGAGAAATTTGTGGCAATAGCACGTAAAGTAGGCGCGATAATGAAGTAGTAATGCTTAAGGCCAGCTTCGCAAAAATTGAGTTGTTTTGAATTTGACTTGTGAACTAGATTCATTTAAGGGATAAATTAGAGAATGCAAAGTTAAAATAAGAAAACAGCTTAAAATATTGAATGGTTTGAATCAGCAACTAAAAATGGTAGGTCAATAAAATAAATATGAAACATTAAATATTTGAATTAATTCCTTTATTATATTTGTCTTATTTGCTTCCTATTGCTGTTGTAAACACCATGAACAAAAGAAACTTGTGTAGAAAAAGGTCTGTTTAACTTACTGGTTCCCAAGTACCATTCACTACTAAGGAAATACAGGGCAGTTTCATAGGCAGGTGAAGAAACAGAAAACATGGGTAAACTGGAGGAATACTGCTAATTGGCTTGCTCTTTATCACTTATTCTTCTTGCTTTCTTATTCACCCCAGAACCTCCTGCCCAGGGATACAACTCACAGTGAGCAGGACCCTCACACATCAATCATTAGTCAAGAAAAAGCCCTGCAGTCTTGCCTACAAGTTATCTGATGGAGGCAATACCTCAGTTGAGATTTCTCATTTCCCAGTAAATCTAGGTTTGTGTCAAGTTGACAAAGTCCTAGATACAATAATGTTCTCTAATATTTTAATTTCTCTAGTATCTAAGGTTTTATCGTGATGTAACGGGAAAAGTACAATCTATTATAATCTGAAGGATAATCTAGCAAAATGATATAGGATATCTAGCTAAATGATACAGTGTTCTGGTAGTACAGTTACTACATTTGTGTGGAATATAAAAAAGAAAGATATGATTTAATATAGACATTTTATTTAATCAAGTTTCCTTCACAGTTACTTAAAAATCTCTTAACCAATTAGCACAAGTTTTCATCTCAGTTGGTAAAACCATTTGGGAAGGATGATGTGGTTTGGTTATGCTTGAGCAGGTCATCTCGGTTGCCTCAAAAGCCTCTGCCGTTCCCATTTTGCTTTCCCTCATTTCACATCATGTTGTTTCAATATACAATCAATCGGCAGCTTTCTATAGCCTTGCCTCCCTGTGTGCTGCCATACTCCCCAACATGATGGTCATGGTGGATCTGAAACTGTAAGTAAGGCCCCAATAAACTGCTTTTTTTTCATAGAAATAGAAAAGTCAGTATACATTTTTGGCTGTGACCCTCAAAATCAGTGTTGGTAAGATGGAGCAACCTCCATGCCTCAACTATCTCTCATAAACTGTATGTGGTATGTGTTACAACTCCGATGGCCTTGAGTCAAACTTTGAATTTAAAAGGCCTGGACTAAGTATTGTTACGTATAGTGACTTCTTGGGAGAGAATAGGATGTTTGGTATGTGGTAGAGAAAACAATATATTAGGTGAAGTAAAACAGGTGAAGATGATAAATAGAAGTTGGCATTAGGAGGTTGAAGCCTGTTAGGCAAAAAACATCGTCCAGAAAAAGAAGTAAGCTTTATTAGCTAGAAGAAAGTGTCCTACCAGTATCACCACAGGGCACAAGCACTCAACTTGGCAAATCTTTGCCTAAGACATGTCATAGACCTAGAGAAGAAACACAGTGGCAACATTGCTAGTCAGTCACATTTCAGTGTCCAAAGCAATAGGAATTAGAATTGCTGGACAGCATGATTTATATAAAAGTTGTCCCCCTGCAGTTGGACTAAAAGTTAGAGCAGGCTCCAAAGGGAAAATATTCAAAGCAACACATTGGTGTGTAAAAAGGAAAAAAGAACTTCATTACTAAGCAGAGCGCTCAACAGTTATTGTTAAGGACAGAACAGTTATCCTGCAAAAGAACAGTGAGATCAAGTTGAAAGGGACACTAAGGTCACAGTAAACAATAAAGTGTAATGGAATTTAGAGAGTTAAGCACATATTTGACTCTACCTAATGATGTTCTCCTATGAAGATCTAAAATATGCTTTCTGTAGATGTGTATCAAATAACTCAAACCTTGAAAATCAAAGAAGACATAGGACACAGCAATAAAAAAAGACAGGATATTAAAGCCCTTTCTCTGGGGATGAGAATAGAATCTATATTTCTTTAAGTTTATAATTTGTAAGATAAGCAAACAATATGAAATAAAGCTGTACCTATTCAAATATCCTTAAATATTCCCTCGGAAAACTTTTAAAGTAGTTTCATTGTTTCTTTGATTACATTTAAAGTTTATGTGCACTGAACAAATGTTTATATTGTATAAGACAATGGTACAGCCCTGCTTCTCTACATGTAGATTACCAGTTGATCCACTCTGTTGATGAGACTGCACTTTGCTCTTTTGTGAGAATGGTCAGTTCAAGAGTTTATTTTATAAGGTGGTAAGTATAGTATATAAGAATAAACTGTATTCTTGAAAAGAATCAATAGTAGTTTTAAACGCCCTTCCCTCAAAAATCATATTTATGCAAAATAAGTTCCAACTGCCATGTGGTCCAGCTATCAACTCCTGCACATATACCCAAAATACTTTGTATCCTAAGACAGAGTTACTTTCATCTCTGTGTTAATTTCTACTCTGCTCACAATATATCGGAAATAGGATCTATATGTCCACCAACAGATGAATGTATAAGAAAAATGTGGTATATGTACACAAAAGAATGTTACTGAGAAACACAGTCAAAATATTAAAATTATCAGATAAATGGATGAAACAGGGAAAAATTAAGCTGACTGTGGTAACTCAGGTCCAAAATGGTAAAGATGTCATGTTCTGTTGCATATGTAGAACCTAATTTCAAATCTTTTATTTTGTAAATTTTACATGGAGAACAAGTAGACCCCAGGAAATATAGAGCAGCCTTGTGGGGAGCAATACATTGAAGCAAGCGGGTAGTTGAATGTAGTCAAAATTAAAGAAGATGGAATGGCTTAAGAAAGTAGACATGCAGAAATATGGGGGAACTGAGGAGGTAGGGAAAGTTCTAACTCTAAAGAAAAGTTTATACAAAGTCATTTGAGAACCTACTACGTAGAAAATTTCAAAATATAACTTTGAAAACAAAAATCTATTTTATTTTGCTTTATGTTTTCATATATATATATATATGAAAGATATATATATATCTTTCTCTCTACGTGAGTGTGCATATAAGCACATGGGGACAGGTGTCAACAGAAAAGTGTGCAGGATTATGTAGATCTATAGCAGTTGTGAACCTCCAGACGTAAACAGAATAATGAGACCATGCTTAAACGGTAAATAAATAAACAAGAACAGTAAGATGGCTTAGTGGGTAAGGGCAAACACTTGCTGCCAACCCAAAAGACCTGAGTTCTATCCCTGGTGCCCAGTGGTAGAAGAAGAAATCTTACTCCATAAAAGCTATCGTCTAATCCCACATACGTTTCATGGCAAATGCTTGTGAATCTGGGCACAAACAATGAATGAATGTAAAACTAAATAGCCTACCATGACAAAAAAGAAACAGTTTAAGGCTTCTAACCCAAGGAATTTCAAATAATTTTTTTTCCATTTCCCAAATTTTGCCTGATTAATATGACTTATTTATTATAAGAACAGTCAATATTTTTTACCATATCAGAAATATATATCTTCTCTGAAATTAATCTTTGTGCTTCTGGAGAATAGTAGTTGCTGTAGCCTCTTCTCAACATCACCGCTAATTTATATTAATTTCCCTGTGAATTACAAAACATCCCTTTTATGTATTATTATTTCAACTCTTCTAAGAGAGAGTATGCAATGTGAAGCCAACTGCAGCTTATCTATTTTCGGTGACAGGTTCTGGGACATTATGACAAGTGCACATAGATGACGCCTTTAGACATTCCTGTAAGAACAAATTGCACACCTATCAAATAACTTTATTGAGCCAAGCCAAAGAAAGATCAAACAGAACAAGATTTGCAAGATGTGAACAAAGAAAAATATTCATGGAAACCATTTTTAGACTATTCCCATCTGGACCCTGATACAGCAGAAAAGTCATCAGAGACTATAGCACGGTTTGGGGCATATTTTGTTGGCAGACACCTCTCACTTGGGGAACCTTGTTTTATTTAACGGATGTCAGAAATTAAACGGTCTGCATTATCACATTTTACCGAAGTGTGATTTGGAGCAACAGCTGCTAGCCTCTGCACACTGTAATTCTGCTTCTTCCAAGGTACGCTAGGCACTCATCTTCAATTCCTAGGATTTTATTACATGTGCTAAGTAGATTATGGGAGACGTGCAAAACGGAGGTCTAGTTTTTGTACAGAAGCATTTTTCTCAGGATAGCACTTGAATCTCAGGATTGTTACATTTTCATAGCTGTTTTAAGGACTATACAACAGATAGTTTGTTAAATGTTACTGAATCATTGCCAATTATGAAAGCATGCTTTAGATTGTTATTGCCTAAGTTATTTTAAAATTCTTAAAGTATTTTATAAATTAATTGGCTTTTTATTTCTTTTCTTAACTGCCTCTGACAACCTGTTATACAAATTTGTAGTTACGTGTTCAAGAAAAGATTAAAGATTAAAGAAACGTTGCAGCTTTCTACTCTATAAGATTTCAAATTCTTTTCTTAATGCCCCCTTTTCTGCTTGCTCTCTAGAGGGAAATCACAGAGTCAGTTTACCTGTGGAAGTTGACCTGAAATTTAGACTGATCGAAATATCATCTTCCAGTAGAAAGAAAAAGTTCATTTTATATTTTTATTCCGTACTCTGTAAAATAAATTGTCTAAAATATCTTCAAAAAAATCTAATTTTCATTTACATTGCATAATCACCCAAGTGGCTGAAAATGGTGTCAATATTGTTCAGATAAATTATGATTTCAGAACTATTTGATTCTTTGGAATTGTATCCTTCATCTATAATTTTCTTCTTTATTTTATGTATTTCCTTTATTTTTGCCAATTATTTTCTCAGACAAAATGACCTGAAATTCAAACACTGCAATAGAGAAGTCAACTATGAACTTTATTTTCTTCTCTTATGAAAGAGGTGAAGAACAGAGGAACATTTAGAGCAGAGTAACTTATTTCAAGTGAGACATTCATTGGAACATGAAACACACACTTTGTTCTGCCTTTGAGTGTACAGTTCAAAAAGAGATGCTAAAATCACAGATTTTTCTAGATGCATAGAGTTACATTTGTGCAATACAAAGAGAAATGAAATTCTGTCAAGCATTGTCTTTACATCTTTTCTGTACATTGCTTGTTCATTCTTAGTTTCCTTACTCATTAATATTTAATTAAATAAGCAAAAATTGAGAACTAAATCATCAAACCATCTAACTATTTCGTAGAGAACTCTGTTATTGTATTAGCAACTAGTCTCCTGAATTAAAAAGAAAAGGGTATAAACATGTATGTTTTCATGAAATCTAAAGTGTTGACTGGTATATAGACTAACCTTTTCATTCCAAATTTAAATTTGAGTAATTGAATTATTTTTATATCTTTATTATACATACTTTATATTTTTTTTAGAGTATTGTGGTTTTACCTCAAGGTAATTACTCATACATTTGCTAGTGAGCTTTGTGCATAGCAATTATTAACATATAATTTCATTATTATCACAGTGACTCATTTTGAACATTTGTTCAGTTAGAGAAAATGTTGACAGTGTCTTTAACTAACTAATTAATCAATTAATTTTAAAACAAGAATAAAATTGAATGTATTTATCATATGCTGCATTATCTTTTGAAATGCATACATTGTTTTTTAAAAAATAAAATGTAGTTCATTCATATATACCATTAGCCCTCTTTCTGGAAAGTGTTTGGTTTAGATGAATGCATCCAGAAAATGTAGTACAGATGCACAAAAGATTATTATATGCCTACAATAATGAGGGAAATCCTGTCCTTTGTAATATAAATGTACTTGGAAGACGCTGATGGTTGAAATAGAAATTTTATATTTGGTTTCATTTTCATCATGCCTTTTGTTGAAATGTATCTAAGGACAGGAAGTTAAATTTAGAGGTAGGACTTTTGATGATTATGGTCCTTATATTTGTGATGAAGTACAAAACCATGAACTTTGTATGTCTTTACCTGTCAATTTTGCATTTAATTAGTATTTTTTCCTAGTAAATTGTAATAAATGTCCAGTTTCACAGAAGTAAATCAAGTGTGATTAATTTGAGCTCTGAAAAAATTGGCTCCAACAGAGAAGAGCAATAATCTGACCAAAATTAAACTACATTATCCTATTTTTTATTTGACTCTGAGGTCTTCATAAGTCTCATTATAAACTGATCTTTGCTTCTGTGCTTTATCAAACATATAAAAAAGTATTCTATCATCTTTCTCCCCTACATTTCAGCCTCCTGAAAATACTTCTGAAGCATTAAAGAAAAGGTATCCATAAACAATATACAGTATTCTACAAGTTTTAAAACATTTTTTAAATTTTAATTTTTGATCATGAAATTAGTCAAAGAATATTTGTATTCATACTTAATTAATGTATGCTGATCACTCCAAATCTTTTTAAGATCTAGCTTAGTTGCTAAACTAGTGAACTGAAATATATGCTAGTAGGCTTTGACTTTTGTAATTATGTTAATGTACTATATGTAAGATTTATTTGGGAACATGTCATTTTAACATATCATAAAGAATGATGTATTGTGGCTTGTTATAACTTGAAAAAAGACAGAGACCAGACCTCATATCTGTAAGTCTAGACACTAAAAAACACTTAAGAGGAAATGCTAAATATTCATTATTACTAAATGCTACATAAAAATGGTGTGCTTGCTTGTATGTGTGTGCATGCACATACCAAGAAAAAATAAAAAATAAAAAACTATCTTTAACTAAACAAATCTACTTCATGAAAGCATAGTAAAAGAAAATTTGAAAAGATTTGGGTAACAGAGAAAGTCTCATGTTAGAAGTTAAATGCTTGCTTCCCTATATAAATGGTCATGAGGGAACAGCCATATTATTTCGGTAAGGATGTATCATACATTTAAGTTGTTGCTAAGATGTCAAACTGGTTGCAGCACAGTTGTTAAAGGTAAATCACTATGAGACATGTATAAGACACTATTTCTGGGAGCCAACCACTCTTAGGAGGAGTCTGTGTTATCTAGAAACTATTACACAACAGGGAGCATCCTTGCTGGTAGGACAATACTGTGCTTGCTGTTGAATCCCTCTAAATGAGCTATAAAATCTTCTTGGCATTCATTGAAAATGTCCTTTTGCTGCTATCCCATGCTCAGTGCAAGGTTGTTACATGGGTTGTCAGACTAGCTTGTACGTGATTTTTTTTTTATCACTCACTAAACAGTACACCACACTGAGACCAGGGTTAAAATTTCTGTAGCAGTGGGAGCCATTAGGTATTTTGCATAAGAGGGAATGAAAGGATGAAAAACTAATTGGATAAATGAGTTGAAAGAGAGACTGCATTATATAGTTCTTCCTGTTTTTGTCATCAATTTTTATGACATAATGATGATTCAGAAGATCCACACAATATTACTACATCCAGAAATTCAATTTTAGTAATTCTGAGACAGAGCCTAGACATATCCATTTTAAATATATTTCAGGTTTGAATTAATTGTTCTGAAGTTGTCCTTGATGTTAGCAATAGAAAATAGAAGAGGTTGACTGGGTGAGTAGATGGTTTGTAAAGACAGCACACAGAAAACTATCATTCTATCTTCCAGGAAGTTCCTTATATGGAGTCCTGCCTAAGAACTTTGTCTCCTTCCAGGCTCCCCTTCATTAGAAAGGGGAAGCGAGAGTCCTGGTTTAATAATCTCTGTGGGTGTATTTTTACATTGTATCTTCCAACAGAGAGCATTCATCTTAGTAAAAAGCATTTGCTGTGGCGTCCTTCAGATTGCATTAAAATTTATTTCAGAATTTGAGATTGAAATTAATGCTTTCATTTTCTATAAAAGATATGTTACAAATTGAGTGTGTGTGTATGTGTCTGTGTCTGTGTGTGTGTATTTGTGTGTTTTCATGGCACAACTTCATGCTGGAAAGAATCATAGACAGGAAAACTTTCACAGGATTTTAGTGCAGACAGCAGAATCAGGTTTATCCAAACTTTTCCAAAATGGCAGTTATAAAATATCAGTTATCTTTATGAGTTATATAAGAACAATGTCAGTGATGAAATAATTAGTAATAATTACAGTGATTATAAGACCAGTAGCTTCTATTAAACTTTTTTTTACATTTTAGACTATTTTAAATATGATTTGACTTTTATTCCTTTTTTTCCCCTTTGAAATGGCTGTAACAATTATACCCACTAAGGAAATAGTATATGCAGAAGTTAAGCTATAAAAATCAACAGTACCCGTATCTACCCATCCAGCCATATAGCTATCTGTTTCCTTAAATGTTAAGAAATTGAGGGCAGGATAATATCTCAGTAATTAAGGAGTGGTGGCAAAGCCTGAAGTTAGGAGTTCGGTCATCACTTCCTACTTGGTCATAGCAGAAAACCAATTTCCTTAAGATTTTCTATGACCTCCTCAAGCACACACCAAATAATAAACAGATATTTTAAAAAGGCACTGTAAATTAAATTAATTATAAAATGTATCAAATCATGAAAATTAAATAAGATATAGATAGATAGATAGATAGATAGATAGATAGATAGATAGATAGATAGATAGAGAGTGAGAGAGAGAGAGAGAGAGAGAGAGAGAGAGAGAGAGAAAGAGAGATAGATCTTAGCTACTGTTCTATTTCTGTGGCATGACTCAGGTACTTTTTAGAAGAAATCATGTATCCAGGGCTTCCTTACTGTTTCTGAGAGTTAATCCATGCTCACCATGAGATGTCACTTCCTTGGCAGGCAAGCAGCTGGGAGCAGTAACTGAAAGCTTACATCTGATTGGCAAGATGCAGGGAGAGGGAGAGATTGGCCCTGGCTAAGGCTTTTGCAACCTCAAAGTCAAACCCTAGTGACACACTTCCTCCAACAAGGCAGCACCTCATAATGCTTTGCAAAGAATTCCATTGACTAGGGCTATGCATTCAAGCCTGTGAACCTATAAGGACATTCTCATTCAAACCGTCATAAGAGAGATTAAAATCTATGAAATATATATAAGTAAATATTTGCTATTTAATAATGAAGATATAACAAACTGATTTCCATGAAAAAAAATAAAAAAAATACTGACCAAATTTGGCAGCGCATAGAAATGCATACTCTAAGTGTAAATTGCTCTAAATGTAATATATAACAAGCAAGAAAAAAAGGCAATGCTTTCAAGACTAGGTTGAAAAGATTGGAAAGCACAACTCCCATAGTCTTCTCCATATTGATATTCTATACTCAAATTAGACATTTTCAATTGAAGAGACAAAGGACATTTTAAAATGAGAGAAGTTGTTAGTTGTACCTCAAGTTGACAGATTACTATTTCTTAAAAATGAATAGAAAATTAAATGTAAATCCCACTAAAAAGTTGGTAGATGATGAACAGAATAAAATCACAGAAGGAAAACTGCAAAGTCACCCATGTCTATTCAGATGTGTTAAATGGTTAGTATTATCATTTGCCTTTACCCACTAATAGCCCTAAAGGTAGCAAAGGAAGTTATTACACAAATCGTGCTTATATTATAAAGAGCTAGAAATCTCACAGGTTTCTCTGAGAATAAAAACACTCAGGAACATTTTTCAGTAATTATAGTCTCACCAACATTGACAGAAATAACTACAAGCTCCAACCTGTATAGAGGAGTTTCGAAGGCAGCTTCTATCACTGCCAGCATCTGGAGACAATGATCAACTTACTAGATGTTCTTTCAGTAAAGATTTATTTTTCCATGTACCAAGAAACAGTTATTAGCTATCCATCACACTTAGCTTCAGGGCATCCCATGATGCATAACATTATCTAGCTTAACCTATTTCTGGACAAGCCTTATCCAGTAAATGATTGATGTAGATGAAGGAAACTCTGGGCAATTTGTTCAATTAACAAAATCACTGAAGATCCATTTCAGCTCCAGAATTATCTAAGGGGTTGCTTTGGAGTGATAGTGGCCTGCATTGTAGCTTGGGTTTTTCTCATTTGTGTGCTTTCTTTTCCTCCACTCATATTGCCCGCATGTTAAATTGTGTAGCTGAAGTAAATTATAAGGATACTCAACCAGTGTGAAAGCAGTGTCCATAAGTGATGCTGAGCATGTTGCACAGCCAAAAGTACAGAACTGATCCTGACTGTAGTTGTTTATCCTGGCAGAGTGTAGCAAAGAGAAACCAGAGTGGTTTGCTGGTGCAAAGGGATACATGAGCTGCTATTCTCAGTTAGGTACTTGAATGGCATTCAGAAACTACGTGAAAACCGTAATGATATAGGCAATGATGAAAGTAGGCTCTCTGAAAATTGATAAAACTTTGGACCTATTTATAGATCTTTTACTTCTAGTCCTTGGCACTGTGGCCAAAACTAGATTAGGTGTCCTGATTCGCCTAGGAGGGATGATTCCATTAGAAGCACAAAGCTTCCACTGATTTCTCAAGGATTTAACACTTCTTACACACTCAAAGTTGATGACAAAAATAAGAGTCACTCTGTCTTTACCATAAACAAATAAGAATCCTTTTTTTTGTGAGGGATTTCAAGATAAGGTTTTCTGTGTAGCTTTGGAGCCTGTCCTGGAACTAGCTCTTGTAGACCTGGCTGGCCTTGAACTCTCAGAGATCCGCCTGCCTCTTTCTCCTGAGTGATGGGATTAAAGGCATGCACCACCACCACCTGGCCAAGAATACTTTTAAATAATATGGGTAGAAAGTATAAGCCAGTGCTACCTTCAAGGGTTAATAGTCAAGTTAATTAACCTTGGCCTACAAAGAGTTAGTTTATCTGAAGTTTACAATCTTCAGAGATGAAATTCTGGGTGTTCTGCCCTTGGTAGAGAAGTTGCCATGGGTGTTGGATTAACTCAGTTCAGTAAATAACCAGAGTAGTCAAAAGATAAAATAATTATATTTTTATTTATTACAGGGGGAAATCTCATGAGACAGAGAGAGCACACCTGGGCCATGCACTGTTTTTTTCCATGTACCAGAAAGCCACACCCTTCTTGGTCTCACCTCTTAAAGATAATTGGTTGACAAAGATTCCCCATCACCTACCCTTTTGTCTAAATAAGAGCTATCCAAACCCGATACAAAACATTATACAATTGAAACAGATATCAATTATAAAGTTACAACCAACATAAAAAATATTAAGCAAGGAACTAATAGTATATTCTATTCCAAAAAATCTAAGTCTTTTTTTATTTTTTTAAATTATTTTATTTATTTTTTTTCATTCTTTAGTTTTTTATTTAATTTTTACTGGGAACCCCTCCAGAATCAAGTCTCTTGCAAAACGTAAAATGGCTCCCTGAGCTGAGATATAAACCTCCCTGCTCCCCCAACCATCCTTCCTCCATCCCCCCTCCCATTCCCCCAAGCCTTCCCCAATCCTCCCCCTCTCCCCTCTCCCTGACCATCTTCCCTTACTTCCACTCCCCCACCCCCCATGCACCCGAGTTTGCCTGGCAATCTTGCCTAGTTCCACTATCCAGGAGGATAACTATATGATTTTCTTCAGGTTCACCTTCTTATTTAGCTTTTCTAGGATCACAAATTATAGACTCAAAGACCTTTAACTATGGCTAGAATCCACTTAAGAGTGAGTACATACCATATTCCTCTTTTTGGGTCTGGGTTACCTCACTCAGTAAAGCGTTTTCTATTTCCATCCATTTGCATGCAAAATTCAAGATGTCATTGTTTTTTACCGCTGAGTAAAACTCTAATGTATATATGTTCCACACCTTCTTTAACCATTCTTCTATTGAGGGGCACCAAGGTTGTTTCCATGTTCTGGCTATTACAAATAGTGCAGCTATGAACATAGTTGAACAAATACTTTTGTAGTATGAAAATAAAAAAAAGAAAAGAAAACGCTTTACTGAGTCAGGTAAGCCAGACCCAAAAAGAGGAATTTGGTATGTATTCACTCATAAATGGATTCTAGCCATAATTAAAGGTCTTTGAGCCTATTATTCGTGATCCTAGAGAAGCTGGATAGGAGGGTGAATCTGAAGAAAATTCAGGTAGTTTTCCTCCTGGAGATTGGGAATAGACAAGAGTCCCAGGTAACCTCGGGTGCATGGGGGGGGTAGGAGGGTTGTTGGAAGGGGAGAGGGTTAGAGAGAAGGGAGCAGGGGAGGAATGGGGAATGCTCGGGGGGGGGGACTGGGAGGGGGGAGGGAGGAAGGATAGATATGAGATCAGGGAAGAATATATCTCAACTAAGGGAGTCAGTTTAGGGTTTACTTGAGACTTGATTATAAATGGGATCCCAGGTCCAAGGAGAGATCCCCAGATTGTTCTCTGGACAGAGGAGAGGGTGCCTGAACTGGCCTTGGCCCATAACCATACTGATGAATATTTTGATTATCACCATAGATCCTTCATCTGGCGATGGATGGAGATAGAGATGGAGACCCACGTTGGAACACTGGACTTAACTCCCTAGGTCCAAACGAGAAGCAGAAGGAAAGAGAACGTGAGCAAAGAAGGCAAGACCAGAGGGAACCTTCATCTGATGATGGATGGCGATACAGACGGAGACCCACATTGGAGCACCGGACGGAGTCCCCCAAGGTCCAAATGAGGAGCAGAAAGAGGAAGAACATGAAAAAGGAAATCAAGACCACGAGGGGTGCGATCACCCACTGATACAAGGGGACTGATCTAATGAGAGTTTACCAAGGCCAGTTGGACTGGGACTGAACGAGCACGTGATCCAACCAGATTCTCTGAATGAGGCCGGATTCTCTGAATGTGACTGGCCAGGAGTCTTTCTGAAAAGCCATTGACAATGACACTGGGACTTGTTTCCTCTGCATATACTGGATTTCTGGGATCCAGTCTGTTTGGATGCTCACCTTCCTGGACCTGGAGGGAGGGGGGAGGAGCTTGAACTACCCACAGGGTGGGAGACCCTGACTACTCTTGGCGATGGAGAGGGAGGAGGGGAGGGAGTGGGGGGAGTGGGAGGGTGTTGGGAGGAGGGGCGGAAATGGAGACTTTTGTATTTTAATAAACTTTGAGAAAAAAAAATAAAGTAAAAAAAAAATCTAAGTCTTGCATCAGAAATAGGCTTGGCTAAATCATAAGAGGAAGGTAACTATGACTATTTAATCTTCAATCCCATCGAAGGCATGAGAAGGGAGATAACATTACTTGAGTCAAGCAGTATATGATGGAGAAAATTGGCTACTTGAGCAATTACCCAAAGTCTCATTTGCAATACTGAAGCAACCAACTTTAGCCTAGTGTAACTGACAGACCATTTTTAGAGGCAGGAAATGTTTTAGAACCGTCTTCCCTTGTCTTAGCAAGGTTTGGCAGTTCTTTTCTTTGCATCCCGTTTATCCAGTCCAAATACCATGTACTTTGTCAGTGGTTGAGGCATGGGCAGTTCCTCGCTCAAAGTCCAGTTGTGCCAAAAAGAAAACAAACTTCAAGTAGAGTGTCTTTGGTGCTCAACCTTCTCTCAGGAATAGACTGGTGCTGTCAGGAGCAATCATGTCTCATGTCAACAGAACCCTAAGTTATTTAAATGCCATGTTCTACAGATTCTTGAAGTTGTTGAAGATTACCTATCTAGGCAGAATACAACCTCTGTGTATTTAAAGATCCTAATTAATCTTAATATATGTATAACAAACGTGCATAGCTATTGACCTGTACTATTTAATACCTGTATAGCTTAAAGACTAAGACTTTATATCAAAATATTTAATAATCTGTAAACAAATGACCAGCAAAGGAGGACAATGACCTCAAAATGTAAAAAATGTATAAGTATCTTGATTGGAGGTAAGTACAGTATACAATGCAATAGGAAAATCTATCCTAAAAGTTCTATCATTATATAAAATGTTCTAAAGAGAGGTAGAAACATGTATGTATACAGTCTGAGAAAATAACTTTGCATAGGTGTACAAATATAGTAAACAGGAATAACAAAAATAATTTGAACTTGTATAAATATACAAAAACTATACCAATGTAAATTATCCATAAATAATAGCTCACAAGTATTCACTCTATTACCCACTATTATTAGTGTGAATAAGCTCACACTAAATTGACTATTATCCCATTCAATGTTTTTTTGAGCCTAAATAGTTTCACCCCAACCCTCTACCTTATATAAGTAATAATCAAAAATCCCCACATTGGGGGCCAACTGTTGAATTAACATGGCTTGGGAAATAATCAGGCTAGCTAAAAGATAAAACAATTATATTTTATTTATTATAGGGGAAAAATCACGAAACAGGGCTGAAAAGTCCAAGCTCAGCTGTTCTGTGAGAGAAGCACACAGAGAGAGGGCACCAGGGCCGCTTGCCAATTTTCTCCATGTCCCGTAAAGCCAGGCCCTAACTTAGTTCCACCTTTTAAAGATGATTGGTTGACAAAGAATCCTCATTATATGGGGAGAATAATCTTCTTTCCCCATGCTTATTCTGAGAACGAAGCTCCACTAAAACCATGGAGTAAGTGTAAGAGAAAATAAAACAGTTAAAATGATTAACCAACAGTGTGTATCAGGGAAACATGTGATAGTGCTGTTACAGGTGCTTCCTGTAACACAGAACACAGCGTAAGCTCTCATTTTCTTGAAAGATTACTCAGGTTACCCTCATATATTGGGAGAATATCCATACCTACCGTATTAAGGACATAAAAGTATAAAACTCTGACTAAATTGTCACAGGGATATATGTATTACTTAATATAAAGAAGACTTAAATATATATAAATATTGTTGAAAATAATCAGCTGGATAGAAATTTCACACACAAAAAATAGAGTATGGAGAGATTCATACCATCGAAGATTAGGGCCATGGACCAGTGAGGTGCCTGAAAGGGCAAAGGCACTGGTCACGCAACAGTGTAATCTTCGAGTACGATTCCTGCCACACACATCAAGTCTGAAGTAAAGAACTGTCCTGCCCTCTACATGTGTACTGTGGTGCATCTGCAAACACTCACACAGTAATAATAATAATAATGGTGATGATGATGATTATGATAATGTGTTGTTTCTTATTAGACCATATAAAGGGAAAGATAAGGTAGAAAATTTGTTAAAAATAAGTTACCATTTTTATATCAGAATTTCTAAAATAACATCTGTAATAGAATAATTTCATTATAGTTATTTAATATCATTATTTGAATTCTTTATCATAGTAATTTGATATTGTCATTGTGCATTCAGTAGGATCATACTGCTCTCAACTTCAGATATCTGCAATATAATACATGATTAGGAATGTGCTTGAATTTTTTTAAACAAAATTTCATTGTGAAATTTTGACTGATTTAGGTCATGGTTACTGGCAGAACCTTTAATTGACTTGGGACTTTATAGCAAATGCAGTTTCTTTATATTGTTTGAAAACAAAGGTTCTTCTATCTGGATCACTGGGGAATGGGGCTGATTTGGATATGTGGGAATCCTGAATAGCTGGCTCTCTTCCCAGCCACTTGTTCTCCTCCCTTCTGGTTAGCCCCATTTCTGGTTTGGGAACTGATCCCATCACTGCTTCATGCCAATTCCTCCTTTGGTCCAGCTGGCCCTTACTCTTCGTGGCTCTAGCTATTCCAACTTTTCATGCCAGGTTAACTCTTCTATTCCAGTGTGGTTGGTCTCAGTGTTATTTCACATTTTAGACGACACTGAAATTCACACAAACTAGAAATTTGGGCATAGATGAGTGGAAGCGGGATGGGTAACTGGGTGTGTAGTTTCATCCATCAAATTTTGTGGTACATAATAATAATAATAATACCAGAGAGTCTGCCTTTACTGAAAGATTTTTGTCATTTGTTTCCATGATTCTATGTCCATTTTCACTGCCAAAGGTCTGTGTTCAAATGGTCTTGGGTACCTTTAGGCAGACTGGAATCACATAATATTCCCAGTATTATATATTTGCGATTTCTGGAATGTACTATGGTAGACAGAGATTTTTTTGAATGCTAGGTTATTATTGAAGTAAATAAAAAATGTTGATTCATAATTCAGAAAGTATCTAGTGTTTATTTTTTTTTACATCAGGAAGTCCTAAACTTCAATCGTAAGCAGGCAGTTTGTTTTATTAATTAAAGAACAAAGCAGTAAATGCAATGACACCCAAATTTTTTCTATTTTATCTGTATTGAAACTATTTAACCAGAATAAATAAGCTTTGGACATATTGTAGCATTTTATCAAAACACAATAATCGTACAAATATGGCCTTTCATTTCAATTATTCTAAAGATTCACAGTGGAACGCATAACTTATTTCTGTGATGTAATTATAAGGTAACAATACAAAGCAAACACATAAATTAAGTCAAATGACTCTATCTAAAGATACTGCATTGGTTTATAAAAGTAGCTACTTCAGTACAGTCTAAAATAGTTTAAATATAGCTGTATCTATCAATTTGTAAGATGAATATTTTTTTTGCCCTCCTTGAAGCCAGGTTGAACACTCAAACAAACAAACAAAAACAAATACCATAGCAAGATTTTCACCAGCCATTTTTAAACTGCACAGTTGGTCACAAATTTGTCGATTGTAAAAGAATAATGCCTACTATGATGTCCACAGTGTTCCTTAATAAGTGTCAGATAAATCAATTGACAGCTTTTATTTACAGTAAATTCAGCTACTTAGAAGTGATATCAATCAAACATGATGGAGGATGTCTTTATTTCCAGTACTTGGGAGACAGAGGTAGGAGGATTGATGAAAATTTAAAGCCAGACTGGGTACCGTCATGAAACCTTGTCTTAAACTCACAACCACAAAGAAACTAAAAAATTATATAAAAATAAAGAAGTATTTTAAGAGGCCACTAATCCATTCAAATCTCAGCCTGAACTGAGTCAGTTCAGAATGGGCTTGTGCAAGGTTTCTTGCAAAATATAAAAAATCTTATTGTATAGTTTTGTTTATGATATCACAATTTAAACATGTTTTGTGTTAAAATTGTGATATTGCATACCTGGTCTACTCATACGGTATAGAACTTAAATTTCTGTTAGCGATACAGTTAAGTTGTTAAGATATCCTATTACTAGATGACAGTGAAACCTAGTATTGGTTGGGGAGATGGAAGTAGGCCTTGGGCAGTCTGTAATGAAAATGGCAAGACCACATTCTGTTAAACATAATAGTTGTTATAAAGTAGGTCAGAAGTCAGAAAACAGGTCTATAAGAGTTGCTGTGGTCATGGTGTCTCTTCACAGTGTAAAGATACCATGACTAAGGCAGAAATTAGTAGCAAGATCAAGGGTATTAGTGAGAAAGGCCTGACAAAGCTTTTGTTTAAAGAAATGTGGTGCAATTGGTGACTTTGGAGATGAAAATGGTTGAGAACTTTCAGGTGGTTAATGGGCTACCTCGTAGGAGAGTGGAAGTCAGTGATGGAAAGTGTGACTGAAATTGCGGAGTTTCCGATGGGTAAAATATTAGTATGTAGCTCAGAGAACGTTCTTAAAATATTTTCATGAAGAATGTGTCTCCTTTTTGTCCCTGTCAGAAAAGTTTTCCAGTGAATAAATTGAAATTTTGGATTAATGGCTTTGGTGGAGGATATTTCATAACAGCCCGGTATGGACTGTGTTGCCTGGATGGTAGTGACCAGTCTTGTGAAGATCTATAATGAAAAGGAGCAAACTGAGAAAGAAAAAATAAAGAAAACACAGTTTGAGGAGAAATGGAACACTGGGAAATGTAATACAGCTATGTCCTGTTTTCAAGAAGATAAAAAAAAAAGAAAGAAGAACCTGATGCTAAAAGGAATCAAGAGAGTTGTGACATCAAGGCAAGACACTACCCAACTAAACGTCCAACTAGTGAGAAGGAATTAAAGAAAAGCTTAAGGCCAGATGTTTCCTGCCTCTATTCTCAGCACTCAAGAGGCAGAGGCA
Source organism: Myodes glareolus (assembly GCF_982192425.1). Classification (NCBI taxonomy): domain Eukaryota; kingdom Metazoa; phylum Chordata; class Mammalia; order Rodentia; family Cricetidae; genus Myodes; species Myodes glareolus. The sequence goes on from NC_142044.1 coordinate 10,765,421, forward strand.
GACACATTTCTGAGGTCAAGATGAACTTCGACTGCAGATAGAGTTGGAGGTCCAAGCTTTTGCAGCAAAGAAACCACCAAAACCAGAAAGCTGATTAAAATACATTAGAAACATGACAGCCTCGGTCATGTGGTTGTGGTTTCAAGGGAAAGATACAATAAGGAAATTGTGGAATCTTCCTGTTTAGCTAAGGAACGTTGCTGAGGCTGGGCACATGTCAGGGAATGCCCTGTATGGGGGTCTAGAGGAGACATTGTGTAGAGCTCTGAAGGTAATACATGTATTGCTTTAGAGACCCCAGGATGTTGAAGAGGCCAGAGCTGTGGACTACCTGCCAAGGAAAGCTGCGGAGTGCTTTGGAACCAGAGCAAGAGAAAGAAGTGTGTTGCAGTTATCACAGCTGAATGGAGTTGGTGATCGGAAGTGTTTTGATATCAGACATGGAAACGGAGAGTTTGAAATTTGTGTCTCTGGTTTTCAGACTCACTTCAGTCCAGCATTTCCTGATTATGCCCCCTTTGCTCCCTTTTCGAATAGTTATGTATGTTCTGTTTTATTGTATCTTAGAAATATTACCACCTGTGTATAAATTTCTGATTGAAATCACTTATCCCTTAAGGGCCCAAGGCAGACTCTGCACGTCTGCTCTGTATATAGTGAATCTCATGTGTATCAGAACTAGTTTTTCTGTTTTGGATTCCTATGAATTGGTGTAGCTCATACATCTTCCAATAGTGACACACCCTGATTTTTATTTTTCCTCCTTTTTTTCTGTTGGTGTTTATGTGAAACACTGATAGATTGAAATGTTTCAAGTTATTCTTGCAAAGTTTTGTGCTTCCCCAGCAAGCTGGCAACAGTTTACCCAAATCTTAGCAAAGAAATAGAAAACTAAAAGGCCATCATAGTCACAAGCTACTCTCACTATGTTTTCTAGGCTTCTGAGAATTTCAGCTACAAAACATTATGAAAATGTGATTGTGTTTAATTATTCTTTGGCTTGTATAATAAATGCATTATTACATTTATCTCCATAACACTCCATAACACTCACCTAAAAAAGACTTGGGTTTTCAGCTAATAATTTTTAACCATTTTTTCTACTTAACTTTTAACTTAAAGTTAAATTTTTTTTTATAAAAATGTAGCTTTTATATGGCCACTTTACAGATTTTTTTATTCACTGCAACTGATGTGAATATTTATCAATAGAGCTTTATATATCATTTAATATAAATATAGCACTATTCAATGATCCATAATTATTATTTAACATTCTTATACTTACACATGGTGCACATTTAATATCAACATTGAATATAAGTAACCTGCTGCACAACCTAAGAATTTTGCATGTTTCAGTGCAGTAGAGTGGCAGAGTTGAAGTTCAAAGACAAACACGATTGTACTGACAATGTCACTGCTTCTCTTATGAACTGAAAATCGTCAATTACACCACTCTGCAAACATTCTTTCTTTTTAAAATTAGCCATTCAATAAGTTGCAGGTTATTCAATAAATTACAGATTCTATTTAAGTGTATTTATTTTGCTCTCTCCTGTAAAAATACCAAACTAAGGAAGAAAGGATTTATTTTTGTTAACATTACAGAACATCAGTTTGAGAATGCATAGTCAGGGGAGTATGAGGCTCTTGGTCATATTTTCTGCAATTCTGGAAATACAGAGATGAATGTCAGTACACTACATATTTTGTATTTTTTAAATTTCTTTTTATTTATTCCATCCTCATTCAGAATGAATCTTTTTTCCCCAGAACAATTTATCTGGAAATGTTCTCAAAGAGGCACTATGGATGTATATACCTAAGTGATTTTGAACTCATTAAAGTTGATTATACTCACTATTATATTTTAAAAAGAATGTGTCTCATAGAAATAAAATCTAAGCAAAATTATAGACCACAGTTAATCAAATCAAAACAGGCTATTCAGAGACAATATGTATGAATAATTTTGTACTTTTTTTTACTTGAGAAAACATTTAAATATTTCACATTTTAAAATAAGTATCTAAATTTTGTCTATGTCTCCACACCTGACATGAATTAATGTAGAAATCAATAAATGGATTTTGTATAATTTGATACGAAATTATTTTGGGGAATTGTGTTTGTATTTTTGTGTGATTTTGATTTACTCATTTGAATACCCTAAGATTCCTATTGTAGAATAGCATGAGGAGTTCTTAATTTTTCAGGCTGCGAAAAGCAGTGATGCTGTATGTAATCCAAACATATTAAAACTACCAAAGTTTTTGAGGAATGTGCCTTAGATTTCAGAGAAACTATGCATAGAACTCCCAGGCAAATGTTCTGTTGACAATTTAAATTGCAGATGCTATGATTTCCTTCCACAGTAGCTTTTCTTTAGTTCAAGTGTTCTCAGTGTGGTCTCTTATATTCCAAATTTTATGTTTTCACACTTGGACTGATATATGAATACATATTGATTTCTGTGACATCAGAGAGCTTTTTGAAGGAAAATAACACCATACGTTGTTGTACAAGACAAACATTTTATTTTGAGAGAGTTTTATGTTCAAGGTCTTCAAAGATAAAAGGAACTTAGTTATAAGTTGAAGTGTTGAAATTTTGATATATCAAGAGATCCCAAGCTGGCATTCCTACTTTTTTCTCACATGTTGGTAAAATACAGAAAAATAGAAGTATAAAAAATAACTTACAAAATCTAAAGGTCTCACTGTAGCATTGGTGAAACAGAAGAATAAAAATTGCTTCTGAATTTGCTGAGATGAGTATTTATGATTATAAAGCTTCTCTGGTAAGCTTTAAAATATATGCAAGGATATATGTTATGAAGAATTTATACCAAGATGTTAAAAGTGATTTAAAAACCTCAGTAAAGGAAATAACCCTAATCATCCACAATAACACTGCATTAATAATTGATAAATCTAATCGGTAGTCTGAAATTGCTCACATTTAATATTAATCAGAATAGGGAGATGAATTCCTAGCATGCTGACATGCTCTCTGTGCCTCTGACAACCTTTATAATGTTATTATTTACAGGTTTCTTAGTTGTTGGCTGAGTCAAAACCAGAACAATCAGATCTTTCAAAGAAATCTCTTCATTGAGATTGGGTTTAACCTGCAAAATAGTTGCATCAAATCATAAAATCTTGTACTTTCAATGGATTTTGTTTTAGAATTCTTCTTTTTTGATATCAAATTATGTGTAAAATTCTAATATTTTCTCTATAGTTGAATGCAGAAGTAGTCATGCATTCTGAAAAGTATAAATGCATTTGAATATTTATTTTCTATGTTTATGTATGTTTGTATTTCTGAATTCACTTCTACAAGCTAGTTTGCAAAAGGGAAGAGAAAATATACATTTTGTGTCTGCATCTGATATGAAAATTAAGGAGACAGAATTACATTCTGAAGAGTAGTATAAAATATTATTAGCCTAATTCAGCTTAAGATAAGTCTTTTAAATTCGAGAGCATTTCCAAACTCTTCCTGTCTTAGTCTCCATGTTTAAAACTGCAGCATACTATTATCTGGAATTTTCTTAGTGTTCAACAATACACCATATATGTATACATATACATATATGCACACATACATACACAGACATATATGCATACATATACATCCTATATTCATTCTCTTATTTTCATTTTTAGTGATACAAATTATATTCATAATAATGTTGCCTTTTAGAACTAATTTAGTGCTATAGAATGTTCTAATGTATACTTACACATATTATAAAATCCATCATTTCATTTGCTGATGGAAATTAATTTCCAAATTCCTAAAATATCAAATACTTCTATTTTATTTTATACATTCTACATGTATTCTCATACATGCCCCTAAGATAAGACATTCTAATGTTTCTCCAGGGCAAAAAAAATCTAGAAAAAAAGTGTATTTTATAACATTGGCTCAACATTACTAATTCATTCTTAAAAGCCATGGTAATGAAGTGTGCTCCATTATCAAACCATGATGCTGAAGTGTGCTCCCATTATCAAAACATGGTGCTGATGTGTGCTCTCATTATCAAACCACGGTGCTGAAATGTGTTCCCTTTACAAAGCCATGGTGCTAACGTGTGCTTCCATTATAAAGCCATGTGCTAAAGCGTACTTGCATTATAAATATATATGTTAAAGTGTGCTCCCATTATAAAGCCACGTGCTAAAGTGTGCTCCCATTTTAAATCTGTGATGCTAAAGTGTGCTCCCATTATAAAGTGGTGGTGCTAAAATCTGCTCCCATTATAAAGTGATGGTGATTAAGTGTGCTCCCATTTTAAATACTTAAAATTTTCAGTTTCTTTGCTTTCTTTCAGCATGGCTTTTTACTAGTCTGACAAATTTAAATAAGAAAGAAAAGGAAAGAAAATCACCAGTAATCAATTAGACACAAGTTTAGTTCCATTCATAAATGTCAATTCCTTCCTTGACTCTTGCCTCTTTTCTTTCACTGAGAATTTTCTTTGGGAGCAGTTCCAATGTAAAAACATAATAGAATTTAAGGATCTACCTCATTCTCCTTCTTTTGAATGGCAGAAAATAAAGCAAAACATGGCCTTTTCTTCTTTTTCTTATTATAGTTAAGGCCTCCATATAATGTGCTATAATTCATCATTGAAAGTATCTGGGTTCCTGTTAGACAGTTAAACTAATTAAAATAAAAAATAACAATCAATCAAATTTCATGGCGCCTGAGAATGACTATAATTAAAAGTTTTCATGTGTCTAAATATAGTTTCAGTTGCTTTTATCTTATATTTAAGCACTTGACACACACTGGAATTGCTACAAAGAGATCATGTAGCGAAGCCTCTTGGTAAGATATGGTGAGTGTCTAAATGGAGTTCTCCAATTCACACACATTCATAGTTAATAAAATGATATAGAGAAGGTATCTATCAAGCTTTTTCCTTCCCTTCTGCAAATATCTCTGCTGTCTTAGTTGAACAAGCTGGAAGCTCAAGATACAGTTGGATTGTTTGATTAGGTTTGCTTTTTAATTGTTCAGTGACAAATTTCAGAGACCCATGTGAATTTGAAAAGAGGAATTACAAAAGAGAGTTCACTTGAGTTGTATCTATCACAGAGAGAACAGTTGAAACATGAATAATGGGTGGATGTCCATGGTGTCTTTGATTTAATTGCCTAGTGTCTCCTCTCTAGAAAGATGTGTGGCTTAGGTTTCCAAGCTAAGAGTTGTTAGATTTTGTGGTTATTTAATAAAATCTTTTTCATTGTCTTTCCATATAGTCACCCTCCCTCGATAAGGGAGAACAATTTGAGAGAAAGAGAGAGACAGAGACAGAGAGAGAGAGAGAGAGAGAGAGAGAGAGAGAGAGAGAGAGAGAGAGAGAGGAGAGAGAGAAATGGGCGAATTGATTTTTCCATGACGCTTTCTTGATAACTAGATATCATATTAGCATTCTAGAAAATTCATAACTAAATCTTCAATGCCTAAAATGTGATGCTTTTTAATGCTCGTCTTTCCCTCCCCACCAAAAATGCCTGCTAAACATCGCAGAGCATGAAACAGATAGCCACTTTATTATCAACTTCTTCAACAGTATTTACGAAAATTCTGGGTGGGTCAGAAACCCTGGGTGAAGAACTACAGGAGATTCTAAAGGAACAACATTTTATTTTGGTGGGTTCACAATCCTAAGGAAGACCTAAGAAAAGAGAGCTAACTTCACTGAGCCAAGGGACATAAAAGGAAATAACTGTCTCCCTTTTCTGAGTAATTGGTCCCTTTGAGCCTAACTCTGCACACACTAGATATAATTTCAAAAGAAGATACAAAACTCAGTGGGATACTTCTGTAGGTGATATGAGGGGAAGGGTAGGGTGAGAGTGGGGCTGTATTCCTTGGAGAATTGCCTGTCATTGACACAGGGGCTCTGCTTAGTTCCCCGGACATTTTGGACTCTTTTAAAGTCTTTTATATATAGATTTTACTACTGACCCTAGTTTATATAGAAACCAATTGTACAAATACCTGGAGGATAAATTCCAAACCTCATGTCTCATTATCAATACTAATAAGAAAGGATAAGATGCTACTGTGTATAAATTATAAGGTATATAGTTACTCAGAAATGTAAATCTATCTACTATCTAATTGTTCATTATAGAAAAAGAATGAATTTTTAATTGGAACACTTTATTTGAAATACACCTATTGCTCTCTCCCAAAAGTGAAAAGAAAGGAAATACTTGTTAAGTATTAATCTAATATAGAGTAACTAATATGAAGTACACAATGGAAATGAGCGATCCATGCCTATGATAACCCTCAATTTCAATGACATAGGTATAATAACTGGAAAACTCTGACATAACTGTGTAAGTGTCACAATATTGTAACTTGAAGAGTATAATATTGATTTAGTATCCTAGGCATTAGACTAAAGTCTAGAACCTTATTTATTAGAAATAATCAGATTCTTCACTTTCTAAATAGACTTTGTATATATCCCTAGCTGCATTATGCTTGTACTTCTACCCACGGATATTTATTTATGTATGCCTTACTGCTCTTTGAATAATCTTTTCTTTAGAACGGATGGAGAATATTACCAGAAACTACAGTTAGTCAAAGTACAGAGTTGTGGTTCTCAGTCTCAGTAGATACATCTACAAAACAATACCCACATTTAAGGTTCAGGGAACGTTACAGAAGAAGGGCAGAAAGGTTGCAAGAACCAGTAGATAGAAGACTTTGTTGTGAGACTTCATGCCTACTAGTACTATCAGAAGGGACACCCATAAAGTCTCAGCAGCCTGATTGTTTAAGCATTAGCTGAAGAACAACAATAGAAATACTGAAGTGGATGGTCAAAGGACAAGATGTCTTAACCCCATATAAGAAATTACAGGAATCGAAGGAATTCTGAAAGTGGGAGAATTCATCATCCTCATGAAATATATTACCAATTGATTATCGAAATATCAAATAGCCCTTAAAAACATACATACATACATACATACATACATACATACATACATCTCTAATCAGTTTATTTAGTGCCTCTCTTATATACCTGTATTAAGGGCTCTAGTTAGGATTGGATAATCTATTAGGAGGCTCATCCCTGGAGAAGACCTTGAGTAGTTGTTCTTTGCTTATAGCTCCATATCAAAAGGTCGAGCCTTGTGATTTTTTTCCATCTCCATCGCCATGTTGATTGATTTGAAGACACTGTCTAGGAGAAGGCATTCTGGGTCTCTGGAACTTTATATCTCCCTACCCAGTCCAGTTCTGCAATGTTCCCGAAGCCTTAAGTGAAGGGGTTGCTTGCAAATATACCAGTTGTGATTGAACACTCCATCGTCACTTTTCCTCCATACTTAACCAGTTTGGATCTCTGTAGTATCCTCCCTCTGCTACAATGGAAGCATCTTCAATGAAGAATGAGAACTATATCTATATACTGAAAAAAGACTTTTATTTAATAAAATGTTATTTAACTCACAAATAACAGTGCCTTTATTGCTTCATTGGGGATATCTTGCCAGAGCAAACATTGCTGTGGTCCATGGACTTTAAAATAAGGTAGGATTATTGATTAACTTTCTCCTTTAGTAGTTTGTATGATGCCTTTGAAAACTATCAAACCTAATCCCCTTGAAAAAGGCTTTCAGGTCAGGTTAGTTTAATTACTCAATGTTCTGTATCAGAAGGGCCTTGTTTCTTCAGAAACAGGGTCTTATTTTCAAATTCTATAAGGCAACCAAAGGCAATGAGAATAACTTATATTCTTGCTTTTCTTCATTACTATTACTTTGCCTTTTTGCCATGTACTGCTTTTCATCCAAATTTTTACAAGTCCTTATCCTTTTTAGCTACTGACATAGTTTTTAAGGTACCAGAATTGGAATAATTAGTGTTTATGCGTGTTATCTACATGCTTACTTTGTTAAACATTTAGAATAGAAAGTTGACTGTAACCTATATTTTCAAATCACCCTTTTCTCTTTCAGTTTGCTTTGTTTAATATTTTCTCACAAAAGAGAAAGCAGAGTAGAACTGAAGTTGATACCAAATAATGGAAGCTTGCCGGATGGACCTTACTGCTGTGCTGCTGTGTTCTCTCTCTCTCTCTCTCTCTCTATGTGTATATATATATATATATATATATATATATATATATATCCCTACCCCTCTCTCCCTCCAACTCCCTCTTTTGTTGGTGGTGGTGGTGGTAATGGTAATGTATGGTAAATTTAAAATACTAGGCTGTCAGTTCTTAGAACTTATTGATACATTTCAGATGGATATGTTTCAAACCTTTCAAAAACTTACAAACTATGCATTTAACATGTTTTAAAACTTATATTTTTTTCTCAACAGTGAGACATGATTCCTTCTGGCAGCAACAATTACGTCAGAGAGGTTGATGTGCATTGAAGAAACTCATTATGCAATTTGTCTTCAATGTGACAAGCAGACAAGAAACAGAGTAGGCAAAGTCAAAGAGACACCGTGTAGTTGTCAAAGGAGAAGGACACCAGAAACTTACTGGTAGGCCACAGCCTCGTGGTGATGCACAGATGAATAGAAATGAGTTGAAAGATAATAGCTAGCTAGAAATATGCCTAAATTATTGGCCAAATGATGTAATTAATATAGTTTCTATGTCATTATTTGGGTCTGAGCTGTCAGGAAATGAATGAGCAGCCTCCTGTTACATTGGTGCATGGTTTTGTTTTGATGTGATTGTAGTTGTGCCCTTGTTCTATTATTTAGAAAAAAGAATGTGTTACTAATTATAATTTTATAAGTGGCCAAAGTTAAGAGAGTCTGTATTTTTAAAGAGAACTTGTACTTTTTTCACGTTGAATGTTTAAAGGCTATACAACTTAAATTTGAATTGTGTTTTATATTGTGATATTAAAGTGAGATCTTGGGGACATAGTGAAGAAAAAGGAGTGGTTTAAAATGATGTATTTTTTTCTCAAGGTTGACAAAGAATGGGATGTCATGGTTAGAACTGTCAATGTGATATCCCTGGGAGAGGGAACATCAATAGAGGAACTACCTTCATCAGACTGGCCTGTGGCATGTGTATGAGACACTTTCTTCATGCCTATTGTTATAAGAGTTCCAGTCTACTGTGGGTACCTACCATCCCTAATCAGATATGTGTGACTTGTATAAGAAAGGTAGCTGAAGTGGAGAATGAAGGCAAACCAGCATTCCTCTAGGACAGTGGTTTTCAACCTTCCTAATGATGTGGCCATTCAATACAGTTCCTCACGTTGTAGTGACCCCTAACCATAATTTGCTTTTACTAATTCATAGCTATAATTTTGCACTTTTATGTTTCACAGTGTGAATATCTGACCTGAAGTGTAATTGATATGTGACCTCTGGGAAAGGGTCACTCATCCCCTAAAGGTGTCACTGCTTTATGACCTTTTCCTAAGTTCCTGCCTCTGGGTTCTTGTTCTCTCCTGCCTTGACGTTGCTCTATGATGGATTATAACCTATAAAATGAAAACAAATAAACAAACAGAAATATTCCTTTCCTAGTTGCCTTTGGTCAGTGTGTTTATCACAGCAACAGAACACAAAGTACATAAGTGTGAAATAAACAGCAACACAAAACAAAGCAATCAATATTTGTGCTCATGTCTTTCATTACTGTGTAAACTGCTACATACATTACATTTGGTCCTGGCCACATCTTCAATTTTATCTAATTTCAATATTCACTGTTGCTTTCTACTGTACCCTTTTTCTGATTCTCATGTAGTGACATAGTCTTATTCCATTATTATGAATCCCATCTGCGCTAATTTTTGAATTTGCAAATAGGGGAACTGTCTTTTAGTGTTATGTGTACCACAAATCCAATTTTCACTTTGTGGGCTCAGAAATATGGTATTTCTCCCTAGGTGGTTCCAATGAGACTCTTCACCAGTGCTGGATTGCATTTATCCATCCAGATCCTGATTTGATTCCTCCTAAGTCTATTCCCCGTAGAAGCAAAGCTACCCTTTATACAGTGCATTACCTGGACTTTCAAGTCCTGTGGTTTGGGAATCAGAGTGCGACTTTCTGAAAGACTTCAGAGGAAAATTTATTTGAGACTCAATATCATAATTTTCTAGATGGGAAAATTGTGTCATGCTTTTGCATTTTATTACATATGCATTGAAAGTGCTATATCAGTGAATTTCCTTGCATGCCATATAACTCACATCGAGGAATTCTGACCTTATCTCATACCAAAAGGGCTTCCTGACTTAACAAGTCATAATACAATGTTATCTGATTCCTAGGGGTAGGAAAGAACAATACACTACAGATGTGTCTTTAGCAAATTTCCCCTTTTCTTTAAAACTTTCTCATGCATACGGTCAGGGATATGGTCTACTTTATGATATTAAGATGGCGAAGTTGAAGCTGAATGTGTAAGCATCCCCACCAAATTCGAGCAATCCACACTTTTTCCACAAAGCTATCTATAGCAGCAGAGTCTTTTTCAGTGTAGAATTCCATAAAACTCACCCATCTGTATCAGAACTGGAACTCAAGAAGAAAATTATATTCATCGTAAAAAATGGAAGAGAGACAAGTCCATGGCTAGCCATTAGGCAATCTATCTTATCTGGCTAGTAACAAACAGAATGCGTATGAATTTGTAACTATGATACTCATAAATAACATGCTTATCCGTTTCTATATCTTTGAGAAATTGTAGGTTAAGTTAAATTGTCAAAATGCAGTTTTAGAGAGCTCTAGCTGTAGTAACAGTGTACACTGTTTATCTTCCACCAATGAGAAATGTCCATAGGTTGAATTAATCAGAGTTATTTCTGTTGTAAGCCAGAGAAATTAAGCAGGAAAGAGTTTAAGTAGGGGGTGAAAATTCAACTTAAAGACATCAAACTCCAGAAGTTCATGGCAAAGTTCCAAATTCATTCAAACAACTAATTGAGCCAAGGAGGAGAATGATTTTCTTGGTACATTATTTATGCTTCCTTCTACTTACTAGTTTCTTTCTTTAGCTCTCAAAAGTGCCTCTTCACAGTGGCATGGAGCATCCCCCTAACATTTCCAAATCAGCACCCTGAAGTTTTTCAACAAAGAGAGATTGAATCTTTTAAGTTTCCTTTTTGTCCAACTAAACAATAAAACTCATAAAGCTGTAAAAGGCTTGGATTGGAACATGCCTTATGATTGGATAGATTATTTGTTTAATTCTTTGATTAGTGTGGTTAATGCTTGCAAATCAAGTGTTTTAGAAAATAGTAAATATTATTGAACAGATAATATGGACAAGACAGTAACCAATCTTCTAAATATTCTTTAGACAATAGCAGTTTCTTTTAGAGGTGACATTCTGTATTTGATTTCTAAAGAGATCAGTTCTTGGTATTCTGGTCGTGTTCAATATTGTAACATAGCCAAACACAGTAAAGTTTCTATATTTACTCAAATAAAGTCCCTTTTCTTATTAGGTCCTTGTTTTTCTTATTATTTTTATACGTTATTAACTGTCTTTTTATTGCACTTTCTTATATTCAACCACAAATTTTAGGATGTCTCCTCTGATTTCAGGATATATGCCGCTAATAGTCATTAATTATTTCCAAGATTTCCAAAGGTATGCAACTTTAAAATTACTTAATAGACATTAATTAGTAACATTTGAATAATCATGAGTGGATATGAGTCTCTAATATTTACTCTGTGCATCTGTGTATGGAATTTGGAGGTATGTAATTCATTGAATACATTTTATTATAAATGAAAAAGAAGCCAGTCATTAGTTAAGCATAAGACTTAAAATGGTCTGTATATTGTCCATCCTGGGAAACAATGGTATCATGAGACACTGTACACAGTAACACTATTTTGTGGGGACATCGAAATTCCATCCCATAATAGCTCTGCCATAGCTGAAACATAAAACACGTACACTAAAATTGCACATCATTTATTTCAGTTTCATTGTTTTTTATTTTCTTTGGAAAAAATGTTTATTTCTTACTTAACCACTGGTTTCTCTTATTAAGCATGCCACTCTCTTTTGTGGTTCCAAAATTAAAATTTCAGACTTGTCTTGATACACATTTCCATGATGACTAAAGATGTGGAGCATTTCCTTAATGTGTCTTTCATCTCTGTTTATATCTGCATTTCACTTTTAATTGGATTATTTTATATTTGGGTATCTAGTTTCTTGAGTTTTTATTTTATTTTGGATATCAGCCTCTGTCAGATGTGGGATTGAAGACCCTTTTCCACTCTGCAGGCTGTCATTTTGTCTTAGAGACTTTGTCTTTTGCCTTACAGAAGCTACTCAGTATCAGAAGGTTCCACTTATTAATCGTTAATCTCAGCATCTGTGCTACTGGTGTTATATTTAGAAAGAAGTCTCCTGTGTCAATTTGTTCAAGGCTTTCTCTTACATTAGATTCAGTGTAGATGGGTTTATATTGATGTCTTTGATCGATTTGGACTTGAGTTTTGTGCTTGGTGATAGATATGGATCTATATGCATTCTTTTATATGTTGACATCCAATTATGCAAGCACCATTTGTTAAAGATACTTTCTTTTTTCCATTTTATAATTATAATGTTTTTTTTGTCAAAAATAAGGTATTCATAGGTGTGTGCATTAGTAACAGGGCCTTCAATTTGATTTCATTGGGCCACCTGTCTGTTTTTATCCCAATACCAGGCTGTTTTCATCACAAGAGCTCTATAGTATAGCTCTAAGTCAATGATGGTGATGCCTCCAAAAGTTTCTTAATTATAAATAATTGTTTTGACTATCCTGGCATTTTTAATTTTCCATATGAAATTAAGTATTGTTCTTTCAAATTCTGTGAAGAATTGTCCTGGGATTTTTGATAGATTGCATTGAATCTGTAGATTGTTTCTGGTAAGATTGCTATTTTTACTGTGGTGATCATACCTATCCAAGAGCATCAGTGATCTTTCCATTTTCTGATGTCTCTTCACTTTCTTTTTTCAAAGACTTAAAGTTTTTGTCATACATATGTTTTACTTATTTGTTTAGAGCTATCCCAAGGTATTTTATGTTGTTCGTGGCTATTGTGAAGAGTGATGTTTCTCTAGGATCTTTTTAGTTGTAATCATGCAAATAGATTAATTTTTAATAATGTTTCCATTATTACTCTATGTTCTAATTGAAAAACACTCAAACGTGTGTTGGTGATGTAAATCAATTGGAGTTTAATTTGCTATTATGTGAATTTGGTGAAGAGACAAGGAATCTTGACTAGATAGGAAGTTTCCACACTCAGGATAGTCTGTTTTCTTTTTTTGTCTACCATGGCCTACATGAGTTCTATTTTTATGGCTTTTATTAACCTCAGACCCCAATTCTAAGGAAAGGGTAAAGATAGGGAGAGAAATACCCTTCATTGTTTGATTTGTCTTACATTAGATTTTAGCTGACAAGATGAAATTATATTGACATTTCTATATAATATGATATTTTGAAATCGGCATAAATTATAAAATAACAACCTCAGGTTAGCTTTATTTTGCCTTTCCCCAGCCCCAACATCATATTTTTATTAATTATTTTGGAATTGCATACAATGCTCACTGATTACACTTGCTTCTTATTCCACCTAGATCCACCATTGCACACACACCCCAAAAACCCTTTTTTATATTGCCAATGTACTCATTGGAGCATGATGAAATTATATTGGCATTTCTATATACTATAGAAACTCTGCTGAAACTCATGCTGAAGACCATGATCTGAGCTTCTGTTGCCAGCTATGGGTCACAAGGCTTAGTTGGTAGTGTTGTCAATGGCTGCAGACTCAACTGAGAATGAGGGTCATTCAAGGCTTCTGCGACAACCTGCACCCACCCACCAAAGAAAAGGAATAACAGGTAGTTAAAGAGGAAAGTCCTTCAAAACCATAATAAAGATACTAAAGTGTGGCTCTTCACAGTTGATGCCTTCTGACAGGGAACTGGGGAAGGTTTCGGTTTTCTTAAGTTATCTTTTAAAGAGTGTTTGTTAGTGGTATTATCTGATAATTCCACCTTAGTATTTATTATCAGAACCTAATTCCAAGTTTTCATATGTCTATGCTAAGGGAGATTTTCATAGAAAATATTAGGAAAATCAAACATCACTCTCTAATATAAGCACTTATCAAAGAACACTTAAAAACTCTTGATTGATGTACTTATCAAAGAACAATTAAAAACTCGCATTTTGGAAAAAATCACTTAGGAGGTTAAGATGCATTTACTATAAGAAATTTCACTGTGTGCATCCAAATCTTATTTATTTTTTCATTATTTTTAAAAATTAAAACCAACTAATAGATAAAAATTTAAATACATATTTAAGTACATTAAACAGTACATATTAGATGCCAAGGAAACTAAAGGCATATTATGCGATTTTACACTTATGGAGATACAGAAAGAAAATATACGTTATGTGTCTTTATCATTTCTCTTTATATATTTTAAGCAGTCTATGAAGCACTGAAAAACTTTCCGATTTTGAATTCAGTGATCATTAAATGCTTAATTTATTTTTTCTCTTATTTTATTGAGTTATACATTTTTCTCTGCTCCCCTCCCTGTCTCTCCTTTCCCCTTCAACGCTCTCCCATTGTCCCCATGCTCCCAATGTATTCAGGATATTTTGTCTTTTCTTACTTCTCATGTAGATTAGATCCATGAACATCTGTTGCTCTTAGGGTCCTCATTCTTGTCTAGGTTCTCTGAGATTGTGATTTGTGGGCTGTTTTTCTTCGTTTTATGTCTAAAAACCACTTATGTGTGAATACATATGATATCTGCCTTTCTGAGTCTGGGTTACCTCACTCAATATGATGTTTTCTAGATCTATTCATTTGCCAGCAAATATCAAGATGTCATTTTTTTTTGCTGTGTAGTATGCCATTGTGTAAAATACCACATTTTCCTTATTAATTCTTTGGTTGAGGGGCATTTGGGTTGTTTCCAGGTTCTGGCTGTGACAAATAATGCGATTATGAATATAGTTGAGCACATGTCCTTGTGGTATGATTGAGAATCCTTTGGGTATATTCCCAAAAGTGGTATTGCTGAGTGTTGAGGAAGATAGTTTCCTAATTTTCTGAGAAATCACCATAGTGATATCCAAAGCGGCTGTACCAGTTTACACTTCCACCAGCAATGGAGCAGTGTTCCCTTTACCCCACATCCTCTCCAGCATAAGTTGTCATCCGTGTTTTGATTTTGGCCATTTTTACAGGTGTAAGAAGGAATCTCAGAGTTGTTTTGATTTGCATTTCTCTGATGACTAAGAATGTTGAGCATTTCCTTAAGTGTTTTTTTAAAGATATGTGTTTATAGAGAAGAAACAAATACAAATCATTTCAATTTAACTAATATAAAGAAATCAATATTACTTGACTTGATTAGTTATTCCAGGTAAGTCATTAGCAGTCAATTAATTAACTTCTGCCTATTGTGTTACTGATCATTTTAATAATCCTTACAACTCACAGTACACTCATAACCTTACCTTAAGAGCATAAAACTTAGTTTTGATTGCACGTGAGTATAATCATAGTATACCATATCCAGAAAAGAATATTTAGAGATAAGTAGTTCCCTATGAGAAATAATACAGAGAACTAGTATTTTTCAGGACTATCAAGGGAAAAGAAAAACTCAGTTTTCTAGAGATGAATAAATTACTAAGATATTGAAGCCCCATTTTGAATTGTGGGAGAGTCATTTCTGTCATTGTTTGTCTCAAGTTACTTTGGGCCACATTCCAAATTAATTTGCTTTCCCAAATGCTCTTGCCAATCAGAGATTTTCTTGATAAAACGCTGCTCATTTGTACAAATAATTGCCACAGTCAGTTCCCTACAGGTCAAACATCCTTTGAGGAAATAGGTGTTTTTTCATATTCACAGAACTCAGTGAATTTCTTGGGGCCATATGTCATGGTGTGGTTTCCTTTGAGTGGCCATATGGCCTTTTGAGGACAAGTAGCCTTTCAATCAGTCACTGCAAATTTCAGCTTATTATCTCCAGGGTTTTTAATGCTATCATTCCAAAGGGGATATTTGTTTTATGTCATTGTTCAGGGCTCACAGGATTATAATTTACAAAATGCCAAAACAAGGAAAGGGCTCACAAGCATTATACTATTACACTATATTATATATTATTCCATTATCTTTGCAGATAAAACTAATTAAACCCAGGGCAAAATACTTAATTTTGATTGTAGAATCAATTTGAATTTAAAAATTTCAGTATCCTGTTCTGATCATTGAGACAATAGTTACAGTATTGCCTCAATTCTGTACAGTGCAACTCTAATACAAGCTCAATAATAATTGTTCCCAAAATTTCATGATATTAAAGTTCAGATTATGGTATCCTATTGTATTCCATATCCAAATATTGGAATTGCTGAAGTATTGATATGTTCTAAAAAATGTGATATAAGGGAGAAATCCTTCCATGTTCTTCCATATGCACATTGCTCTTTCATAAAGCAGAATGCAGCATGCCTTGATTTTCCTATGAACCCCTGTTCTTGCATCTACATACGTTGAATATAATACAGTGATTTCTTCTTGTTATTACTCATAGAAGGTGACATATGAACCATATATACAGTTATATTTCTCAGATGTGTAAAAATTTTTCAAGAATTCTCTATTTCCCTTTAAAAGACAAATGTGTGTTACTGTGCTTAGTATACTAACTACTTCCCATGCTGCTCTAACCCAATACCTGATACAAAGCGGCTTAAGGGAGAATGTTTACATTGAAAGGGATATTAGCAATCACGGCAAAGAAAGCATTGTTAGAGAAGGAGAAGGTAGCTCTTCTCTTTGTGGCCACAGTTAGAAAGAAAAAAATTAGGATGTAGGACTCCGTATTAAAACCTCAAAATCTGCACTCTTGGTGACTCACAGTGACCAACTGCCCCCACAAACATTCAACCTACAAAAGGATCCACAACCTTTAAAAGAGGACCACCAGATTGGGACTAAATGTTCAAACAAATGAGCCTGTGGGGAACTATTTTATATTGAACCACACTATTTAGAAAATATTAAATCATTTGACTCCTGAGGAACAGTGGATTTTATAACATGGTTTAAATAACTAGACTCACAAACATGTATATCTAACTTTAACTATGTTGGAAAACTATAGTGGTAATAACATAGCCTATAAAGAACATAGAAAAGCATGAATAAAAAAGTTAGTTAAATGGCAAGAAAACATTGTACATGTTATGAGTTTGAGAAAATACAAAATGTTGGGTATCTACAACCTAGAAATTATCCAAAATATAGGTATTTGTTGACAGGCCTCTGCCAGATCCCGCAGCCTTTCAGTCCCAAAGAAACACATAGACATCTATATTAATTATAAACTGGTTGACCTATTAGCTCAGGGTACTTATTAGCTCTTATAACTTACATTAGCACATAATTCTTGTTTGTGCTAACCATGTGGCTTGGTACCTTTTATCAACGAGGTATTTTCATCTTGCTTTCTCTGTGTCTGGTTGATGACTGAAGACTGAACCTTTCCTCTTCCCAGAATCCTTCTGTCCTCATTGACCTGCCTATTCTTCCTGCCTGGCAACTGGCTAATCAGCGTTTTATAAAAATAAAAGTAACAAATTAAAAAAAAGTAACAAACTTTTATGGAGTACAAGACTGTTGTCCCACAGCAGATATTCACAAATCTGCAAGAATTGTTTACAATAAAATATAACTTAAAAATTTAAAATATTAAAGTTAAAGGCTTAAGGGACTCCTTGTCTATTTTCCCCTCTCAGTTTCAAGACCAATTGAGAAGGACCCTGTATAGCCCATGTACATGTTGCCTCAGTCTCTGTGAGTTCATATTGCATCAATCCTGTTGTATTTGTTTGCTGTTTTTAGAAGGAACAAGAAAAGGGCATACATTTGGGTGGGTAAGGAGATGAAATTTTCTTTGCAAAATAGGATTATTATTTTTAAAATTGAACATTACTGCTCTTTTCTACTGATGAAAATTCACCTAAGCCCCTCTGCACAGCAAATGTCAGGGGTATCTGATAAATATTCATAGTTTCCAAGGGTGAGAGGTAGGGACTCTATTTTCTTTGTTTTATATCCTTAAACCAGTAGTATGTATCAAACAAAAATATTGCTAATTTAAAGATGTTTAAAAAACTTTCATCAGAGGGTCACATAGCAAGTTGAATAACTTATCTAAATAACTCTTTGTTTTGTACTTTCTCATAGGTATGTTGTTTGAAGTTATGACATAAAATTTTACAATATCGATAAGTTAAATGAGGAATATAGCCACTCTACATTGAGTTTGGGCACAACTTAAATTCCAGCTGCCAGATTCCCTGAACCCTTGCATTTAGGTCTTGCATTTAGGTTTCCTGTCAAAGAAGAGGAAGCAGCCTCATGAGGAAACAAAGTTTCTATATAATGGATATAGAAGAGAACACACCTTAATAAACAAAGTGCTTTCTAAATTTTTGCTTATAATACTCCCAGAAATAGTCTATGGACTAAAACACATTACCAAGTCAACTACAAAAAGGTGATGGCTGTACCCCTTCTCTCTCATCAGAAAAATGATATTTAGTACTAAAAGGTTTTTATGAAAGAAGAAACAGAAAAATTACATTCACAAAAGCAAATGACATCAAAGATCAAAAGGGTTTTAGTTATCAAGGAGTGTAGATATTGCTTTCAGCAGAATTATAACTACTTGAAAAACAAAGCCACTAACATCACTAAATGGATGCTTCCTACAAATACTTTATCAGGAAATTATTTCTTATAAAACCTTTCGCTGAATATACTCTCTGTAGTATTTTAATAATGATATCTGATATGCTGTTATTTGGAGTATTGGTCCCAGGTTCAGGCTATGCAATTCTGTCAAGATAACTTTTCCTTTCTGTTAATGGATTTTGTTAGATTGTCTAGGACACTTGCAGGAAGAGTTATCAGCAAAATGAATTCTTAAACAAATTCTATCATTTGACATCCTCTTGAAAATGAGGAAAATTTTTCCCTGGGCCTAACCCTTAGAAGAAGAGCTACACGTAGTCAACAATTTCTGAGAAAGAAAAATTTGTTTCCCCTTACAATGAGCCCCTAATTGGCTTTCCAACCCCAATGCATTTGTCAGACCTAAAAGCGTATCTACACAGGCATAGTAAGTTGCATTTATAGAGTGAGTCTCTTGTGTGTTTATGCAAGAACACAATAGCTAAATAAGACAAAACTATGAATTGGAGGGAGCCTATACATGGGAAGTGTAGAAAGAAGGAGAGGGGCAATTTATTTTAAATTTAAGAATAATTTATGAATGGTTACTACTTTTGCTATGACTTCTTTCTCATTTTTCCCTTTCTTTTTGTTTGTTTCCTTTTGCATTGCAGGGTATTAAAGCCAGGATCCTTAACAAAGTAGTTAGATTTACCAATGTGTTATACTCCAGGATTTTAAACTAGTGTGTTGCTTGCAGGAAGTAGTAAGATGAAGCCATTGGTGCTGTAGAGCTCATATTAAGGCTAAGAAAGACAATCTAGCAATAGGAAAAATGTTCCAAGAGCAGACAAAGGAGAGTCTCTACTCCCACTGTTAGGAATCTCACAGCACCAATTCTTCTTTTGTTTCATGAGAACAATTATAAATATAAATATAATCGTAAATGCTGTGTTGAGGAGAAATCAGGCTGATTAATTATCAGAATCGAGCAGAATCCTGACCAGCGCTCACTAAACTGCTCAGTTTCTTATCTCACTTAGCTTCATAAATCTGACATTAGCCACTTCTGAAATCAACAAAACTTGCTCATTATCAGTTGATTAAAAAATACTACTTTATAAATTGTTGGGCTATATTAAGAATGGATAGAAGGTTGAGTTAGCATTACATGACATTTATTTTACTAAGAACTCTATCCTCGTGGAAAAACAAAATTAGGATTCCAGCCAGCTAGCCTAAGTTCAAAAATGTTAGAAGCACACATTTCCAGAGAAGTAACACTCTCCTGTAATTCTCAGTAAGAGAAATCAAAGTTGAATAATATTCACAAGAACATTGCTCTCCTGATGCTTCCTGGTGTTGGTATGGGAGACCAAGGAGGCAGAACATGCAAGAAAAGTTAATTGCCTATAAGGCTTACAAGGAAACTTTAAGCAAGAGGGAAATCATTGCATTAGAATCCAAATATAAAGTTAAGACAGGAAATTAGTGCATGAGTATAAGGTCAAATGTAGCCAAAGATCAATGAAATTCTACTCAAATGTTATCACTTGAAATGTTTATACATTACAAAATGCATGCTGTTGGGTTATCAACTTATTTGTTAATAAGTTGAAATAGCCCAGTGAAAATGAGGCTAATGTTATTTAAACAATGAAGACAATGAACAAAAAGAACATTAGAACTTATAGGTATAAATATCAAATCATAAAATACCAACATTTCTGTAAGAAAAGACATCTATTGTGCAATTATTTAGTTATTAAATAAATAAATTATGATTTGACACAGAAAAATTAAAACACACTGTATAAAATTTTTAATAGAATTTCTGATAAGTTTTTCTTGAGTTTTATGTATATTTCAAATTTATATCTTAATTTTATGTCTTAAAAACTTTATGTATTACTAGTATAAATTATATTATCATTGAAAAATTATTTTCACATTTTTAACTTTATTCTTTTCTTATATAATTCTGCCCATATAAGCCTCTCCTCCCTCTAGTCCTCCCTGCCCACACCCCTCCAGCATTTCAACTCTCCCCCCAGATTCATTGTTTCTCCATTTCCTTTCAGAAAAGAACAGGCCTCCCAGGAATATCAACCAAACATGGGATAACAAGATGTAATAATACTAGGCACACATACTCATATTAAGGCTAGGCAAGACAATCTAGCAGTAGGAAAAATGTTCCAAGAGCAGACAAAAGAGAGTCTCTACTCCCACTGTTAGGAATCTCACAAAATTCTTAAGCTAAAGAACCACAGAATGTATTCAAAAAACCCAGCCCAGACTAATGAAGACTCAGTGATTGTTACCAATCTGTGAGGTTTTGTGATCTCTGATTAATTGATCCTGTGAGTGGTGCTCTCCTGGGCTCTGACAATCCTTTTAATGACAATTTAATCATCTCACTCCTCCCTTTCCATGTCTTCTCTTCAATTCTACTACTATTATTATTACACATATAAGAATGAATATGCATAAATACATAAATACAATCTGTTAAGTCCATTTTGTATGGTTGTTTTTATATGATTTAGGGCTGATCACTTTTTATTGGATATCCAATAAGGGGTCTTATCCCTGTAATAGTCAATTCTTTCTGTCTCTTCAGTCATTACTTGCCTTTAGTTCTTTGTCTGTAGGTAGGGTCCCAAGAGATCCTCTGATCTTCATTACTGTGTCTATTGATATTATTATCAAGTTCTTGTTTAGGTGGTCATGATGTTGAAAGAATCAAGAATGAAGCATTTCTGCAATTACTAGGAAATACAATCTTGTGGCAGATTCCCTGGTTCTTTTTTTCCACCCTCTCTTCCCCAGTATTCCTTGAGGCAGACAGCAGTATGATTACTTCCCATTCCTTTGTAGCTTATATAACTTACTGGTACTATTAATGGTGAAACAAAGGAAGGAGGCTTTCAGCTTAGCTTTCAATTTAGATCTTCTGAGTCCTTCTGGTGTTTTCAATAATAAATACAAACAATGCTCTCAACCTATGAGTTGCATCCCAATGTCTCAACAATAGCCTATATTGTTTTTGGAGTCATTCCATTTATCCTGACCATGCACTATAACTTGTTTCTAATACCTGATACTGGGATTTGTGTTAGATAGGTAACCTCAGCAAATCACACAGTTTTTATTCTGCTTTAACTTTCTTCAAATCTTGCATCACTATGTGAAATTCAATTTGCTTTTTAGCTATTTACTTCTATTCTTGGTTGTCACATACCACTTCGCAGATGGCAAAAAGAGCAAAGGGTGTGTATATTACTTCAACATCATTTGCTCACAATCTCTTTCTTAGGTGTGCTGGTTGGCTATTATTGTCAACTTGAAACAGCCTAAAGTCACCTGGGAAGCAGGGACATCAATTCTAGAACTCTTTTGATTAGACTAGCCTATGACCATGACTATAGATTATTGTTTGATTGATGAGTATGGTTAGAGGACTCAACCCACTGTGGATAGTACCTGGGTTGTTAAAGAAGGCTAGATGATTCTGGAGGTTTTCATGTGGTGTCCTTAGCCCCTCTGACTTCCAGAATCCTTCCACCCCCCCTTTCACAGGTTTCTCCAAGCTCCTGCTCAAGTTTGGTTAAGTCTGCCCATCTGTTTCCATTAGTAACTGAGTGAAGCCTCACTGAAGACAACTGGGTTAGGCAACAATACATCAGTGATTCTGTTACCTGCTTTTGGGACCCTTTTCTCCTACTGAGTAGCTTCATCTAGCCTTACTAGGAGAGGAGCAGCCTAGTCTTACTGCAACTTGATTGCTATGGAAGGCTGATATACATGGGAGGACTGCACTTTTCTGCAGAGAAGGAGCAAGACTGAATGGGGATTCGTGGGGAGAGCCTGGAAGGAAAAGAGGGAGAGAAAATTGTGATTAGGGTAGAAAAATTAATTAATTAATTAATAATAAATTTTATAAAAAGAAGACTAGCTGAAACAAACTAAGGAATAATGGAGGAAACACAATTATTCCTTTGTTTCTGCTCCTAAAGCTTATTATTTTCTGGCATTAGTTCCCATAATGCTGGGTTGTGGTCTACCAGTATAAACCACACAACCCTTTCCAGCATCCAAGTTGTGATTGATTATTTTGTTATTACAGTTACAAAACACAACTTAGAAAAACAGTTAGAAAAACAGTTTTCTAACTGTAAACAGTTAGAAATTACAGTTAGAAAAACACATGGTATGAAAAAAATGCTAAAAAGACGAAATAACTAAAGTGAATATAAATATACTTAGATGGGTGAATGAATTTTAGTGTTATATAGTTGAGGGGTATTTGTCTACTCTGTAAAGATGTGCCCCTTCCTAAGGCTCCTTCAGATTGGTTTGAAAAAGAGTTGAATGACAAATAACTAGGCAGAAGAGCATAGATGGGACTTCCGGGAAAAGAGAGAACTCTGGAAAGAAGAAAAGCAGATTTTCGAAGAGACTCCAGGGAATCACTGAAGAGGTCAGATATACGGTACAGAGTAGAGGTAACTGAGTCACATACAAACCATGGATTAATAAAAGAAGGCTAATTTGAGTTATATGAGCTGGTGGAACAAGTCTAACCGAAGGCCAAGCTTTAGTTAATAATAGGCCTTCATGTCATGATTTGCTGGCTGGCAATCCAAAGAAAATTTAAAGAGAAAGCTTTCTGTGTTAGATAGCCCAGTAAAAAAATCATTGAGTGTGTCAATTACCATATATTTCACAACAATCAGAAGGGAAATTTCTAACATGCACAAGTTACAAAACAGTATGGAATTAAATCAATGCCATAAAAACAATATATTAAAAGTTTCAGGAAACACTAACGGTTGTGTGACATTCATATTCCATTAATACAAGTTTTTGAGAAAAATAAACAATGTACTGTGAAACCCCAATTAAAAATAATGTGCAGTAAACACAAAATCAGTAACATAGCTGTTTATCATTATAAATTATCATGTACTATATATTATTACAGATGCTGACCTTTCATATGACAGATAACACAGTGGGTTTCATTACATCATCATCAATACAAGTATATGAGTAATACTGGGTACTATTGTGTTATTATGGTCACTACTTCACTAGGCAATCAAAGTTTTCAGCTCCAATATAGTCTAATGGGACCACCATCATACATGTCCTCATTTATTGACCCAAATATTGAAATGTAATACCTGACTCATATGTGTTTGTGCATGCATATGTGTAGTATATATCTGCATGTGTCTATGTCTAAATTTTATTTCAGTCCAAAATTTAAAAGTCAAGCAGTTTTTGCATTAAGCCTTCATTTTTGTAAATGTACAAGATAGTAAAAATTAAAATCCACATCAGCAATCAATATAAGTATTAAGATGCTTTTTGAACTCCAGATATATATTTTTGTATTTAAATATCAAAAACAAACAAAACAAGGCAAAAGAAAACAAAAATTTATAAAATTGAAAATTGTCTCAGAGGGGTTTAGAAAAAAACAAAAGAAGAAAGTAGAATGACGTGAGATTCTCCTCTGTATACCATTGGTTAATAAAGATTCTGCTTTCAGCCAGTGGCTTAACAGAATATTGCCAGGCTGGAAAAGATATATTTATATATAGAGAGAGGAAACAGAGTCAGTGAGAGGCATGTAGCCACTGTAGGAGACAGAAGCCTACCTTGGAGCCTGAGGAAACTTTGCTGATAGACCCCAACCTTGTGGTGATGCACAGAATAATGGAGATGGGTTAATTTACGGTATAAGAGCTAGCTAAAAATATGCTTAAGATATTTGACCCATTGGTATTGTAATTAATTTAGCTTCTGTGTGTTTATTTCAGATCTGAGAGGCCAGGAATGAATAAAGAGCCTCTGCGAACAGATTGGCATGCTAATATAGACTGACTATATCCACATAAAATGTGAGAGAGTTTGGAAAGGAATTCTAGACACGAAATAGAGGTTATCTTAGCTTCGTGGTAGCCACAATTTTTTTTGGATGGGTTCATAGTAAGGGCTGCCATGACTCCTTTAAGGGAGGTGCAGTAAAAACTGTGTGGCTTTTTAAAAAAATGCCAAATTCCTGGTATACCTGACTCTTTGGGAGGTCTAACTACAGAACATTTAAACGGATTCTGTGAGCAGAGTATTACAAATTTCTTAATGGGGACAGTGAACAGCTGAGACCCTGGATCTGGTGTAGAGAGAAGATCTCTCAGAGATAGCCGTGTTGGACTGGGCAGAGTAAGAAGGCAGGACTAAGGAGTTGGTCCTAGCCATGCACACAAAGCATTAAAAAATACTGCTCCTGGTCAAAAATAATTACAGCTGTGCATGCAACAAAGACAAATAGAGATAGAAAAGACATCTAAATGGGACACAGTGTTGGATAAATATACATAGGCTTGAAGAGAAAAGAAAAAGAATATAGACAGTTATAAAAGAAAGTAAATGGTTATAAAAAATAAAACAAAGTCTTTAAAGAGACAGAATACAGACAATCATAGATTAAAGGAGTAAAGATAATAAAATAAATATTAAAAATAATAGAATAAAACAAATAAATCATGTAAAGATGGAATATACACAGAGAGTCTGGATCATGTATATTATTAATTTTTGTTTTGTTTGAATTTTTTGACTGAGAAGAAGCTAAATACAGAAAGAACTTCATTGTATGGGCTGCTAGGTTAAACCAAAATCTACATTTTAAAAATATCTTGACTTCAAAATTTGGGTCTAAGTATTTTTGCTTTGGAAAAGAGGTTCTTCTACTGTTGCACAGAGGAATCTGTGGATTCCTTCCAGACTTACGTGGTTTGACGGACCAAAAACCCCAAAAGGTCACTGTGAACACCCCCTAAAATTACTTTGTCCAATGAAAATCAGAAAGCAGTTTAGAGAACTAGACAAAATTCACAAATATTGTTTATAAATACTTATTAACATTTAAAGGGGATATGCTATAGAGATGAATATTTTGCACTGCTGTAAGATTGGTTGATTGACACAAATTTAAGTTCAATTTTGTTATATGTATATTTCTGTTCTTGATTAAGCTCTTGTGTTTGTGCAGCTCATTTAAAAATGAAATGCATGTTTAAGGAAATATAGGTTAGTAGATAATCATCTAAAATTATAGTTAAGGCCATAGTCTTGTTAGGTTGGTTTTCTATATATACAGAAATATATTTCAATTAGATAGACATTCTTCAAACCTTTTAAAAGGCCTATGGAATATGTCATTTAAAATAAAAATAGTGCCTTTCATGACATGAGACACATCTGCTCCTTGCAGCATCAATTACTTCAAGAGGAAGATGGGCATCAAAGAAGCACTTTTTGAAGTTTGCTAGCCATTTTGGCAAGAAACTGTCCTTGCCTCAACTGCTTGATTCTATACTGTATGAACTGGATAAGCAGGATCCACAGAAAAATGACTGCTGAAGTTGCCTAAAGATGAGACAGTCATTCAGGGTCCCTGCTTCATAAAAGAGACATTCTGCAATACACAGAAGTAAGCAATTGATGAACTTTTCCATTACAAGGCAGAGCATATTTTCAAATTCCCTGCTTCATGGAAGTCTGCTGGATATTATGGGCCTGTAGGCTGAAGATTGGATGTTCCAATGTTACAGAAGAACTTTGGGTGACTGTCCTGACAAAATGTCTTTATCAATTTAAAGGTTTTAGAAGTTACCTACAATGCACTTCCTGTTTACTTAGGTAATATAAATCCTTCTGGAGTCTTTGATGGAGTTTAAGAATAGATAGTTACAGTTTTCCTTAGTTATGATAAAAGATAAAGTATATATAAATGTTGTAATTTTAATTCTTGCTTGACACCTGTTTTGTTATATGTAATTTTGGTATGTAAAAGTTAAAAACTTCCTTTTTATTTAGACAGAAAAGGGGAGATGATGTGAGATTCCCTTCTGTTACCATTGCTTAATAAAGATACTGCTTTCAGCCAAAGGCTTAACAGAATATATTCAGGCTGGAAACTCTATATACGGAGAATAGGCGGAGTCAGTGAGAAGCCATGTAGCCACTAAAGCAGACAGATGCCTCCATTGGAACCTGCTGAAACTTTGCTGGTAGGGCACAAATTAATGGAGATGGTCAGTTTAGGGTATAAGAGCTAGCTACAAATATGCTTTAGCCAATAGGCCGAACACTACTGCAATCAATTTAGTTTCTGTATGGGTATTTCAGTTCTTGGTGGCAGGAAATGAATGAGCAGCCTCTGACCAAAGTAGGAACAATAGTAGGGAGGGAGATGGGGCAAAGGTGAAAAAGGGAAGGAAGAGGGGAAATGATTTATTAAGCATTAAAGTCAGTTGATCTAGTTTTTCTTGGGCCTGTGTTGCCTGCTTGGCCCTCATTCTGCCAGCTACCAACTGAGTTGGATAGGTTGTAGATAGTGATGGCCATGTTGCCCTCATCCAGAGAGTTTTCTGGACACAATAAAAAAGCTCAGTATTTTTTATTTTCTTTATGTTTTATTGAGACAAATTTGACACACTTGTATTAAATAAAGGTTCTATCACTTAGTTCTTTTATTCTTTGAGATACAAAGATGTTCTTGTACATTTAAAATACTAACTGCGTTACATCTGTGGGGAATACTGAAATCGAAAAGAGAAGATCATTGCATTGTAACATGAGTTATAATTATCACTGATATGTTTTTTAAACAAGAACTTTTTATTAGCATGAAAGTCTAATATATTCAGACAAATAATTTTTATGTACAGTATACTAAAATCTTGCAATACCCTATTTATTTGGCTCTATATTTATTTAGACTGGCTTCCATAATGAAGGCGAGTTTACCTGAACTAAATTACAGAGATGATATGTAAAGGACTCTAGAAAGAACAATCCCACCTCAATATTTCATAAGTAGGTTTACACATTATGACTGAGAGTCAATATAGTAGCAGTTTTTTAATGCAGTTTGATTTTTGCTAAGCAACAAACTTCCAGAATCACTTACCAATTAATTACACACCAGTAACATTAGAATAATACAATCTTTACTTACGACAGATACTATGTACATTGCCACACTATGCTTTCTTCTTCCTACCCAAGAAAAGAAAGACCTGTGTGCTACTCTTCATGTTGAAGTGCATTTTATAAGCATCTGAAGGAACCGAGGGCGTATTTTTAGAAAGAAACAATTAGGTATTTTCTAGCTATCTTTCCCTTTCCGAAGGTTTTCTTTTCTAATTGTTATTGACTTTGCATTCTTTGAACCACTGAAGCTAACAGTAGTTTAAGTCGGTATTAAGTTCCCTAGTTAAGTCTTCGTTAAAGGGTTTTGATGACTGATGACTGCATGCTTGCCGAAGTATTTCCAACGCAATGGAATTAAATACCATGAAACGCAGGGAAATTAAAGTGTACATGTTTTTCTCCATACTTAATCTTTATCAGAACTTAATTTTCCCACCAGGAAATGTAGCATTCAGAAATCAGGGCTTCTCAGCCTCCCTTTTCAAGGAATTGGTATTACTCTGTGCAGTAACTCTCCTGTGTGGAATTGAATTGGCATACGCTAGTCCTTTCCTTTCAAATGAAAAAGCCTGAGATGTCTGAGCTCGAGCAACACCCTTCTCTTTATCTTGTGTTAGGATATCAATATTTGGCAGTAAAGAGGCCAGTGTGATATTGGAAATGACGAGTGCAGTGAGCTGCTGAAAGTCTTATCTTTACAGAGTAGAAAAGACTTGGCTGCTGGTCATGCACTCTGCGCTTCTCAGTCAGCAAATCTTATGAATGATTTTCAGTGCATTGTGGCCTTGGACTCCACTCTATTAGAGAAGTGCTATCCTAACAGTGCTTTTGCCTTTGCATGTAGAAAAATCCTTTATAGACTGCAAAGTGTAGTGGAATATGATAATAAATCATATAAAAATTGATCCTGATTTCAAGCTCTGGTGTTTAATATCTGTATGGTCACAGATTACTTTTTAACTGTTGCCTATACTAAAGGAGTGTGGGAGGGTGGACAGTGACCTACTGCAAGAAATCAGTATGTCACAGGATGAACACCTTTTCTTATCATCCACACTCATTGTTTGGTACCACTCACTTTATTTCTTTTCAGAGTATTTATTATTGCCTGCTATGTACATCTTCATGAATACATGTTCATGTAGGCTTACCTGTGTATCTCTATACCTCTGGCTAGAGAAAAAAAACTACAGGAATGAATAAATGTAAACTGTAAAAAAGCTAAGAACCTAAAAATTAATCTGAATTATGAATAAGAAATTATGGTTCTTTTGTGACATACAAATTCTTGTGAAAATATTAAAATGAGTTTCCTTTGTGTTATTATTACAATGAGACATTAAAGTTTGGAAAAACTTATATTTATCAAATATGCTACAGTTTAAACTTAAACGCTTCTGAATATGTTGTTTGTTCTTTCATAGGAACACATCAAGCCTAGTTTGAAACTTGCTTATCTGATGCATTTTCTTCTTTTATTTTGTAGATCAAACTCAGGTTTGACATCTTGTCTTTTGCTTGCAGTTAATGCTCCTCTCTACAGTCAGATGAGCTTTAGACATTCTCTCCATTCTGACTTAAATGTCTTGGAACATCTCCAACAGTCCTTGCCGAAAAAGAGGCCATGCCCTACTCTAAGTTACTTTTTATTGTGTAACGCAGTACTTTCTCAGGCTGTGTCCTTCCCTCAGAGACTCCATTACACACTCACCTCTTGACTCTATTTTGAGAATGGAGAATGACTGTGGTCCTGGGAGGATACCACCTTTCTGGCACCACCCTTGTAGCAGACGCATAAATGATTATTTCAAGGGAGGAGAAAGAGCATCACCCTATAAATGTATCAGTGTGAATTGAGATGAACAAAACATGAGGGTATATATCATTGTAATGGTATCGCAGAATTTAGGACCAAGACCTAGCAGACGTGGATGCCTACAGGACATAACAGGTATGAATGCCTAGTACTGCAGCGGTGTGAACCCCTACTAACTTATCACCAGCCTAATTTGTGTGTCACAGATTGAGAGCCAAGGGACTGCTGACTGTCCTTTGGAATTAAGTTCTGCTTCAGCCCTGCTCTGACATGAATTACTTGATGTGTGCTCTCTGCCCACCTGTTAACCTGTCTAGACTTTCCCTTCTCAGGCCACATTTATGCTTGCTCCTGCCTCGGCAGCTAAGATCAATTCCACAGCTCCCCATTGAAACCTG
Organism: Myodes glareolus; assembly: GCF_982192425.1. Classification (NCBI taxonomy): domain Eukaryota; kingdom Metazoa; phylum Chordata; class Mammalia; order Rodentia; family Cricetidae; genus Myodes; species Myodes glareolus. Next base: position 10,795,442 of record NC_142044.1, read on the forward strand.
TAACATCAAGAGGCCTTCCTCACAGTAGTCACTTCTTAGCGGCAGTGGCTTTTGCTTTATAATTTTATCAATATAGACGCTATTACATTTTTAATAATTTACTCTGACACTTCTTGAAACTGTGACTCATCCTCTAAATTTTTATAACCATTTTATAATATATAATTATGTTGTTTAACAAATATACTACTATGCACACATATAATATATTTTAATATATATCTCATCTATCATGTATGATATAATATGGATATGATATATATGAGAGGATAGATGACAGGTGCATAATAATATATACACAGCTATAGATTTCTTGTGTGACGTGGTATGAGTGTTAATATTTCGACTTAACACTTACAAAGAAGCTGTGGCTCAGGCAAGTTGCCAGAGAAAGAAGGATAATCTGGTAAATGGCTATCATTGAAATCACTTAATTTTGTAAATTGTCATTAATCAATAAATTTTGACACTAGCATTTTTTCTCTTAGGAAGTGCTCAGTAGAAGGATGTTTCTGCCCTGCCCCATCCCAAAGATGTTCAGTCCCAAATAAGCACACAGAAGCTGATGTTAATTATAAACTATGAGGCCTATTGCTCAGGCTTATTACTACCTAGCTTCTAGAACTTAAATTAATCCATGATTCTTATCTATGTTTAGCCATGTGGCTTGGTACCTTTCCTTTGTATAGTGTTCTCATTTTGCTTCCTCTGTGTCTGACTTGCCACTGTATCTTTCCTTTTCATCTTCCCAGAATTCTCCTCTTCTAGTTAGTGTGAGAGACACATTTTTACATTGTACAAGAGAATTATCCTATGGTAGTGTTCCCATGACATGATTCCATTTACATAAAAGGTTCTCTGTTCCACTTTGTTTTGTTCATCACTTAACTTCCGGATCTTTATATAATTTTCTTCAAAGTCACTTTTCTCTTTAGGCCAATAGATTTGAATTGATTAGGTTCTGTATGTATACAGTCTTAAAGAAAGTAGCATCAACATGTCTGTTGTTGAGACTGTTTTATAACACTTCACATTTAATTGGAATCTCATCATTAGCATTATTATGTAATAGCTTATGGAAACATCCCTCCTTCAGATACTAAAAAATAAAATGCTGATATCAGTGTATAAAAAAACAGACATGAAGTCATCAGTCGCTGACAGTGGACAGGGTATGTAATAGGTCAACATGTCTGTGCATCAATTTTTTATGTATACTTACCAGCTGGAGAGAATTTTAGATTGTAGAAAGAACCACAAGGCTGAGGTGATCAGAACTATAAGGTGAAAATATGATCAACTATGTGTTAGTGGTAAAAAACATAGTCAAGTTTTAAGTCCTAAGAAACACTGTTTTATTATCTTTTTTCGACAAGAATAGTCTAGCATGATAATTTTAGGAGTGATAGGAATTTGCCTAAGCATATAAAATGCTTATAACTTAGAAAAGTAGAGAAATGGCAAGTTAGGATTCTTCATTGGGGAAGGACATAATTCAAAATGACAAAAATCTTTGATAGTCCTCTTGTCTTCATCCTAGAGATATTGACATAGATTAATAAGTATCTGTGGCTCTCTATTTTCTAGATCATATTCAGCTAGTCACAATAGTTATAAATTATAAATCATATGAAAAATCATAATTTTGAGTGTGAGTACATTTATATATGTCTTTACATAAAAAGTATCATAAAATGGTAAATGATAATTTAAAGTATTATTAAGTATTATATTACAAAGCAATACTTTATATATAAAGTATTGTATTATAAGAATATTGTATTACATATAAAAGACTTGCTATTTTTATATTAATGAGTAGAAGTAAACTTCTACAAATATAAAAGACATGAATTGTTCATTAATAGCAGAAAGAATGTAAGAACTAGACTCAATTAAATTCAGATTCAGTCTTTGTGAAATATATTGATTTGACATACTTTTAACATGTAAAAATAGAACATGATAATAGTAGCATTAAGAAAGCACAGAAGGAAATATTCACAAATGTATAGGAGAGTCATAGCATAGTGACATGCCACTTGGCTTTTTGAAAATAGATTATATGAATTCAAATTTCAGTTATGTCACTTAATATATAATTATACAACAAATTTTGAACTTCTCTAGTCTTGACTCTTCTCTGAAAATGAATAATAACATGATGTCTTAGTTAGGTTTCTTTTGACATAATAAAGTTCTGTGACCAAAAGCAGCTTGAGCAGGAAGGGTTTATTGTAGATCAACAGTCAGGTCACACTTCATCACTCAGAGAACTGGGGGACAATCAAATAATACTGCTTTTTAAAGAAAAGTAATGACAGAATGACTCCTAATGATATTCTGCTCTACTCATAGATCAGTTTACTCTTCAGCTATCATTAGAGATGCCTCCTTCTGCAGCAGATGACAACAGATACAGAAACTCAAAACCAGACATTATATATACAGTGAGAGACCTTGGAGCACTCAGCCCTATATAGGATTTATCCATAAACTATCTTCCCTTGGAATTCAATAAATCCACACAGAATGGCTGTATTTTGTGTGTATTTGTGTGTGTGTGCTTGTATTGGTAATAGTTTTTTATTTTATTTTGCTTATTTCATGGTGTAGTTTTACTTTGTTTTCTAGGGTTTGAAGGTTTTTGTTGTTGTATTGTGTTTATGTTTTTTGAGAAAGCAATTAAATTTGGGTGGATAGGGAGGGTCAGTAAGAACTCATGGGAAGTGAAGACAAAATGAAAACAAAAGAGCTAATTTTTAAAAAAGTTAAAAATTTTCCTTCTTCCTAGATAAATCCAGGTTTGTGACAAGTTGGAAAAACCAGCCAGAACATCTAGCAATTGCACAATAGCAACAACTTCCTGATGTAGATTTTGTGAACATTAATTAAATTAAGGCATTCATGGAACAATATTTAGTGGATAGTAATTGTGACTATCTTTTTGTATGTGTCAAACCATGTTCAGAGAGCAAGTTGTATGCGTATTCAAATTAAAACACTCACATTTAGCAATCTCTTGTTATTGATAGAAGCAGTTTCTAAATCATAACCAAAGTATTATCTTTCCCTAAATAAATTATAAAACTACAAAGATACTGTGCTCTTATTTGTTTTTATAAAGGGGGCAGGAATCATTTACTTGCAAATATACATAGCAAAATCTTTGACATAATAAAATTTTTACAAATTTCTAACAAAAATCAACAAACCATATAACATACTGTTTCTTATGTGTTACAAAGATAAAATTCCAGGAAAGATTTTGAATCACATATTAGGGCTCTCCAATTCTCAGCTAAAAATAGTGCCTAGAAAGGGCAGAGGTTAATATTATCTCTGCAGTGCCACGGCTTTAGAAATAAGAGAAGCAGTTGCTGTGGCTTCATTCTACAGTTGAAGAGGTAATCTCAGCTTCCTGCTCCAACCACCAGCGGGCCTTCCATTCTTTTGTATTATGGATTCTCTGTCTGGAACCATAAGTCAGAATAACTTCATCCGGAAGTTGTTTTTGACCATTTTTTTAAATCACCACAACAAATGATATCTCTTACAATGTACAGTTGCATTACTCAGCTAAATCATATTATTAAAAATGACTGTCACAAAGTAGGTGAGAGCTATTGACTATTGATAACATTTGGGATAATAAAGGTCCTTTTTTTTTAATGATATCACTTTGGTAGTTTGATAACACTCCTAGTGGTCAATGAAGGTTTTTGTTTTGCTTTGTTTTGTTTATTTGTTGTTTTTTTTGGTGAGAATACAATAGTTGGTAGACAAGAAACTGGGAGTAAATTTGGGATGAGCTGCAGAAGGATAAATAAAATCAAATGCACTGTATGAAATTTTATAGTAATTAATTCTAAAATATTTGGCATGTAGAAGTGATGCTAAGTGATACTGGGGCACTTCCAACATCCCAGTGACATTTTACAATCACAGTTTGTCATAATAGTAGGCATGTTGTCATCCTCTATTACACTTTGTCAAGATCTTAACAAAGGTTGGATGTAATGACAAGGAAAAAATTGATGTTTTGCTAAATGTGTTAATGATTTTGTTGCCTTACTCACAGAGTCTGTCAAAAGCTGCCTTCAAGCCAAATCCAGGCAACGTTTTTGGATGCAAAATTTTATTAGCATACAGTCAAGAGTATTTGGTATACATGTTCTGCTGTTGATTTTGTGTTACATGACCATAGATGAAAAGTTTTGACAGTGACTTTACAGCTCTCAGAAACTAAATTAATAACTACTTAGCAGTTTGCAGAAGTTTTCTTACCTATTTCTTACATACTAGTGATGATGGAGCTTATAATTAAATAAGAGTCTGTCAATCTGTCAATGTGTATCCCAGTAATTATATTTTTATTCTGTTGAAATGGTCACTTTTCAATTCATATATTTAAATGAAAATCATTTTTGTGAGAGATATTACAAATGAATTTGACTTAATTTCTCATTGTTAATTCCATTTTCTTTATGTTTTAATGACACTGAAAACTCAATAGTATCGAAGCTTCAATCTTTTGACATTATTATAAATTTTGAGATGTCAAACAGGCAGGAGATCCAACATAAATTAATGAGAGTAACATGTCAGAAAGTACAAAGTAAATATTTACATTGCTGATGGGAGTGCAAAGTGGTCCAGCCCCTTTGGATATCAGTGATTTCTCAGAAAATTAGAAAACAGCCTTCCTCAATCTCTAGCAATACCACGTTTAGGTATATACCCAAAAGATGCTCAGTCAATACCACAAGGACATGGGCTCAACTATGTTCATAGCAGCATTGTTTGTCATAGCCAGAACCTGGAAACAGCCTAAATGTCCCTCAACCAAAGAAAAAAAGGAAAATGTGATACATTTACACAATGGAGTACTACACAGCAGGAAAAAATAAAGACATCTTGAAATTTTCAGGCAAATGGATGGATCAAACATCATATTGAGTGAGGTAACCCAGACCCAAAAACACAAATATCATATGTACTTACTCATAAGTGTCCTTTAGACATAAAACAAAGCCTACAATTCACAATGCCAGAGAACATAGACAACAATGAAGACTCTAAGATAGATATACATGGATCTAATCTACAAGGGAAGTAGAAAAAGACAAGAACTCCTGAGTAAATGGAAAGCATGGGAACCATGGGAGAGGGTAGAGAAGGGATGGGAGCAGAAAGAAGCATTTAGCTCAATAAAATCAATAAAAGTTTAAATTAATTTAAAAATACTTACTTATCATTTAGAAAGCAAACAAACTAGAATTGGAGCAATGTTTCAGTGGTTGAGAGAACGTTCAGCTTTTCTAAAAAAAACAGACTTCAGTTAAGATCATCTACATCAGGTGGATCACAACAAACTGCCAGTATCTTCAGCTCCAAAAGATGTGATGCACAACTTTGTCTCCAGCTACAAGTACATCTGTGACAGAGTCATAAAGATATGCAGACACACAGACATACACACACAGAGACAGACAGGTAGACCATACAACACACCACTACCCCACCGTACCCCCCCACACTCCAATTTAAGACTTTGAAACCTATGAGTACTTACTCCTCACCGAGGTTCGTGGGCTTTGTCCCCGTTTTTTCTCCTACAAAAGTTGGATATATGCACCATGTTCTGTCTATTTTCACATAAATCATCTGAGAGAAATTATTTGCTTCTCTTGAGTCCTATAACCAGCAAAATAAATAAAAATAAACTATCTGCACACATTTTGACTTTTTACATTTCTTTTCTTCCAGTCTGTTTATATATGCCAGCACAAATTCATTTTTCCATCACCCACCTGCTTGTCTACACCTGCTTGAATGATTTGCATACTATTAGTTTCAGATACAAACTAACATTAGAAACTATTATGTTACCTCAACATAACATGCTAACTAATATTACAGTAACTCAGAAAAATGCTGTCTCAATATCAGTAAATTTTTTAAATAAAGTATCATTCAAATTTTGTATAATACAGTTCACATATTTGTTGGAATTTCAGGTAACTTAAATTGATCTATTATTTCATCTTTCCAAATACAAACTGAATGGACCAATAATGGTCACATCAATTGTTTTTTTTTGAAAAGTATTTTTAATATGTTGATATTGTTAAAATATCATACTTTATTTGGAAAAGCAAAACTACCCTATTTATCTTGCTAACTTCTAGGGTTCATTTCTGTCTCATGTAATCTGGGTATGGTCAATCAAATCCTTATGTCTTTCTTCCCTACCAATAAGTACAGAGATTTGAAATTATGGAATGTTGCGACCAATTGGAGTCCAGGCCTTCAGCTGCTCTTCCCTGCTAGAGCCTTCTAACTCAAGTTACTAAAAGCTTTGACTAGCCTAGAGGATCAGAGGATGGAATTTTCACCTGTTGGCCATTGACTGCTGGGTATTTAAGCCCCCATGGTGCTATTAAAGATGGGCTTTGTACCAGTGATTGGAGGTTCGTGTGTCGTCTCTGTGTGTGTTTCCTCAACCTTCAAACCCTTGCCCGAAGCTCGTGAACTGGATTCTAGTGCATAGAGCACAGACGGGGGCACGGTGCGCAGCAATAGAATGTTTAGGAAGACATTGTAAAGATCATGTAACACACAGAAGAGGGGAGGGCATGTGGTAAGAATAGTAGAATGTTGAAGAATTTTGTGAAACAATATTCAGGACAAGACTTCACCATTGCAGTAATGACTTAGAACAGCTGTGGTAACCTGCACAAAACCTGTAGCTGCATAAGATCAAGTCAGTCATAATTCCAGCTTGTTTAAGAGCAAAGTGTTGGGGGAGGCCAGTTGTTTGTTCCCTGCTGCTTAGCCCCAGAAGAATCATACAGGAACTGTATTAATTAAATCACTGTTTGGCTCATTAGCTCTACCTTTTCATTGGCTAACTCTTATAAGTTGTATTAGGCTGCTTGTTTGTCCCGGCCGCCCAGAACTGAAATAATCGCACAGATACTATATTATTTACAACACTGCTTGGCTCATTAGTTCTAACTTCTTATTGACTAACTCTTACATCTTATTTTAGCCCAACTCCATTAATCTGTGCATCACCATGAGGTCATGACCAACCGGCAAAATTTCAACACGTCTGTCTGCAGCAGCGGCTTCATGGCTTCTCTCTGACTCTGCCTCCTTTCTCCTAGCATGCCATTTAGTTTTCCATGCCTACCTAAGTTCTGCCCTATCAACAAGCCAAGGCAGTTTTTTTTTTTATTCATTAATGGCAATCACGGCATACAGAGGGAAATTCCACATCACTTATATATTAATTTAACCCATTTTTATTAATCTGTGTATCACCATGTGGCTGTGGCTAACTGGCTATAGTTTTGGCATCTGCAAATTTATTGGAAGTTAAGGGCTTCTTCGGGTGGGAGAATCATTTTACTTTAGTGTTTTAGCCCCAAGTAAATTTCTTCTATTTCCATGACCCACACCAATGCACACACATATATTCAGCACTCATAGGGGTCAATGATTTTTCTCCTTTCTTTCATAAGAAAGATGTGAACGTGGGAGGCAGATGTGCTGGATGTGGTAGATGAAGAGTTGGCAGGTGACATGGGGATGGGATTAATCAAGATAATTTATCTACCTGTATGAAATTTTCAAATAATGAATAAAATATTTTAAAGAAAATTCGTAGTGATATAATGTTTGCGATCTAACAAATAAAGCTTGCACGAAGATCAGAGTGTGGAGCTACCCACTAGTTAGCCATAGAAGTCAAGCAGTGATGGTATCCATCTTTAATCCCAGCACTCAGGTGGCAGAGGTAGACAGATCTCCATGAGTTCCAGGCCACACTGGGCTACACTAGATTAATCTAATCCCAACAAGACACAGAGCCAGGCAGTGGTGGCTCACACCTTTAATCTCAGTATTTGGAAGTTATATGCTTTTAATCCTAGCACTGGGAAGGCAGAGACAGGAAAAGATATGACTGGGCAGAGAGAGGAATGTAAGGTGGAAGGAGATAGGAGCCCAAAGCATTCATTCTGAGAACTTGTAGAGACAGGCTACCCCATTTGGTCTGAGTATTTCATAGAGTGACAAACTAGTGGCTGGTTGTTCTGTCTCTTTGATCTTTCAGCTTTCATGCTCTAATATCTGACTCCAGGTTGATCATGAAAATAATATTGTGTATAAATCCATGGAGAAGAGACTGCAATTCTAAGGGATTTAACTACAGCTTACTGGCACTATTTATCACTTAGAAGGTTATATAAAATGACACATGAGTTGCATGTCTTGCTTGAGGGCCACTTGGAAATCAGGTGATGTTCAGGGGTTATCCTCTGGTTTCTGAACCATCAAGGTTATAAAGTTAGGTAGTGGTAAGGAGTACTGGGATCATGCGAATTCTCAGGTCTCACAGAAGACAATGGCAAATTAATATAGAAATATTCCAGACATCTAATCTAAGCAATATTATTTACTAAATTTATTAGTTTATTTATCTTCCTATTTATTTGTTTGTTTATTTTACAACCCAGCCATAATTTCCCCTCTGTCATCTCCCCTCCATGACTTCTCTGTTCCCACCCTCATTCTCCTCCTCCTCTATTTCTGTTTAGGGAAGGGCGGGTCTCCCAGCAGGTTGCAGTAAGAATTAGCATCTCCCCATGCATTAAGACTGGGCAAGGCAGCCCTGTATTAGGAGTATGTTCCAAAAGTCAGTAAAAGGGTCAGAGACAGACTCTGCTCCCACTGTTAAGAGTCCCACAAGAGGATCGACCTACATAACTGTGACATATATGCAAAGTGTCCAGATCTGTCACATGCACACTTCATGGTTGTTACTTTAGTGTCTGTGAGCCCCTACAGACTCTGGTTGGTTGATTCTGAGTTTTCTTGTGGTGTCCTTCTCCCCTCTGGCTCCTATAATCTTTTCTCCCTCTTCCACTTGCTTTCATGAATTCTGCCTGATGTTTAACTTTGGGTCTGCATCTGTTTTGCTCAGTGTCTGGGTGATGACTCTCTGATGACAATTGGCTTCGGCACCAATTTTGTCACAGAAGATGACCAGATCAGGTTACATAGCTGGTATTGCTATAAGTCAAACCTGGGTTCTTCTTTGTAGATTTCTGAGAGATTCCCTTGAGTCAGGTTTTCACCTGACTCTTAAATGTTCCCCCTTTCTAGTAGTCCCTTTCAGTTCTCTCTCTCTCTCTCTCTCTCTCTCTCTCTCTCTCTCTCTCTGTGTGTGTGTGTGTGTGTGTCCTTCCACAACCTGATCGCGCATGTTCTGTACTGAACTGTCTTTACTCCACTCATGAAATATCTTCGGTTCACTCTTCCCAGGGAGGTCTGGGTATTCCCCCATTAACTCTCCTTGCTACCTATCCTTTCCAAGACTGTGTATTGTAGCATGGTTATCCTTTGTTTCACAGCTAATGTCCACTTATGTGCGAGCACATACCATGTTTGTCTTTCTCAGACTGTCTTGCCTCATCAGGCTGATTTTTTTCCCCTAGCTCCATCCATTTGGCTTCAGATTTTTTGTCATTTTTTTTTAACAGCTGAGTAATACTCCAGTGTGTAAATGCACCAAAATTCCTTTATCTATTTTTCAGTTGAGGGACATCTGGATTGTTCTTAGTTTCTGGCTATTACAAATAAAGCTGCAATGAACATAGTTGAGCAAGTGTCCTCGTGGTATGATTGAGTATCCTTTGGGTTTATGCCTAAGAGGGGTATTGTTGGGTCTTGTAGTAGGTTGAGTCAAGTTATCTGAGAAACTGCCACACTGACTTCTACAGTGACTCTACAAGTGTGTACTCAACCATGAAAAGGATGAGCATTCCCTTTACTCCATATGCTCTCCACTATGAGCTCTCACTTGTATTTTTGATCTTAGTCATTCTGACAGCTGTAAGTTGGAATTTCAGAGTCATTTTCACTGGCATTTTCTTGATGGCTAAGGATGGTGAATATATTCTTAAGTGTTCCTTGGCCATTTGACATTCTTCTGTTGAGAATTCTCTACTTAGATCTAAACCCCAATTTTTAATAGGATTGTTTGCTTTGTGGATATGTATTCCTTGAGTTTTTTATAAATTTTGGAAATCAGCCTTCTGTCAGATTTGGTAAAATTTGTTGGTAAAAATTGTTTCTCATTCTGTAGACTGCTGTTTTCTTCCTATTGACAGTGTCCTTTGCCTTATAGAAACTTTTCAATTTCATGAGATCCCAATTATTAATTGTTGCTCTTAGTTCCTGTGCTATTGGTGTTCTGTTTAGGAAGTTGTCTCCTGTACCAATGCATTCTTGATTTTTTTCACTTTATTTTCTATCAAGTACAATGTATCTGCATTTCTATTGTGGTCTTTGATCTGCTTAAAGAGTTTGTTAAAGGATAATAGACAAGATTGATTTATATTATTCAACATGTCAATATCCAGTTAGATCAGCATCATTTGTGGGTGATGCTTTTCCCCCCATTGTAAAATCTTAGCTTTATTGTTAAAAATCAGATGTTCATAAGTATATGGATTTACAACTGGATCTTTGATTTGATTCCATTGATCCACCTGTCTGATTTTGTGCTAATACCATGTAGTTTTTGTTACTATAGCTCTTTGGTAGAGCATGAAATCATGGATGGTGGTACCTCCGGAAATTCTTTTATTGTACAGCATTGCTTTATGTATCCTGAATGTTTTTTTTCTATATGAAGCTGAGTGTTATTCTTTCTATGTCTGCAAAAAATTGGGTTGGAATTTTAAAGGTATTGATTGAATCTGTAGATTGCTTTGTTAAAATGGCCATTTTTGCAATGTTAATACTACCAATACTTGGGAATGTAATTTCTGATATCTTTTTAAATTTTTCTTTCTTTTAAAGCTTGCAGTTATTTTCACACAGTTCCTTTATTTGCTTGGTTAAAGTTACACAAAAATATTTTATATTATTTGATACTTTTGTAAAAGGTTATTGACTCTCTGATTTCATTCACAGTCCATTTATCATTTGTCTATAGGAGGACTATTGGTTTTTCTTTTTAATTGATCTTGTGTCCAGCCACTTAACTAAAGGTATTTATCAGCTGTTGGAGTTCCGTGGCAGAATTTTGAGGTCACTTAAATACAATATCCCATCATCTGCAAATAATGATGAATAATCCCACACAGTTGAAGCACAAGAAAATGACCTTAAAAGTACAGTATGAAATGCTAGAGGATATGAGCAAATCCTTACAGAAATTCAGGAAAAGACAAATAAAGAATTTGAAGAAATTAACAAATCCCTTAAAAAAAAAATAACCGCCAAGACAAACAAGGAAACTACGCAAGATCTGAAAACTTAAGTAGAAACAATAAAGAAAATACAAATGGAAGGAATCCTGGAACTTCAAACAATATTTTAGAATGTATTTCTGCAAAAGATGTTAAATGACACTTAAAACTGTCATAAAACTTGAGCAAAGATGTTTAAATTTGCAAATTCATGGAGATTTACAAGCGCAAAGACTGGTACTGAACAGTGGAACTAGCTGTCATTATCTTCATTCAGATGCACAAATTCATGTTGTCACATCCTATTAATTTATCTCGAGGTTTAAGCAGAATAGCCCATTGTGCCTCTAAGTGTCTTATTTGAAAATAAAAGAATTCATTTCTCATCAACCGAATGTACTTTGACAGGAAAAATGAAATTTCAAGAAAGATAATAAATGCAAGTCAAATTCTTTAATTTTATAATCTCAACTAATACAATTTTGCCATGGTTCTCTTTGATAGAAACTGCTGTCTTTTGCCTATCCCGGTTTTCCTTATATGTCTCTATCTGCCTGAAATTGAGCCAGAAGAATCACATAACTTTGGCCCTACTTTCTAAGACAGTGACATGTCCTTCTGGGTTCTGCCTGTACAAAGATAAAATGTGCTCTACTAATGTCAGTAGAAAGAAAGTCAGTTTTCTTCTTTAACTACCAGAACATTGCGGTTGAGCCTCATTCCTTCCTTTCATCTCCCGTGGACTGTGAAATCAAAATACTGACACAATGAAATGTAGAAGTTGAGAAACAGAATGACATGTCACTGGGTTGAGTGGAAAATGTAGATATTTTCTCTCCAATATGAAATCTAATTTCTTTCAAGTTAGTGGATAAATATAGCTGATGTTATCAGTCTGGTAGCTGAACATTTGCTTCATCTGCTCAAGCTTCCAAATAAGTGAAACTCTACAAGCAGGGTTCTTCTTTTAAACATTTTTGAGATCAATGCACCTAGAAAAATCACAAGGCATATTGAAGTTACTAATATGTATTGACAAATTACACTGAATTAATATAATATAGTCACAGTGACAGATTAAGTCAATCTTATCAAGTTTTTTTTAATTCTAGACCCACTTCTTTCAGCTTTTTATTGGACTAAAACACATTATTTATCTTAAGTATAACAATGCTTTTGTGAGAATATTTTCATCACTTCATAGTGTTGGTTTTCTATTAATTACCTTCTTTTAGTGTAAGGAAAGGTTATTTCTACTTGCAATCATTGAGCATTCTATAAACTCTTGATCTTTTAATTAGGAAATTACTTTTCTTCTAGGAAACATAAATAGTCATTGAATATTAATTTTCACCACAATGCAGACAATCTCATGCAGTTTCTATCAAAGGATATTCAAATTTTATGTCGGGTGTGCTTGGGAATATTGCTATAACTTTTAACCTTTATTTGCCCACGACTATGCAAATGTCTTGAATTACCATTTTATTTCTTGCATGCGAAAGGAATGATGTGATTACATAAGCTTGCTGGAAGGGAGCTATCATATTTTTCCATGTTTCAGTCAGTGGAGGATTTCCTGGGTACAGCATTGATTCTTCTTCTACCTTCCTCAGAAGACCCAGACATACCCACTCTCTTTTGTCACAGTGATTATTGGATTATTGGATGATTCCTCCTTAGTTTCTTGCTGCCCTTTATGTCACTAAGTTTTGACCAAATAAGTTTGCGTATTACTGATGCCTTCTATCTGTATTTTTTTTAATTACAGCACTTACTTAAAGGTTTTTTAGATAAGTTATCAGAATTTGAATTCAAATTCTGTCTCATATACTGTACAGCTTTCACAGACTAATGTGACTCTATTTTGTCAATAGTAAACCTTGCAATTCTTATGTCACAAGAAAATTGTCAGAACAACCTGCATAGAGTCTGGGATGAGCTCCCATTGAGTGCTTTATCTTCTTTGAAAGTGTATGCTTTCTAAGTTGCAGGTTTTGAGAACCCTAATGAGTTTATTGAATATATTCAAATTTATCAGGAAGCCGATTTGAAAAGGCATATGGCGATAGAGAAGAAATGTTTAGAATTTGTATCACAGTTACACTAAAACATTAGTGTAGATGTATTAAAAATGTATAAAAATTTTGTAACTTCTATTTGAAACAGAATTATACCCACCTAGTAGCTACCCAATTCTACACAGAGGAAGCTGTGAAACAGTTTATATATTGATATATCCATTTATAGCACAGCTTTGCACAAAAGCATGTTGCACATGATTTTATAATTCTTTTCCATATGATACATATCTTCCTTTCATTCATTTCTTACTGTTGCATATTGTATTTTTGTTTCATAGTCTTGAACTATCACTTGTATATATTTTCATTATTTCTTGTCATTTAATATTTTAGATGACTTTTTAAATTAATAACAAAATATGCTTTCTTTTGCTCCCCCCTCCAATGCTCACACATTCTAAGTACATAAATCTAGTGCAGATCACTAGGCATCAAATTTTCAAACAGATACATTTGTTCAGTTTAAGCATTGGTAGACTTTCTTGAATTACTATCTTACATCTTGCATCATTCATCTTCCTAATAATGTTAATAAGAGTGATTTTTCCCCAATTTCCTGACCAAAATGAATATGGTCAAAAAACCAGGTTTTTTTTTTTAGTTTTAAACCTGGTAAATGAATATGACTTACTCATAGTTTTATATATTTCATTTATTTTAGAGGTTTGCTTCTTTTCAGACTTACATTATCAAATTTTCCCCCGAATCATGCCTTCGACCTGTTTTTAATGATGTGATTTTTTTTGAGAGGTTTGAAAAAGAAGTGTAAGAAATTCATGTAGGTAGGGGAAAATGAGGAATTTTTCAACTTGTGTATGCTAAAATCTTTAGGTTTTTTTTTGGTTGCAATGAGGCTTTAAAGAGGCTTCCTTTTTTTTTTCACAGATGGGCTAAGAATGATCTGAAGATACAAGATGAAACTGAAGAGAAACTGTCCCAAAAGCAGCCCTAGATTCTTCTTTCTACTGCTTCATTCAATTTTTATTATAAACAGAATGGAGTGGTCCTTAACAAATCTTAGGATAGAAGGACGGATGCAGGAAATAGAGACGTTGACCAAAGAAATAGGTGTGAATTATTCAGTCCCTCTTGATATGAATGATGGTGGCAGTAATAAAATAATGCATCTAGCAAAACTGATAAAGTAAAATTTTTAATCCTTCGATTAATTGATGAAATGATGCAAATATTCAGGTTTCACCTTAATGCAAGTAAAAGATAGCTCATTGTTGAGCCGTGTATGAGTGACTGTGGCTTGAGAACAGAGGTTTAATTCAACCTAAATATTATTAAACAACATGGTGAAAGGTCAATAAAATTTTATAGTAATGGAAAAAGCAAAATCATATATCAAGAAACTTTTCAATAATGTTGGTAGAAACTTGTAGTGATCCTTACTTCTCACATCACTGAAATTGCAACGTAGTCAGTCTCACAGAAGGTTCAATGTAAGAGGTGGCTCTTCTCTTTAATGCCTTTATTTTTGATATTATAATATGACTACAACATTATCTTCTTCTTTTTCTTCCCAACAAGACTTTCCATACATATCCTTTGTTCTCTTTCAAATTCACGACTATGTTAAAGTTTTTATTACATATATGTTTTTATATTATATTATAATATACATATTATATTATAAATGTATTATAATATACATATTATATTTTAAATATATTATAATCACATATTATAAACCATACTAAATACATAAATAAACAGATCAGTTTGTATAATATTACTTGTATTTATATGTTTTCAGGGCTGACCATTAAGTAACCAACTGGTGTACTCTTCCCCAGGGAAGACTAATTTCCCCTGATCCAAGGTTATTCAGTTGCATGAGCTACTTATAGTTCTTTTTTATATGGTTGAGGCCTCATAGCTTTCACATCATCACATAAACATATCTATCAATGTCCTCCTTGTTCAGGTCATCCTTTGGCAGCCATGTTGGTGGAACTTCATGTGTGTGGGTCCTGACCCTTCTATAAAGCTCAGTCTTTCAAGCTCTCACAATCTTTCCATCCCCTCTTCCACAATGTTCTCTGAGCCTTAGCTGCAGGAGTAGAATAAATACATCAGCTGGGACCAGACTCCACAACTCTGCTTTTGGATTGGTTGTTATTTAATTTTATGGCCTTCCTTTATGGTAAAAAGATGTTGCCTTAATGAGGGCTGAGATCTATACATACCTACTTGTGACTTTAAGTACAAATACTTTAAATAAATAATAGTTAGGAATTATGTTTGTTTAGCAAAGTGGTAGATATACCGTCTCCTCTAATGGCCATGATTTCACTTGCTTTGGTAAACTTGTTAGCTAGGTTTCCTGTACCAGGCATGATGCCCCTGTTTTGAAATAGGTCTTAAGTCTCAGTAGGGGGCTGCCTGTTGACTACCTCCAAGGTATATGTGGCATCATTGTACCGTTAAAGTTCTTGTGCTGCACTCGTTTTTGTTGAAGCTCATAGAGGAGAGAGGCTGGAGAGGACTGCAGTAGCTCCCTTCCTTTGGAAATTTGTAGGCCTCCTTCAGGTCCTTTGAAAACTAGTCCACTGCAAGGATCTTTACAGGAACATTCTTTCACTGATGGGTATGTTAGTGAGTTTGATGAATTTTTTTCTACAATGTATACCTGAATTAGACAACATATTATTACCTATAAATATACACACAAATTTTGTCACTTATTATTTTCAAAAGCACATACATAATTTAATAGTTTAGAATGTCCAGAATTTATTCAGTAACCAATACAACTCAGTTTATTAAATATTACACTGTCTGTGTAATAGTTTGATTTTTACTTAATTTTATTTATATAGGAATTTTGCCTGAATGTATGTTTTTACACCACATGCCTTCATGGTACCACGAAAGGGCATAGATGTCATAAATCACCAGAACTGTAGTGGAAAATGGTTGTTAACTATAATGGGTGACAGAAATCAAATCTGTGTCCACCAGAAAAGCACCTGATGCTCTGAACTACTAAGCATATTTCCAGGCCCAATTGTCTAATTTCATTATAATTAGTAACATGGGGAGAATATATAATGCACCACTAATAAAACACGTGGGAGCTTCGGTGTTTATCCTAAGCGCGCACATCTTGCTTAGTGAATTCTATTGAATCTGACACAACCAGTTTTCAGATATCGTTTCAATAAAGAAAAAATAGAGACTACTGATATTTAACTCTGTATTTACATTATTGAGTAACTCCATCCATCTATTTGGATTGCCTTCAATCACATTAAGATAATAGCAAAAGACTAAAATACAGGCTATTGTTTCCAAGAAAGAAATGTAATTCAACCTCTATCTTCGCTAAGGCATAGTGAAAAATGATTTCATCTCTATAGGATTCTGATCAATTAATAATGATGAGATAGAAGAATAGGAAAAGTTAGATAAAATTTGTTAATCACCAAATATTGACAAAGACCATAATTACAGAAACATTTTCACTGACAAGATGTCCATGTACACATTATTCACACTGACTTATTTTAAAGAAAGTTCATAAGTAGGTAAAAATGTGAGAAGGTCACCTCTATTATCTTTAGAAATAATTGTCAAGAGTTCTGCGTAGACATTGAACTGTGAGGGTTGCAGATATTCTTAACTCTTTTTCTGTTTGGCAACTCTGTCCTACTTTCTTTTAATGAAGAATGGCAAATTCATGCTACTTAAAGTGTCATGTATTAATTGGCTATGAAAAATGCTCAGGGACTTGCCTTAGACTTTACAGTGACCTAGTGTGGTAATCACAGGCTGTCCTAACTGCTTCCCTACAATTAAAATCTAGGTTTCCCTAGAATGCTCCTTGTAGAGACCACTGTGAGGGCTCATGGTTAGCAGACATCATAACAACATAAAACCATTCCTGGAGATATTTGCTTTTCAGTTACAGAGATTTATTTGATAAAAGGCTTTAGAAAATATCAGAAAAGCATTGTTTTGAAAGTCATAAATGATATCACTGGTAAAAGAAAAGATGGCCCTCTAAAGATGAAGAGGAACAATGACTGTTGACATGGTGTATATTAAGCAATACTTGATATGTTAAGGATGGCCCAGAAAGTTAAAAGGAATACAAGTCTGTATAAAATTATTAGAAAAAATATTCTCAGTTTTAAAGTTCTTTTATAGCTATATCTGAGTTATTATTATTACTAGAAAATATTTCACCAAATGCATATTTTCATAATGTTAAATTAGAAAATAAAATACTTTGCCACTGAAGAATATTTTAAAATTTTATTATAAAAAGCATGATGTAAAGAAAAAGACCAATGTCATGCATTTAAAAAAATGCTTTAGACACATTAACCACTTTAAACTCTACAGTTCTACTAACATGAGCTTTATAAATGTAAATCTCCTTTTTAATACTTTAATGGATTGCCTTTCAACATTCATTGAACCTTGTACAACAAAGCAGTCTTTGTCTGCAGCTCCATAATGATGGCCATCACCTCCAGTCTTAGACCTTGCCATCCTCCTAATGTCTTTGTTCTCTGAAGTTCTTGTCATAACTTAATTTCAATATGTTTTTTTAAAAGATAGTATTTTATTAACTTTTTTAGAATTTCATGCAATGTATCTTTGGTAATTTCAACCCTTCCCTAACTCCTTCAAAATCCACCCTACCTCCCTGACCTAGGAAACTTTGCTTTCTCCCTTTAAAAAATATTAAGTAAAATATCTGTCTTTAAAGATGCTTCTGTGAAGGGCTTGTCCTGGAGAGTGGTTGATTTATCGTAGGCCACAGTCTTAAAGAAACTGCGCTCTCTTTCTCTCTCTCTCTCCTTCTCTCTCTTTCTCTCTCTCCCTCTCTTTCCCTGTCTCTTTCTCTCTCTCTCCTTCTCCCTCTTTTCCTACCCCTCCTCCTTACCTCTCTTTCTTTTTTTCCTTCTCAAAGAAGATTCCTGAGTCTTGAGTACTGGAGTGTGAAAGAGAAGTACCATTTAATGATGAATACACTGTAGTCTCTGATTTTCTGCACCTTGGCCAGTTGTGGGTCTCTGGGTTAACTGCTTCAATGGGCTCCATTTTAGTATTCTTACTCCCTTTATAAATGCATATTTTATGTCAATAGTCACTCTCATTTATGAACTCATATATTATAGGTCATTTATCCTTTGGAAACATCTGATATGTTTTATATTTTAGCTACTATACTATATTCATGCGGCAGAAAAATATTGTCCAGTTGTTCCTGATCATCCTGTGTGATATAACGTAAAGTAGCAGGAACAAAGTAAGATATTGAAAAAATGATGACTTTGCACAATACTATTTTATAAAAAGTTCATTTTTTTCATAGGTGAATTTTTAGCTCAAGAATATTCCTGTGTCAGAAGGAAACAAGTCAATTAATTGCTCAATACTCAATTCTTTAATTTAGAAAAATCTGTGTCTATTTGCATAAAGACAAGTACTCTTGGTTTCTTTTCATCTAGCTTTTTTTTCAACTCTCAAAATTACATATAATTCAGTATTAGCAACTCCAACTGACCATGATTTACTTGACCATTTAAGTCCATTTATTGAAATATTAAAAGTACAAAATCCAGAAAATGTTTATGTTTATTTATTGTATTCTAAAATACATTAGAGAACACATATAAAGTATTTTGTTGGAAGATTATTATACATTAAAAAATAAAAAATTAAAATTAATGTGAGAGCATAATGGAATAAACATTATTACATAATATATAAATTTGGCTGCTTACATAATTATGATGTATGTGTTTACCTTGCGTTACATATATTTTTGGAAAGGGTTGTAAAGTGCAATGTGTATGTATTCTTATAAACATTGATTTCTATAGGAATATTGTTAAAGACAATGCCACAAATTTTTGTGTGAACACACTGTGTGTGTGTGTTTGTGTGTGGGTGTGTGTGTGTGTATTTGGCGTGCAGCCACCCAGGTGTGTCTACATGTGGAGACCAGAGTTTGGTGTTGGGTATTCGCCATTTATCTCCATGTTATTGTTGAGAATATTACTGTTCTCAACACCTATAGCTTCTAAATTTAGCTAGACAAGTTAACAAGCAAGTTGCTAGAATCCTTCTGTCTCTGTCCTAAAGTTCTGAGGTTATAGACTTATGCCTCCATTCCTGACATATAGTTAGGTGATGGGGATCCAAACATAGGTCTTCATGTTTGTGCAGCAAGCACTTTACAGGAGATATCTATCATCACTGCTACCCCACAATGTTTTAAATAAGTTAATTAAATAAGACATATGTATGGCTCCCTTGAAAAAATGGTACAGATTTGATTTTGTTCTTTTGTATAAAACATCCGTTGCTTTTACCTCTGTGGATGAAACCACTGTCTCATTACTAGACTTTCTAAATCCTAAACATGATTCTGAGTTTGGGAAACCACAATATTTTTCTTTGGTTATTAAAGGTGTTTTGAGCAGTTTTGCTTCCAAGTAATGCCTGCTATTTCATGAGATCAGATTTCGAGGCATGTTATCCAGATGGAAGAAATAGAATTTGAAATTGTGCTGTGGTGGCAAACATCTGTAATCCCCTGGCGATAGGAAGGAAGGGAGGAAAATCAGAAGATCAAAGTTGTTTCAGCTATGAGGTGAGCTGAGGCCAGCCTAGACTTACGATACTTTGTACCAAATCTACCAATACCCTAAAAAAATTTAAAACAAAAATGAAATGTAAACATATATTTTAACCTACCTTTGATTCTGCTTGAATTAATGATTATACTCATAGTCTTATTTTCTAGGAAATTTTAAGTGTCATTTAATTAAAGTATTTTATTTCTATGGATGTGAGCTGAAGTTTGAAGTTTTCATATGATAGTCATATCATTTTTGTCATCAGCAGAATGAAGAGACAGTTTATAGAACAGAAGAAACTATCACCAACTTTCCATTTCGCAGAGAATTAACACTTGGAACATATGCAAAACTCAGAGGTTTTAACAAAACAACGTGCAAAGCAACCACTAAGGGAAGAGAATCAAAAAGTTCCTGAAATAAGAACTGTAAATTGTCAAAAAAAATATGAAGAATATTAAGCATTCTTTGTCACCAGGGAAAGGTTCATTAAAACTGTATAGTAAATCCTCTCACTCCAGTAAAATGATTGGCTTATTAAGGAAACAACAACAATCACAGTGAAATTACACTATGAACACAATGGTCTATCCACTGTGGACATGTGTATGGAGGCTCCTCAAAGAGGAAAACAAGAAATTTTCTGATACGTAAAATCATGTATTACATCCATGTCCTAAGCATGCAGGCTTGCTCATGCATACATGTGTATTACACACACATGACATGAATGTGAAGAAGAACAGAATGATAACCTAAGGAAAGGGGAAGGGAGAGGTGAGAGAAGGAAATATTGAGGGAGTGGTAAAGGATGCCACAGAGGAGTAAAACTTTTATACCCCTACATGCAAGCGCATACCAGAAGTATTAGTTGAGTTTAATGGTTATAAAACAGCATAAATTGGGGAGAGATATGGGAGGTATACCCACTGATAATTCTGTGATTTTATTAATAGCAAGTTCTAAGCAGTGCAAGAGTCTGGAGTTATAGATTCCTAAGAGGATAAAGAAAGAAAGATGTTGCAGAAGAGATATATGATTTCATGGTTGTTTAAACATGTCAGCACTTATCTACTTTATAATTTAAATATTTGCTGCACAATCTATGCCAATTAGAACCTAACAAGTTTTCATATGTTTCTAGAAACAGATATTCAGATTTGACAGCCACAATGTGGATGCTAGTCATACTACTTTATGAAAAGGGACGGAGAAAAATAGCCCACAGGCAAAAATTCATTACTTCTAGAATACAGATGTATGGAGTCACACTTATAAAAAATGAAATTTTCTTCTGCTAAAATCCTCATAAAAGTAGACTCTATATCAACAGCAGAAGTGTAATCAATATAATCACACATTTAACCTTGTGAAAAGCTATTTATATATTTTTAAAATATCTAATTAAGTGTTTGTATGTTTATAAGTTGGCTTGGTATGTTAAGTGTATACAGGAAAAATTAACATAATATGATGACAAATGTGTTAATATAATAGATAAGTGTGTGCTAGTGACTATTCTAAGTGGGGAAATATTTCTTTCTAGTCAGCATCTTTTGATTCCATTAAATATAGAATTTGTGATGAAAAAGATCTGCTTGGGTGAGTATAGCACTGTTAGTAGTGGTCAAAGCAAGATGGCCCATTAGTGACATCGTGTTCACAGTGAGAACATAGGGATTTGACAAGGGTGGCAATAGGTTCAAGTGAAATAGAAAATCAATAAACATAATTTAGATGGATCCTAAGTAGACTTGGCTACATAAAACAGGAAAAGAGCTGGGTGAATCAGGTTTTCTAATTCCTGATATTTGAATACTTAGGTATAATGTCCACTCAATATGTGGATAAACAAGAGTACAGCATGAAGCCAAAACAATAGAAACAAGAACCTTACATGCTGTTGTCTATCATGTGTTTTGCACATTATTGTTCATTGAAATTTGAATTGGATTCCTGATATTTAAAACTTTATAAACAACAGCGCTGGAACTAACTTGTAAAATATTGGATCTAAGTGCACACTGTTTTAGTCTAACCTGAGAATGTCTGTTCATTCTCTATCCACAATTTGTAATCTTTTGTAACATGCTCATTCTCAATATATAATTCTGACTACTTTGTTACGATTAGTTTACACCTCCAACACAACAATTTTTAAATTTACTACTTTCCCTTAACTTTGTAGATCTTACTCAAATTTCACCTTAAAAAACTTTGATTACCTGGGACTCTTGTCTATTTCCTACCTCCTGGTGGATAGCTAAATAATCTTCATCAGGTTCATCTTCTTATTTAGCTTCTCTAGGATCACGAATAATAGGCTCAAAGACCTTTAATTATGGTTAGAATCCACTTATGAGTGAATACATACCGTGTTCCTCTTTTTGGGTCTGGCTTACCTCACTCAGTAAAGCGTTTTCTATGTCCATCCATTTGCATGCAAAATTCAAGATGTCATTGTTTTTTACCGCTGAGTAAAACTCTAATGTGTATATGTTCCACACCTTTTTTAACCATTCTTCTATTGAGGGGCACCTAGGCTGTTTCCAGGTTCTGGCTATTACAAATAGTGCTGCTATGAACATAGTAGAACAAATGCTTTTGTAGTATGTTAGGGAATCTTTAGGGTATATTCCCAAGAGTGGAATTGCTGGGTCCTGAGGGAGGTTGACTCCCAGTTTCCTGAGAAACCGCCACACTGATTTCCAGGGTGGCTGCACGAGTTTGCATTCCCACCAACAATGGATGAGTGTTCCCCTCACCCCACATGGGAGGGTTGATGGAAGGGGAGAGGGTTAGAGAGAAGGGAGTAGGGGAGGAATGGGGAAAGCTTGGTGGCCTGGGATGGGGGGGGGAAGGGAGGAAGGATGAATATGGGATCAGGGAAGAATATATTTCAACTAAGGGAGTCATTTTAGGGTTTACAGGAGACTTGATTATATATGGGATCCCAGGTCCAAGGAGAGATCCCCCAGATTGTTCTCTGGACAGAGGAGAGGGTGCCTGAATCGGCCGTGGCCCATAACCATACTGATGTATATTTTGCTTATCACCATAGATCCTTCATCTGGCGAAGGACCGCGATAAAGTCGGAGACCCACATTGGAGCACCGGACTGAGCCCCCCGAGGTCCAAATGAGGAGCAAAAGGAGGAAGAGCATGAAAAACGAAATCAGTACTGCGAGGGATGCTATCACCCACTGATACAAGGAAACGGATCTAATGAGAGTTTACCAAGGCCAGTTGGACTAGGACTGAACGAGGACGAGATCTAACCAGATTCTCGGAATTTGGCCGGATTCTCTGAATGTGGCTGGCCCGAAGTCTTTCTGAAAAGCCATTGACTATGATACTGGGACCTGTTTCCTCTGCATATTCTGGATTTTGAGGATCCAGTCTGTTTGGATACTCACCTTCCTGGACCTGGATGGAGGGGGGAGGAACTTGAACTTCCCACAGGGCAGGAAACCCTGACTGCCCTAAGGGACGAAGAGGGAGGAGGAGAGGGAGTGGGGGGAGTGGGAGGGTGTTGGGAAGAGGGGCGGAAATGGAAACTTTTATAATTTAATAAAATTTACTTTCAAAAAAAAACTTTGATAAAATAAATAGTAATATTTAATATTTTTAATACTAACTAAAGCAAATGTCATATTATGGAACTAAAAAATAACAATTAAAAAAGATACATACATTGACTTGTGGACTAACAGCTCACGTTTTCGTCCAGCTGTGACTTGAATGAATTATACCAGTAGGTGCCAGTCTTTGCTCACAGAACTGAGACTGAAGGAGTTGTCCAATAGTAAATTTTATTAAAAGGACTTTAATTTCTTAAAATGTAGGGTGTAAATATTTATGTCAAGAAAAATGTCAGTTAATGAAAGTTGCAATGAGAAAACTCTATAGACTACTGAACAATGGTATAAGAATAAAAAACAAAAATAAATAATTCCAGGTATTTGGGGTTTATATAAGTAATTCTGTCCACTTAATAAAGGAATAAGAAAAAGAAACAAAAGAGTGGTTAATATTTGCTCAACTTACTACTGTTTTTGTAAGTATAAAATGAAAGTATATGATTCATTCAAGCTATAAAAATACTATGTTCTGTTCTAAGTAGAACAGATAGAAGTTTTTGAATATGTCTAGTATAGTCAACCCAAACAATATTCACTTTGAACATGATAAAATTGTTTTTATAATAATAAAATGAATTTGAGGTAAAACTGTAAAACATTTCTTTAATAAATTATTCCGTGGTATTTGTAATAGCTGGTTATTAAGGTAATATACATGTTCCCACATATAGAAGTCTATAATAGATTTTTTTTCAGGAAAATCTAAAGTTATTTTGGATATAACTTATATTTTTGAGATATCAAAAAACTGATGCACAAAGATGTTGACTTCATGTACTCATGTACAAAAATATTCATGTTATGCAAAAGAATGATCACTCTCTTATGGTCACAAACCAGTGTTCATTCTCCTCAGTACTAGACAACCTCATTTTTGTCTATTAAAATACTGTCTTTGGCACAATCTCAGATCAAAAAAATCTAGATTTTGGAATGATTCTGAGAAATTTTTGTAGTATTCACAGGGTTAGAATTGATGCTGAGTAAAAGAGTCTCCTACTATGACAGGGAACTGAACCCTTGAAATCTTAGCAAGATGGCCATTAGAAAAAGATATGTACAATGACCACAATCCATGTGGACCAGGAAATCTCACAAGAACCACTGCTAGCTGGTGAGCTATATGATGAGATATAAATATATGCACACACACACACACACACACACACACACACACACACACATATATATATATATATATATATATATATATATATATATATATAATTAAAAAGGTATCTCAATGTGGTGGAATTGTCTATATCAGGTTGACCTGTGCACTTTTCTATCAGGAATGCCTTGCTTATATTCAGCATACTGTGGGTGACATCATTCCTGGGTTTGAGGCCCGGGCCTGTCTGGGAGTGGAGAAAATGAGTGTACACGGACTTCTTTCTTCTGCTTGGATGTGAGGTGACTAGACGCTTTAACATTCCTGGTGCTTAAACTTCCTTTCTCTGATGAAATTGTGAGAGAAAATAAAACTTTTTTCCCTAGGTTGCTTTTTTCCAGGGTATTTTATGGCAGCAACAGAATCAAAACTAGGGCATTGTATCGCTGACATTACGGCTGTGAGTATTTTTAACTTCCTCGTGGAATAAGCCCCTGCCATCACTAACCTGTGGGAACACTTCCATTACGTGTTTTTGAGAGCACTTTCATGTGGAACACCACCAATGATTACAGTCTTGATGTTCTCACAAACACTACCACAGAGCTGCATCTTTATTTGTAAATTTAAATAAGACAAACTATTTCAATGATTTCTCCACCGCTTTCTAATAACATGACATGTATATCAGCCTTGCCAAAGTCTTGGTCCAGGTGCCCAACCTGTGGCTCTTCATAAGTGTCCCTTCCTACTCATGTCTCACCAGCTGTCTCATAATGTGGAGCTAATAGAGATTGTTTGTTCCTTTAATATTTTGAATTATTTTTGTCTGTATGGAGTAGTTCTGAACTTTTTTTAATCTACCTGGAAAACAGCCTTCTAAAATACGTGTACCATTCACAAAAGAGAGAGAGAGAAAGTTGATAGTGGGCATACTGGGGCTGGCATACCTATGAATATGTGCATTATTCCGTGTGTGTGTGTGTGTGTGTGTGTGTGTGTGTGTGTGTGTAGTAGGGTCACAAAACAATAATTATTCTTATCCATATTAAATGTGACATTTCTTCCCTTTTCTATTTAATTATAATAATTAATCTATTTATTTTACTGCAAATAATGCATCCTGTATATTTAATGAAAGGGTTATTTCCTATGGAATATTTAGAAAAGAATGGTTTAATTTATTCAGGAACTTTAATTGTTATTACTTGATCTGTCATCTTAATCAATAAAGTATGCATATCAATTGTCCTTCCATGTGATGTTTTGACATACACATATATTATACAATATTTGCTAAAAGTTTAACATATTATTTCACAGAATTCACCATTTCTTGACTATGAAAACTTTCAAAATCTTTTCTTTTACCTTTTCCACCTAATAGCTATTGCCTAGCTTTTTGCTTTTCTTTATTTTTCAGAATAGAACATACATTTCGAGTTAGGCAACCAAGAGAACAGCTAGGTGACCTCATCCCCAAAAGTTGCTATCCTTATAGTTTATTATTTTCTTGAACATATTCTTTTTCTAGGTTTTATTGTGACTTTGGTCATCACCTAAATTAGAGTCAGCAGTTAATCTTGCATTTTTGCCATGTTTCCTCTCTAAATTGCTATGATGTGGAGCACATTCTAATTAATATAGTAATCTGTATGAGGGTATGGCAAGGAATTTTGATTTTAATATCAGCTGCTAGTTACAGCTGCTTTGATTAAAAGACAGTTTGTCCACATGGGTGTAAAAATAACTTAGATCTGTCATACAAATTCATTTTTATGATCACTCCTTGATCCCTCATTTAATTGTCTGTCAACCTAATTTAGCCTGTTGCTTAAACTCATAAATACCTACCTCTAATTAATATGCTCCATGGTTCTAATTATAGACATATCACAGGCATCACATAAGCATTTGTTCCCACATTTTCATAAACCAAGCCTTTGGTTCATTGGTAAATCTCTGGATGATATTTAATTAAGAGGATATTTGAGTTTTCCCTATATGTATTGGCTTGTCAACTAGTATTGTACTTATCTAGGCCTATTTTTGGAAACTGTCATGTTGAAGTATCATGGGCACATAATATATGTCAAATCTAGTATAAACTATGCTATGGAACATGTGTGTTATGATCAAAGTTGATGAACTAAATGTCAGTTTTCCAGTAAAGTTCATTTTATTTTGCAATTAATTTCCTATCTTATATCTTATTTGTATGTTCATTTTGTCTGAGATACTTGGGTATATAGTTTCTGAACCCTATTGAAGAAAAGCTCGCACAAAAGTAGGCAGTTTCTTATAACATAGGCAGAAGCCATCTTAAAGACAGGTCGCCTTCTGGGGTGTAAGCTATATCAGTAGTAGAGTGCTTATCCAACATAAGTAAAGCACTGGCTTCATTCTAAGAGTCTTAATAAAGATATATGTTGTATAAATTTACCTTGAACATAAAAAGGCCCCATATTTATTAATTAAAATTATGCATTTATCTTATATCCCAACCACAGTTTATCTTCCCTACTCTCCTCCCATTACCTACCTCCAACGCTCCTCCACCCCACCCCAAAATTTATTCCTCCTCTGTTACCGTTGAGAAAGGTGAAGACCTCCCATGGATATTGGTAAAACATGACATATCAAGTTGAAGTAAGATTAAGTACCTCCCCTTGTATTAAACAGTGCCTGGCAACACATTATGAGGAACAGGTTCCCAAAAGTCAGCCAAAGTATTAGGAACAGCCCCTGCTCCTACTTCTAGGAATCCCACAAGTAGAACAAGCTATGCAACTGTCAGACATATGTGTGAATACAATTGTTAAAATATGTTATGAACACAACCAGAAAACAAAAACAAACAAAAACATTTTCTAATAGATTCAACATTTTAAAATTATAATTGACTGTTAAACAATAGAACATTTCACCAAGAATGAAAATGAAACCTAGTTTATTAAGCAAAGCATAAAAATTTAAATGGATGGAAATTAAATGGTTGTTTTCATATGATGATGGATAACAAACTAACAGTCTCAATGAGCTACATTCTCAGATCTGGATATTATGCCTAGCATTTTAGACAGCCTAGACTGTGTAAGCGACAGCACTTAGCCACCCAGCCAGGGTTACTTGGTTATGGTCAGAGGGAATGTCAATCAGGACAGGTCAGAGGGATCACAGGAAGAGTGACGCTGAAACAGGATTATTCCAAGTAATCAGACATTTTATCCTTTTATAAGAATAAGAATTCAGTGATGATTGTCAGGAAGAATGCAAATGATAGTTGCTAGAATATAATGAGGATTGCAAGCTATACAGGGTCCATAAGATTAATGTCTAAGACTAATTGTTCTTCCAAACCCTATGTGCTTTACTGACTGTTAGAGAACACCAAGATAAACAGGTGGCCTAAATGCTTCACAGCCTGAAGAATTACCTCAGTTTCTCAGGAACTAAAAGACAACCTGTGCTCGAGTTGTCAAGGAATCTAACCTGAAAAAACTATGACACATACCTCTCAAGGCAAATAGATCAGACCTGCTCTGTGATTCTCAATTTTGTGATCCCTTGCATGAATATATTTAAAAAGGCCACACATTTTTTATTCAGTCATTTTCCTTTAAGGCGATATATGGTCCTCAATGTAAAACTCATATTGTTTTTTAATTTAATTTATCCATTTATTTTACATCCTAATTGCAGTTTTCCCTCCCTCCTCTCCTCTCATTCCCTCCTCCTACCTTACCTCTGCCCCTCTCCTCTCATTCCCTCCTCCTACCTTACCTCTGCCCCTCTCCTCTCATTCCCTCCTCCTAACTTATCTCTGCCCCTCACTCAAACCTATCTACTCCTCTTCTGTTTCTTTTCAGAAAGGGGCAGACCTCCCATGGGTATCAACAAAGGGTGGCATATCAAGTTGAAGTAAGACTAACTAAGCACATCAGGTTGTCTTAAAACTGGGCAATGAATAAGAGGGCTAGATTCCCAAAGGCCAGTCAAAGCATTAGGGACAGCCTTGGCCCCACTGTTAGAAGGCCCACAAGTAGATCAAGCTACATTAACTGTCACATATCTGTAGAGGGCTTAGATTGGTCCCACAGCAGCTGGTTGTTAGTTCAGACTCTGTGAGTTCCTATGAGCCAGGTTAGTTGTTTCTGTGGGTTTTTTGTGATGTCCTTGATCCCTCTGGCTCCTACAAATCTTTTCTCCCTCTCTTCAGCAGATTCCCAGAGTTTGGCCTACTCGTTGGTTGTGGGTCTCTGCATCTGTTTTCATTAGTTACTGGATGAAGGTAAAGCCTAAATCTTCTGTGCAATAAATTAATTTGATTTGCTACCATGATGAACAATAACAAACTATTTTATTATGTAATATTCAGCTAACATCAAAAAGTCATATCAGAAAAGTTAGTATATACATGGTATTTGTTCTTCCTTAAGAGGTATGTAGCATATAATATAGGATTAATTAAAAATTTTCATGTTAATTGTATTTATACATTTAACAATACCAATTAAACAATAAAAAAACACAAATTTGAAATGCAGAGGAATGGGCTCTGTTGGATGAAGAAAAGAAGAGGGAAAAATGATGTAGTTATGTTTTAATTAAAACAAATCATAAATAATGCTTTTCTTGTTTCATTGTCATATTTGTGTGTATTTTACGAAGCTTTTTGTAAGCCTTCAAAGTGCCTGCTTTCAGTGAATGACATTTTGAGTAATCCGCCTGTGTTACTCCAATTATTCTTTATAGGTATAACAATTACCTATTAACAACAGAAAAGGCTCCATGTGCTAATTGTCCTTTTATCTGTGGTTTTGCTTCTGGTTGAATCTTTTACTCATGTTAGTTAAAGCAAGATCTGAATATATTAAGTGAAGAATGAAAAAAATAATACACAATTTTACACTGTGAACTCTCTTAAGGAATAAAAAAAAATTCTGGGCTATGCTCTTCCTTCTCTCCCCAGAACATGAAACTTCTCTTTGTCCTGTATATACATCATTTGCCTATTTGTTAGTCTCTGTCTCATGCATCAGATCAATTTCTATTATGGTACTTTACTGGTTTTCAGATCACTTTATCACTTAGGGGTTGTAGCACCTTACAGTATCTTAAAGAGAAGAGTACTGCCGTGATGTCAACGGATAAGCATATAACAAAAAATGCAGCCCTTGTACAAAATTGAGTTTCACTGAACGATGAATTTATGGTTTTTTTCTAAGAAAATGGGTACAATTGGAGGACTCCATGTAAAGTGAAATAAGTCAGTCTTACAAATACACATACTATGGAATATGAGTTTAAGATGTGTTACATTTATGGTGTGGAATATTTATCTAATGATGCAAAGATGTGTTGCATTCCTTTAAGTTGCATTTGTTTAATCCTTTAGTGCTGTGCTGCTTTGCCAGTCTGAAACACTTGATTGGTTTATTAATGATCTGAATGGCCAACAGCTAAGGAGGAGAGAAAAATAGGCTGGGCTGGCAGGCAGAGAGAATAAGTAGGAGGAGAAATTTAGAGAAGGGAGATAGGGGAGAAGTGAGAAAAGGAGGAGAGGAGGACTCCAGGGGCCAGCCACCCAGCTCTACAACAAGCCATGGAGTAAGAAGTAAATAAAGGTATATAATATAGAAACGTAAAAGCCTGAAGGCAAAAAATAGACAGGGTTATTATTTAAAAAGAAAAAGAAAAAAATGGCAATAAACAAGCCTAGCTGAGACCGAACATTCAAAAATAAGAACACATCTCCATGTATTTATTTGGGAGCTGGGTGGAGGGCCTCCAAAGAGCAAATAAATAAATAAAGCCCACAGACTGTATGATTTTCTGACATGTGGTCACTGTGTAGTGTTGTTCGGAAGGAGATAAAAGTATCATGAGCACTACCAGATTATGAGAAGAGAAGGAGAAAGAAAGAACCATAAGTGTGAATAACTGAATGGGTAAATATGAACAATGTATCTTATATACATTGATGGGAATGCCATAAAATAAGCTATGTGTGTAATATGTGTTAAACTTTGCAATGATATGTGTTAAAATGAATAAAATAAATATACAAATAATGAATAGAGGCAAAAATTGAAAAAAGAAGAGTGAGAAAAACACAATAATATGTTTTGTAATAAAGACTATCTATAACTTTTCTTGAGACAGGATTTCTCTGTGTAGCCTTTGCTGCCCTGGAACTCCCTGTGAAGACCAGGCTGGTCTTGAACTTCGAGAGATCTGCCTGCATTAAAGGCATGTGCCGCCACTAGCTGGCCGTCTTTTATTAAACTATATTATCATCATAGTTTATGCATTATTAGTTTCTGTTGCTAACATATTACTGTGATTGATTTATAAAATTTAAGTTTATAATATATTAACGTAGAAAATAACATTGCATATATATGATTCAGAATTAAACATATTTTTAAATATCTACTGAGAGTCTAAAGATTCTCTACCAGACATTAAAATTCTAAAGGACATGTTTCCAATTGTCCTGATACTCCATCCTCCATTAAAAAGAACACTAGACATTCTTTAAACTCTAAAGTATGCTAAAAATAGCTAATTGGCTTGGTTTTCTGTTGTAAATGTGATATCGTAAAAGGGAAGTTGATTGGGAAATTAATGATATGAATTACAAATTTACTCTTCCAGGTGATGTGAGAAAAATGTTACCAATAACCTGAGCTAAGGAGCAGAGTCATTTAGCGCAGGTCATTTCTGAACAGCAGCTCCCAAAGAGAAATGACTATATAGCCCTGCAGCCTACCACACCAGGCGCTCTGACCTCATTGGAACTGCATTGTCAGCACCAGGCTGTGAGCTTTACTCTTTCTCTCTCGTGTTCTGCTTAAGCTTGTAATATATCTGCTGCCTTGGAAACAGGACAAAACTGATGTGGCTTCAGTTGGGACAGACTGACCATAATAAAATCATATGGAGTATATATTGATTATTACCCAGCCAACTATGCAAAATAAATTCTCAACTACCTTTCAGTTTTTCACCATGAGAAAGAAATTTATTCATTCATTTTATTTTATTTTTATTTGAGGACAATAACCATAAAATACTTGTTTTAGCAAGCCAACTCCAATCTGACTTAAAATGACATTTTTAAGTTTCCAACAAATATGTGTATCTAATTATTCTCAACATTGTAGAGCTGTTCACAAATAGCAAAATATCCTGTAGACAATCATTTTTAATTATAAAGTGAAGAGAATTTTGTTTCTTTGTAATTTTGAGACAGAATGACTCTGTGTTTACTGTTGTTCAACTTTTGATTCTCCTCCTTCTGCGCCCAACCATTGGAGATCACACATGTGAACCTTGCTTCCTTCAGGATAACTTCCTTTGGGGAAACCACCTGTGTTTCTGCAGAAATGTGTCCCTGAAGATGAAGCACAGGATGCGGAGCTCAGTTCCCTTTTACTGCTCTCTGCTCCTTCCCATTCACAGATAGTAGACGTGAAACTTCGGCCTGACTAAAGCAAGAAGAATCCAGCTCTGGCCTCTTGGGAGAAAAACTATATATTGTGAATGGGAAAATTCTTTTTAAATTTTGAGTGTAATGTATTATCATATACTAATCTGCATGCTAGGCATCTGTGGTTATGTATTACAACTGCCTTATCTTCCCTAGAGTATACATTTATTTATGATTTTCTTTTTGTGAACGTTTTAACCAGGGAAATGACTCATAGAAAGTGGAAAGTTATGTTTCCCTGTGCATTTCTTTCCCCAGTGGCATCTCATTCTTATGTCTCTGTATTACATGGCATTGTCTTTCACATCGCTTGAATTCATGTTATGAGACATATAAAATATGCATAAATATATGCATAAAATACATATCCTTGCTACAATTTCCCTCCCTTCCTTTCTCTCAGTCCCTATATTCCATGTCCGCTTTGTTCTCACCCTCAATCCAATCCTCCTTCATTTCTGTTCAGGAAAGGGCAGGTATCTCATGGATATCAACCAAACAGGCCATATCAATGTGCAGTAAGAGCAAGCACCTCCCCATATGTTAAGACTGGATAAGGTGACACAGTACAAGGTGTAGAGTCCCAAAAGTCAGGAAATAGTTGGAGACAGCCCCAGTTCCCACTGTTAGGGTTCCGACAGCAGTCCCAAGCTACACAACTGTAGAGTACATATGTCTACATATATGCAGAGTTCTAGGTCAGGTCCATGAAGGCGGCCTGGTTGATGCGCCATTTTCTGCAGTCCTATGATCCTAAGTTAGTTGATTTTGTGGGTTTTCTTGAGGTGCCCTTGACACTTCTGGCCAATACAATTCATTCTTTCCATTTCTGCAGAATTCCTTTAGCTCTGCATAATGTTTGGCTTTGGGTCTGCATCTGTTTCCATCAGTTGGTGGATTAAGCTTCTCTGGACAGTTGTGCTAGGTGCCAGTCTATGAGTACATCAGAATATCCCTAGGCATCATTACATTGACATTTTTCCCTCCAGGCATGTTTATTTCTATCCTTGGTCTCTGGGTCATCCAGCCTGTGGGTCCCAGTACTCCAGGCAGTGTCAGGGGTGGGCTTACTCTCCTGACATAGGTTTTAAGCGAGACTAATTGCTGATTGATCACTCCTTTAAACTCTAGGTTACCCTTACTCCGGCACATACCAAATACAGGACAGACTGTCCATCAAAGGTTGTATAACTGGGTTGCTGTTCATTTTAATGTAAACTGTAACATTTAAATCATGTTATTTTTGAGGAAACCCTCAAATTTCACATGGTTCATTTGTTTAAGTAAAGGATAAGGAGCCTATAATCTCTGATCCCATAGGAGCTAAGTAACATGTAAGATACTAAGAAAAGCATACATAGATCCCCCAGAGAAGGGAAAATAGATAAGATCTCCTGAGAATATGGGGATCATGGGGGTGGGGGGAGAAGGGAAGACAGAGGGAGAGGAGACTGGGAGAAGAGAACTAGAGGGAATGGGATGGTCAAGATAGGGAAGGGCAGAGATGGAGAGTAAGGAAGGAGATATTTTGATTGAGGGGAGCCCTTATGAGGCTAGCAAGAAACCTAGAACTAGAGAAATTCCCAGAAATTCACAAGGATAACCTCAGCTAAGACCCTAAGCAATAGTAAAGTGGGTGCCTGAACTGGCCTTGTTTTGTAGTCACATTGATGACTATCTTTAATGTCACCGTAGAACTGCATCCAGCAGCTGATGGAAGCAGATGTAGAGTACCATAGTGGAGAAGTGGGCTGAGATCCCAAAGTCCAGTTGAAGAGAGGGAGCAGTGAGAATACAGCAAAGAGGTCAAGACAATGATGGGGACACCAACTGAAACAAGGCTGATGGGAGCCTTCCAACCCTGGCCTGACAGCAAGCGAACCAGCATAGGACCAAACTAAGGCCTCTGAAAGTCAGTGACAGTTGTATGTCTTGGACAGACTGTGGGGCCACTAGCAGTGAGATCAGAATTTATACCTTCTGCTTGTTTTGAGTTTTTTGGAACCCATTTTCTCTGGGGGCATTCCTTGCTCAGCCTAAATATAGGAAGCGGGGAGGACTTTGGTCCTGCCTCAAAGCAATTTGCAAAACCTTGTTTACTTCCCATGGGAAGTCATATAACTCTGAGTAGATGAGGAGTGGGAGGGCGCTGTGATGGAAGGAAGTGGGAAGAGCAGGAAGAGGGAGGAAGTGGGAAATGAATTTGGCATGTAAAATAAGAAAAGAACTTTTATAAAATAAATTTTAAAGATGGTAAAAAGAGAAAATAATTAAAAAGATAGACATTATAAGGTTTGTGAACTTATGAAAAAGTTAGAACTCTAACACAATGCTGGTAGGAATGGACAAGTATATAGCCTTGAAAAATACCTTGATTTAACTTAATATCTTTAGTATTTCCTTAAAAAGTTAAATATAAACTTACCATATGACTCATTAATTCCACTCAAACATTTGCCAATTAGAAATAAAATGTATGTCTTCCCACACAAAATAATGAGTCATGCTAAGAATTCTTTTGTAAATCATCTTTTGAGAAATGTCTGCTTTAGTTTGCAGCAATTTTTAATGAAGTTTCATGATTATTATTTGTTATTATGCTGTTAATTTAGTAGGAAACTGAATAGCTCATCGAATCAGTGAGTTTGTGAGGAGATCTTGACAGTTTTTATTTTGTTCAATTTTCTTTGCTTCATATTGTACTTTTAGGATTTTATTTTTATTTAGTTAATTTTTAAAATATCATTTATAATAGTGAACATTTGTCACTATATATTTGTAAATATAATTCATATTTATAAAAATAATTCATATATTTGTCACTGTATATTTGTAAATATAATTCAAATATTTACATAAATAAAAATTTATATTAGATGTTAATATGAGATAGCACGCTTTTAGTCACTGAACGTATAAATTCATTGATTATACTGTATCAAATAAATTTAAGTTGAGGCAAATATTATGAACATTTTCTGTTAAATTGTAATACCAGTATATTTATATACTGAATATTGATTGGTGGGATCATGTCTCTTCTACTTTTCATTGCGCTCTTCTTCATATTTCCTTGGTAGTAACAGGGCATCATAATGTTGACCTCTTTGTCAAGGATAGTTATTTTGTCATTGGTACACATCCTACTGAAATATCTAGGAATTAGGAAATACATGTATATATTAAGACATTGTTGGAGATATTTAATGGCACTTATTGGTGTTCTAGCTATATACATAGCACAGACTTTCCAGAGTCATGAACATAATATCCAACGACTTCCTGACTAGCATCCAGCTAGCAAATATTAGCAAGATATTTGCCCTTCCAATGATTTAAAGTCAATTAAGTAATTGATTCAAATTTTTATCATTTTTGTAAAATGTATTTCATTTAGTTAACCTAAGGACATATACATTTATTCTTTTGTTCCCATGCTAAAAAAAATGAAATGTTGACACAGAATTTACTTTCTGTAAAACAATTGTTAAAATAAATTCTAATTAGATGAATGTAATAAAAAACAATGTTACTGTATAGAGTGTGTTGGTCATTAGGGAAATGCATCCATGGAGCATATTGATAAAATGATTACATGTCTTAACTTTAAAATCTCTAATTGGATAATAGTGACTGTCAGGGTATTATATTGAAGTTTCATCTGTGGGGACAGTAAGGACAGTGACATTTTGTTGTAATCACAAGATGCTTGCTTTTGAATCAGAACTCCAAGGCTTAAAATACTTAATATTTCCAAATACTGAAGAATAAATTTAAAGAAAAGAAAAACAGTGAAAGAAAACTCTGAACTTAGCAACTAAGTTTAAAATATATGAAAAATATTTAATACTAAGAAAGTATCTTCTTCAGAAATTCTACAGTTCAGTAATTTAATATTAACTGAGACGGTGATATCAGACGATCTAAAGGCTATGACATTTTGTGCTCATGCAATACTCATATCCATGAAAAATAATATGCATACAAAAGAAAAGTAAGAAACAGTAATGAAAATGATTTTGAAGAGAAAATTAAGAATGGGGGTTTGGACCTAAAGAACTTCAGCATAGAAATGAAAATATTAAATTCTGATAAGCATACAAGTGTACTGATGAGTGAACTACAATGGAAGAATTTTCAACCATTAGACAGGAAAGAAAAATAAAAGCCATGAAAATCATTTATGAGATGGTAGAAATGGTTTGTGCATTATCTTCACTTGTAAAAGGATTGCAGACATCTCACCAAGCCTGACTTTTTATGTGAGCACTGATTTTCCAAGCTCTAGTACTCATGATTTACTCAACAACTAGGCATCTTTATGGTACCAAGTTATTCACAGTATAGCATGTGCTTGAGTGTCTACAGGGTTTGAATCTTTAACATTAATTTAAAGGTGAATATACTAAAATGATGTGTTAGGCATTTCAGACATTTCTTACTGAACTTTCAGTTTTTTTCCCTTCTCTTTTGTCCTCTCCTCCCCCGGTTTCATTCATTTCTGTCTAAGCAGTCTTCTCAAATTGGTCAGTTCTTTTCCTTGAGAGGCCATAGATAAAATCTTATGATGGAGAGGAATAGAGGAAGGCATCTAACAACAACTTCTGAGATCCACAAGCAACCTACTGTCATGTGTGTAGATATGCACACACATGAGCATGTATACATTTATACATAGAAATGTACACATAGGAAGACTCTACTGTCATAATGGCTGTCTCTCACCTATAATACATGCTTACATCATGCTCTTCACTGTAAAATATTCATTGCTTATCACATTGTTAGCCACATGTAAAGACTTGGTGTATTACCAAACTTTAAAAGTTAAAAAAATTCATTTGTGAAAGAAATGTTTTGATGGGTCTGTAGGAAAACTAGAAGAAAGTATTTGGGGTAAATTCAGTTAAAAATACATTTGTTGAAAAGACACACACACAGATAAACACACACACACATACACACACACGAAATTTTCAATGACTAAATAAAAATACTTTAAAACCAAAGCATATGTCAAATTAATGCTTGTATAAATAAATGAGGAAATTGCTGTATTTGAATAGATATTCTTAATCTATTAATAGAAGGAAATGTTCCATTTGATAGAGCTAGAGAAAATTAAATCAATTTGTGATCTATGTATTAATATAAAATTTGATTATTTGTTGTTAGATATTTATGTCTATATTATGTAAAATTAGAATACATTGTCAGTTGGGTGGTAGGTGCCATGTCTCAAAAATGATCTATTAAATCATTTTAATAAGGTAAGCATGTTTTAATTCATACTCTTAGACCAACCTACTAAAATGAATGAATAAGCAATTGAGTAACAAAACATACATCAGAAGAAAGAGTTATATGAGGTAGTTTATTTGCTTGTGGGTATGTGGCTGATTAATAAAGGATAAAGAAATAAAATGAGATACATTTATGACTACTGTCACAATTGGTTTCAACGCTTTTTATAAATGACTTATTTGTGGTGTTCTTAGTTACATGCTTTATACGGAATGTATGGAAGTTTCAAAGTGCTCCACAAAGTGTTATATTGAAATAAAGACCCGAGAGCCTTCAAAGCAAGAGAGAGCCGTGGTCATTTTTCCAGTTTCTCTTGTGCCAAAGCTTGGTTCTGATACTTTCTAAAGCAGCTTCTGTGCCTTAGTTTTAAATTTTGAAACAAAGTCCATTTATTTCATTGCCTGGTTTTATCTATTCCTGATGGCAGATGGGAGACTGTGCATTTCTTCTTAGGATGAATATTTAAAATAAACACAAATACAGCATTTTCTTGAAGAGCAGCTAAAGTGGGACAGAGATCACTCTTTCTCACTTCCCCTTTCCTTTTCCAAGTCCAGTCTGACTTTCCTTCTTCTATCACAAGAGATTCTGACCTATTATCACAGAAATTTAGGATAATGCACATAATCCCATTTGAATATGACATTTCTGACAGGTTGAGTTCCAATCCATATGAATGCCCTGTAAGACTGCTACTCAGCCTGTAGCCTGTGCCCAATGATTATAATGGTACAATCTGTCCTTTTCATAGTTTCCGCAGCTGTTGCTTCTAGTCCTATACTCTACTGATTTTGAAAATAGAATAATTGTTTCTTTAAAAAGAATGTCTGGCTGATTTTGAAAGTTCTGACAAATTTTCATTTTCCCGTATCTGGTGTCCAAATTCTAGGTTATTTTGGAAAAACTTCATTCTCCTAAACAGTATGATTTTTTTGGTATGGTTTAAAAATTACAGCTATAATTTTTATTCCACTTATTTTCATATTTAAATGTGGTTAATGAGGTAAACTCTTTTGGAGTTAGAGGTAACTTTTTGAGTATTTGAGTTTGGCAGGCAATGGGGCCCTGGAGTGGGTGGCATCACTCGAGGAGAAAATGAGCGTCAGGGCATTATTGAAGTGCTCAATCTGGCCTCAAATTTCTTCCAAAATCACAATGCTGTCTGGGAATTGTCTAATCCCAGTTTAGATTTGTGATGACTTTTTCCCTTAGAAGCAGCCCAAAACAGCAAGTATCCAAGTGCGTCAGGTTATTTATGCTCTGGATCTGAGTGGTGTCCGAAATCAGCAGCTTCTGTTTACTCCCTGTCCTATTTACCCCACCCACCTATTCCCCTCAGTGCAAACCAGAAAACAAGGACAACTTTGACCAACTATGCAGAGTCAGTGCCCGTCAAAGCAATCAGAACCATCTGAAGCTTTCCCTTAGCCATTGAAATCATGAGAAATAACTGGAAAAACTTGTTAATTTGTTTGTTCTTGTTTTGTTTTGTGTATACTTATATCTATTAAAAATTAAATAAGAAGTCATCCCTGGGAGAGATCAACTCTCTTTCTCCCAGCAGTCATTTAGTTACCTTTAGCTCACTGTCTAAAGGTGGGGGGGACCTTCTTAGGTTTTCCTCCTTTCATGTCCGTATGTTCACTCCTTGAAACAATACAGGACATGTGATATAGATTAACCACTCCCAGGCATGAGTCCCATCATTGAGTTCCCAAAGAAGAGTGGTTAGCCTTGAAACTAGAAGTATACAAACAATAAAAATTAACTTCAGGTTGTATTTATAGATTTTGTACATAAATGTATCCATATGCATGCCTATGTAAATGTGTGCTTAACAGCATTAATCAAAGCAAAAGAGTTCATAAGTTTGAGTGGCGGAGAACGTGGGAGGGATTCAAACGGAATTAACATGGGAAGTTTAAGTGAGGAGAAGGTGAAGAAATGTTATGTAGCTATGTCAACTAAAAACATATTTGGAAATTAATAATAAATTAAATAGGAAAAGAATACATCAATTCTTTCTTCCTAGACAGAAAATCAAAACACAGTATTCAGCTCCATCATTACAACCTGCTATGTGTTTCAAACTCTGATGAAGGCTTTAGTAGAATACTTCTGTCAAGAACCCGGATGGGAGTAGGTTATCCCTCACAGTGCTGGGAATGCAACTCCTCATCTTTCACATGCTAGATAGCCCTCAATTGCTGAATCACAGACCCACACTTTAATATCATGACAATGGACTCGCCTTCGATTTGATTTTTGCCCATAGTAAAGTTTGGAGTGGAAAAATATTTCTTTACCCATGTTTTCTCCATAGAATCAGTTCAACCCAAGTCGTTAACTTTGTCTGACTTCTCAAATGGAAGATTACAGGGCCAATTGTTAAATGAAGATGGGCTGCTCATTTAAGATCAATGCATTGAATCCAGTGATATAGCATGTTTCATATTTTATATTTGGTACACATGTAAGAGAAGGAGACAGGGACAAGATTCATCTGAGAAAACCCCAGACTCTATTAAGACAGTCAGAACATGCAGCTTTCTGTGTAGTTAGATTAGGGATGTTCCCTTATGTGGGTGAGGTTTTTTTCCCTACTTTATTTCCGTGTCTCTTATGAGAAATAAACTGTATTTTTCATGAATTCTTCTCCACAAAATAAAAAGGTTTCTCTTCTTTTTTAAATGTACCCCTTGTATATATATCTTCTACAGCATCATCCTTAGAAACTGTAAAATCAATTCCATGCATTTTAAAATCTTACATCATTTTCCTTTTGTAACACAGATCTTAAATTCCATGTTTGCACTGTAAAATTGAAGAACTGATTTGTTATAACATGTAACATCAAACCTTCAAATGACCTGGAGATAGGGACGGTCTTCTCTACGGGGCTGTGTGTTGCCATGCATTTCCTTGACAAGATTTCTATGTTCAGTCCCAGTGTGCTACCTGAGACTTGCAGCACATTCACAGCCCCTCTGGTTTCAAGGAGTTTTTGAGAACTGTGATCCCTTAATTCTTCTCCTCCGCCTCTTCCAAAGTTTATTTATGTTCTGATCGATAGTTGTTTATTGCAAGGTTTGTGTTAACATTTAATTTTTCGCTTGTTAATAGTGCATCCCTATAACAATACGAGTAGTTTCCCCCGTGATGACCTATGGGAAGCAACATGATGAGCCAGCAGTTTAAAGGAGGAAGCAGGAGGAAGCCACACTTGATCTCACAGAAATTGTCTGAACCTGAGCACTCAGCTTTGACATTTAAGTTCTGCATTTTGAAAGCTGACCCGAGGACAGAAAAGTTGCCTTAATCGTGTGTTATTTCATAATTTAGATAGCAAAAGGATTTGTCATTTTTTTCTTACAGTCCCTTCATCTCTGACATTTCTGTCCTTCTGCTTAAATAGCGAAAATCGCCGAGAAAAGCATTGGCACTTACTTGAAAAGCCCAGCTATATTTTGGAAATCTGCTACTATAATTGAATTTGGTAAAGAGTTTAATGAACATTCGCATCCTAATGTAATTAAAAATGACTATTCCCAATAAAAGAAGGGGAAAGGTTATTTAGGTTTCTTTCTAGTGAGAGAATTTTTGGAGAATTAGTACCTGTTATATGAGCCTAAAGTTGTTTCATTGTGAAATATAAGAAACCACACCTGATATTTGAATGAAAATTACCATAATCAGCAGCTTGAGCCGTGGCTCAGCGGCTAGG
Source organism: Myodes glareolus (assembly GCF_982192425.1). NCBI lineage: Eukaryota > Metazoa > Chordata > Mammalia > Rodentia > Cricetidae > Myodes > Myodes glareolus. Next base: position 10,836,673 of record NC_142044.1, read on the forward strand.
AGCGCCTAATGCTCTGCTCTAGTGCCAGAGGACCCGGGTTCGAGTCCCTTTGGCGCTGCTAACAATCGATCAGCGATCAATACGGAATCGCTATCGATCGATAAATCGGAAAAAAAAGTTAAAAAAGAGGAAATTACCATGATCTTGAATGTCCTGGTAAGTTTCCATATAACAATGTACAAACTGATATTACCTCATTTATAAAATTTTATATTTTTCTTAGCAACCAGTAATAATAGAACACTTGCCCATTATATGACAGAGAGTAAAATCAATTTTTAGTAAAATGATGAAATGTATAATTAAAATAGTTTTATTTTTAAGTGTTCTGGAAATTCATTTGCTGATTTCAATGACACATTTATCATTTTTAAGAGATATATTTTATTTTTAATTTCTTTTAATTTAAAAAATTTTGCATTAGAAACAATGTTTCTTTATGTGGTCGATAGGCACTTTATGTGAATAAGTGTTTAGCACTTAACATTTTCAAAGCCTCAGGTAATCTTTGTCAGTATATTTTAAAATTTCTATTAATTTAATTTATAGTTATAAATTTTATGGCATCAAGTCACTTTTCTGGAATCACACTACTGGTAGAAAGGGACCATTAACACATACCTATTCATTTTTATTGTTATTGTCATTGTTCTTTATTATTTTTATTTTTCTCTCCACTACCCTCCCTTCCTTCCCCTTCCCTTCTACCCTCTCCTGTAAAACCCTTACTCCCAATTTACTCAGGAAATCTTGTCTTTTTCTACATCCTATGTAGATCTTTGTATGTCTCTCTTAGGGTCCTCTTTGTTGTCTAGGTTATCTGGGGTTGTGGGCTGTAGGTAGTTTTTTTTTCTTTGCTTTATGTCTATAAGCCAATTATTATTGAGTACATATTATATTTGTCTTTCTGGGTCTGAGTTACCTAATCCAACTTTTTTTTTCTAGATTCATCGATTTGCATGCAAATTTAAAGGTGCCATTATTTTCTACCGCAATGTAGTACTACATTGTGTAAATGCACCACATCTTCTGTATCCATTCTTCAACTGAGAGGCATCTAGGTTGTTTCCAGGTTCTGCCTATTACAAATAACGCTGCTATGAACATAGTTGAACACATGTCCTTGTAAGATTCTTAATTGTACATACGGGACTATCTATTTAGGAGTCTTGTCCCTATGAAATACAAGTGTTAATTTTCTAACCCTGAAATCCATTCTATTTTTAAGCATATGGATATCACAAGGAAGTGGAAAATTATCACTGAGATAGGCGGTGGCAGGTTGGATAACCTTTGGATCATACTATATTCCTAATAACTTTAGTAAACTAAATACTTTGTGACTATGAGCTGTAAGTATGGTAAAAGATTCAGAAAACTTCATGATGATGTGTCATAGTCTTGTTTGTACTCCAAGTGAGGTTCTGATCCTCCAAGTATGTTTCATTTGCAGACATTACACACTTAGTAGATTGGCTGATTTATTGAAATCTAAAGTGATGATAGTTTAGTCACACACAAAGGAAGCTAAAAATTGTGGATGTGTGTATATTGCTTCTGAAATGTTTCAGAATCTAAAAACACATCTCATGAATGCAATATTTAATAACTAGTGCTCACTCCTTTGTAAAAGATTCATTCGTCACAGTATCCAGAGTATTTGATTTAACCAAAAGTGTAGTCAAAATCTATTCCCCGCGTCTGTCATGTCGCATACACCATCTCTCGAATCACTGAAACACATACACATAAAACTTAGGCTTCGAAAAGCCAAAGCACTTCCCACTGCATGTTAAATATTCTTTCCAACATATCATTTGTAAATAAATCCCTGCTCTATTATATAGATTCAGGGAGGTTTCTTTTTAAAAGAAGTACAACAGGAATTTTTAGCTGCTCTTTGGATTCTTCTCAGAGGGCAGAAATTAGAAAGACACAGATAGAATTGACACAGAAAGGAGACATGGGTTCATGCCTTACAAATCATTCAACCTGTTCATTACAGGTGGTGCCAGACAGATACCTCCGTCGAAAGATGTTGTGTACAAATTTCATAAGACATTAGTTTTCTTTTTGTTGTAGCTTTCTCCGGGTTGTCTCAATGAATATGTTTTGCATTTCTAAAATATATGTTCTTGAATTTTACCTATATGTGGAAGATAATGTCTTTAATTAAAGGCAAATAGATTCTAGGTCCATAGTTATACACAAACTCATGTTTTATACATCTCTGAAAAGAATAACTTCTAAACATTAGTTATCATTACTTCCTCTGAACTGTGTGTGACTTGTCAGAAGATAAAAATTTTAAATTTTTACTTCAAAGCTAAAGATTTTCTTAAATATAATTTTGAAAAATTTCCATGGTCAGTAATGCTCTCTGCAAATTTTATTTGATACTGTGTATCATCTCCATATGGCATTTTATAAAGTGGCACATGAATAGGGGGTTCTTGACTGCTTTGTTCAGGGTAAAAGTTACGTATAGTCAATCTATTCATGCCACAGAAACACAAACACTAGTTTAATACCTCCATCTTTCTTTTGGAAAAATTCTAGTTTAACAGTTATTAAATATATTGATATTATCTTTAACTTTCAATGTTGACAAATGATGAATGTGTTTAATTAGTCTTCTTCTCTAGTAACCTGCCTGTTTTATGCCAATTCAGTAAAAAGTAGATGGATGGATGCAGAATGGGAATCCAAATAAGCTCATGTGGAGAAAGGCAGGGCTTCCTAACATCTCAAGGGCGCTAGTGTTCTTTAATGTTGATCAGTGTCTGTTTTCAAGACTGAAGCTCACTCTACATGTTACCTTTGTTAACACAAGAAAGCTTCCAGCTATGTCCCCTTCTGGAAGACGTTCTCAAGTAAAGAAAGCTTGTTTATCATGGTCCCTAATAAAATGCGGATGAACTCTGAAGGACCACTATAACCTAGAGATGTCTAAAGGCCCAACCAAGGAGATATATCCCATTATATTTTCTCTCTGTAGTTTTATAATTAGAATCAAGTGAGCAGAATGAACTTCTGATATCAACCAGCTTTCAGCATTAAGCAATAGATTGGTTTAGATCTTGAAGGTCTCTAGAAAGGCCCATGGGTTTAACTTGCATCTCAAGAGATGTATTGGGAGTTTGTCTAGATTTAGGGGGTGGGCCCTAATGGAACGTTTTTGGGTCACCCTAGGAATATACAGGAAACATCAGATCTTTTTTATTTCTTGTTAGATTATTGCCCAATTGCAGAGCTGCTTGTCTCACTGCAAACTCTCTGCAATCCTCTCTGACAACTTCATCAAAGGCGTAACAGCAATGGGCCCCGATGATTACGGATTTGACTGCCTAAAATGTGAGTATAGTCATTTCATTTTTTTAAAGTTGATTACGTCTTGGACACTGTTATAATACTGGAGAGTTACCTAACACAGTCGCCATATTAATGATATAATGACAACTATCGTCACAGAAATAGAAGCTACTTATAGGATAAATAGTTATGGGTCCTTAATCACAAACATTTATTCATATACTAACCCTGCTGAATATTCACTCCACGATCCACAGAGGTTCCTCATAAGCCTGTCATTGAGAGCTTTCCTTAAAGGGACAATAGAGTTATTTGACTGTATCAGATTGTGTCTTATGGGAATTGATACATATCTCAGTTATGAATTTGTTTTTCTTACAGTAAGGTTTCAGGGAGTGACTGTCCACTTATTTAAAGAGTATGTCATATGCTGACATATAATGCCTCTTATGATTGCCTTTGACAAAGAAATTCATTTTTCAGCAGAGGGTCTGTGACTGAGAGCTCCTAACAGGGAATACATGCATCCTTTCAAATATTCCACCACTCAGGAACTGCTGTACTCAATGGCAATGCCTAGCTGACTTAGTTACACTCTTCTATTGCTTTGAAAAGACACGGCAACCATGGCAACTTGTATATAAAAAAAAAGGCCTTTAACTGAAGATTTTCTAACAGTGAACCTAACATGGGTGTAAGTCCATGATTGCCATGACAAGAACCAGAGAGTGGTGATGCTGCTGCAATAGCTGAGAGGTTTAGATCCTGTTCGTCAGCATCAGTGGAAGACAGAGAAACACCGGTGCAATCTCCATCCAATAAGACCTTGAATATTCCCACAGGTCACACCTTTCCAAAATAATTCCTCAAATGGGGGAGTAAAAGTGCAAATATATGAGTTCATGAAAGCCATTCTCATTCTAACCACCATACTAGTCAATAAAAGGCAGAATGTAGGCTTTATATGATGTTTATACTCTGCAGGGGTTCATCCCATTTTAGGTGATACAAGATCCACTATCCAGAGTGAACTGGCATATAATACACTCACTGTCTTTCATACATGTGAGATCAGTCACAGAGTTTCAAGAAGCAGTGGCAATCAACAGACCTAATGTCTGAATACATTTTTAAGGCTTTCTAAGTTATCATATTAAAATTCATTATCATATTAAATTATCCTTCATTATCATATTAAAATATCCATAACTCAGGGGATATTTGCAAAGTGTACAGAATGAAGTTATTGCCCAAGAATCACCCTGTGCGTCTTTCTATGTATGTATGATGAAGAAGGGGCTGAATTCTGTGTAATCATCGCCTGTACTTCATGGGCTGCTGTATGAATTCTTTTCTCAATTCTTTCCTATGGTATCCTGTGTTGTGGTTTGAATGAAAATGTCTCTCATAGGCTTATGCCTTTGAATGTTTGGTCCCGAATTGATGGAACTGTTGGGAAAAATTATTATAAAAATGTGGCCTTGCTGGAATTGATTTGATCTTATTGGAAGAGGTATGTGCTGGGGATGAGCTTTGAGGTTTCAAAAGTGCATTCCAGTCCAAGTCTTAGTCTTTCTGCCAGCAGCCTGTGGGTCAGGATGTAGTGCTCTCTCCTACCGCTCAGGCAGCATGCCTGTGCGATTCTCACCGTGATGGTCATGGACAATATCTATAAAACCATTAACTAGCACCCAATTAAATGCTTCATTTTATATGTTGCCTTTGGAATGCTGTCTCACAGACATAGAACAGGAACTAAAGCATCAACTACATCACAGAATAAGAATTAAAAAAAAATCCTGTCTATTTATTCTAGTAATTCTTCTACTGGAGGTCACAAGAACTCACTTGCTCTATGACAGGCACTTTGTATGAGCTTGGAACTCAAGGTGTAGACATAGGAACCTCCACTTACTACAATTTTCAGGCATCCATTTGCTGCTGTGCATTCTTTTCGCTTAGCTCTAGGCTATGTTGGGCTACAGACAATAATTACGAAAGAAGGAATACCAAGGCAGGGAGAGTCCCACTACTTTTGAAAGCAATACTATGTTAAGGTTGTTGTGTGCTCTTTATGACAAAATGTAAAATGAAAAATGCCAACAACTAATTATTAGAAGAAGTTTGAATAAGTTCCAACAAACAAAGGGAGGGTACTTGCCACTGCTGCACTGACAAGGTCCCTGACGGCTTGTATTGTGCCCATAATAAAACTTGCTTTTGCATTTTGGAAAAAAAATAAATAAAAAATAAATTTAAAATCCAAAGGACACAATTAGATTTGATTTTTTTCTCTTGAGAGATATTTTCTCAAAACACACATTCACATTCAGAAGTGCAAGCAAGTATAAATAAGAGGCTGAGACATACATGATAATTATAGAAGTTCAGAATCTTCCAGCAACATCCTGTTTGTGAGGGAAAGGCCATTTTCATCAACATTGTTGGTTTTTTGTTTTGTTGTTTGTTTTTTGGTTTTCCAGGGCAGGGTTTCTCTCTGTAGCCCTGGCTATCCTGTAACTTACTCTGTATATCAGGTTGGTCTGAAATTCAGAGATCTGCCTTCCTCTGTCTTCCAGTGCTGGGAATAAAGATGTGCACTGCCACCACCCACCTCATCACCATTCTTTTAAAGAGCAAGGAAAGATTAAGAGAAAGTACAGCAGAATGAGTAATTCCATTTTCAGCACAGGTAAAAATGAGTATGAATACAGAAAAAACTCCTTTGTTAACCTAAAAATAGAGATGAACTTATACTCTAAATAATTCAATTACCTAATGTGGTCCATTTGCACAATTGTCTAAAAACTTTTATAGAAAATGGGCTGTGGTTTGAATCGTTTCTAATTTAGATAACATGTGTGCTATTGTACAAATGTTCTAAAGGTTTTAAGTCGCTAAGAAAAGTGAATCTGTATTCCATAAATAGACTTCACATCTGATTGGTGTCTGTCTCTTCAGCAGCTGTGTAGTCTTTTAGCTTTTCCTCCCCTAGAAACACACTTTTTCGAGTTTTTAGCCTAGTAATATAGGCATACTTCTGCTTCTGAGTCCTTATTGACCAAGTCTTTGTCGTGTGCTTATATGCTTTATGATCTCCTATTCATTTTCAGCAAACCGTTATTAATGTAAATTTTATGAAGGATAATATCTTAGATATGTTTCCTGTTACTGTGAGGAGAAACCATGACCATGGCAACAGTTATAAAGGAACACATTTAACTGGGGGGCTGGCTTACAATTTCAGAGATTTTAGTTCATTATGGTCTTTTTAGGTAATGTGGAGGCATTAAGGCAGACATGGTGCTGGAGAAAGAGCTGAGAGTTCTAAATTTTGATCCTCTAGCAACAGATAGAGAACTGGGTGTCACACTGAGCATAGCTTGAAAGTAGGAGACCTCAAAACCCACACTCACAGTACCATACTTTCTCCAACAAAGCCACACATGCTTCAAGAAGGCCAAACTTTCTAATAGTGCCACCCTCTATAGTCTAAGAATTGAAACACATGATTCCACAGGGTCTCATTTTTATTCAAACAACCACAAATAGTAAAACATTTAGAATCGTGTTAGCCTATCTTCTGTTGCTCTACTGAAATGCATGAGGTTAACCTACTTATAAAGAAAAGATAATTTGCTTCATACATTTGGAAGTTCAAGATCAAGTTAGCATGGCACAGGTAATGTGAATGGTTCTCTAGCAGTGTGTGTGCTTGTGTGTGTGTGTGTGTGTGTGTGTGTGCGTATGTGTGTATGGTAAGTGATGTTATAGTCTAAGTTTATGTGTGTGTTACAGAGATGTACCAAATCATCAAAGAAGATATGGAGATAAGGAGAAGTCAGAAATGACCTCCCATTATCCCCATTATCCATCACCTCACATCAATGCCACACAGCAGAATAATTTCCAGTACAGAAACTCTTGAGTGACAAAGCACCCTTAAATCACAGCAGAACATTAAGCAATGTGGTGATTGTCTTTTAGCTGCTCAACAAATTGCTTGGTCAAATTTTGCTTATATGTCACACTTCATCAAATTACTATTAGTCATTTATAACGAGTTTTTCCATTTAAAAAAAAACGGCTTAGCAAAAGGTAAACCCTCTCAAAAGAGTCTAGATTTGTTTAGAAATGGTGATTAAATTTGCAGATCCCAGGTAGTTCTGGAATATGTTTGAAATACTTTAGAAATGAATTCATGTTTTAGCCTCCAGTGTCGCCTGCGCCTTAGCTTATTTTCTCATGCTATTTGGATTATAAAGATAGGAAGATTTGTTAATTTTATACTTAATATCATTGATGATATTAAAATTTTAACAAAATAGTATGGTAAAAACAAGTGTTCTTACCTGGAAAGTTTTATCTCTTCTGCTCTCAACATTCCTTTGTTGCCCAGACTTCTTTTTGTAAGGTTAAAGACTCTGGGCTCTGCCACTCTTCGTTTGATTGGTTATAGTTTTTCTACTATTGTCTTAGTTTGCTTTTAAAAGATGTTGCCCTGATGATAGTGAGGACTACACCTACATATTTGTACTTAGGTATAATTAATGAAGAAAAACACCATAAATTTATAAAATGTGTAAATGGGAGAGTTGGAAGAAGAAAAAAGGAAGGGAAGTGATGCAAATATATTATAGCCCCCTGAAAAAACCAAAATGATTAAAGATAAATGTTTTTAAATTTAAACTCTGCAGTATTACTGCAAGATCATCAAAATTTAAAAGTCTAATTGCAAAATTACTCACTACAATGTAAAAGGTTGATGTGTATTATTCATCATATTTTGTTATTTATTAGGAAAAATATGAAATGTATAGTAAAATACTTTAAATCTCTATACAACAAAACTAAATAGATTTGAGCTATTTCTGAGAAAAGTGAAGGGAAGCATTTTATCAATGATGTATCATCTTTATGTATGGAAATGTGTCTTCACATAACAAGGTTAAAGTCTACATGTTGTTATACACAATGATTTGAAAAATTAATGGAAAAGAAAATAAAAACAAAAAGACAGAAAATAAAACCATCCTGGGATTTCAAAACCTCAAATCTGTGATACAGCATGATTTCTAGGAACCATTTTGCCAATCTCTTAACATAATTTTGTTTCTGCTTATATACTTCAATAAACATTATATTAGGTTTAAATAATCCTGATTTATACTTGTTGCTATAATGTTACATTGTTTTTGAACTGATGGATATAGGTTTAAATTTATTTGAAATCAGACTACTAAAGGAAATAAATTAGAATATTTATTCTAAGACAGGAGAAACTTGATAATAAAGATCCATTCTCTATATGTATGACATTGCTTCCTTTTACTGTAGTCAATTTCTTTAAACGTTAATATATGTTTCTTGACTCATATTAATTGAATTAACTAACTATTGCTCATTGATTTACCAAAGCAAACAAGATCATTATGGAAGCTACTATTGGTAAGCTGTTTATGAACAAATCAATATATTGTAGTATATATATATATATATATTTATATAAACATATATATATGCTTATACAAATTTATATATTTATAAAAACTAAACAAATATTTAAGAGTCTGGCTCCTGTATTTTCAGCTTAAAATAAATAATTCAAGGAAAACACCAATTAGCAGCAATGATCTATCACTTTATTATTAAAATAAATCATTATGGTCTGACAATTGCATGAGAAACTTGGTCAAAACCAACAGAGAATATAAGTGGATGTCTTGCCAAAATCATAAGATTGTGAAATGAGAATAGGAATTATCCCAGAGAAACATGGAATGGATTATAAGATAGACAAACCGTGCTTCAATGTGAAGTTTCCCTCAGTCTTGATGTTAGAGAGTTATTTACATAAGAATATAAACACTCTTTTCTATCTAACCCTCTGCACAACAAAGCAGAACTAAGACCCAGAAAATCCTTTTTCATTTTTATGCTTGATCTCTTTTCTACCCAACTGTTTCCAGCCACATAATATAGTGCATTCAAGCTTTACTAGGGATGTATACTATCATTTGAAATCAAAAGCATCTTATTTATGGCCAGTTAACATATCAACAATATTAAAATCAATGAGTCACAAAATCAATATTTTAATTTTTAGTAACCAACTACTTCACTTTAGTGATTATCCAAATAGAGAGAAGGAGCAACATAGTCAAACACAGTCCCTGCACCCTCATCCAGGAGTTCCACAGGAAATGCAAACCTGAAAACACATATATCAATAACTCTATGTCGACTGAGATAGTTATATTTATAGATAAATATGCACTATACACACACATATACATTACACATACATATACATATATATGCATGCAACAACAATGAACAAGATACTGTGAATCTGAAAAAAAATCAGAGATACATGGCAGGGTTCAGAGGAAGAATAGGTTAGGAGGAAGAATATCATTATGCTATAATTTAAAAAATAAAATAATACTAGTCAGATGTGTTATATTGTGGCCTCTTTTAAGAGTGGCAAATAAATAATTATAACATTTCTACAATATATTCTTCAAGTATTTCAATTTAATGTTTATAAAACTTTATCAAGAAACTTCTATTTTCATCTTAATTGAAAGAAGAATAATAAAGTTACTAGTGGTTTCTTTCATTTGAATATCAGTCAGGTAATACTAGTAATAATAGCAGTAATGCTAGTAATGTTGGTATTTGTAGGAGGAGGGCCCGCTTGTTCGTCCTGACTTCCCAGAACCAAAATAATCACACAGAAATTGTATTAATTAAAACACTGCTTGGCCTATTAGCTCTAGATTCTTATTGGATAACTCTTATATTAATTTAGCTCATTTCTATTAATTTGTATATTGCCGTGTGACAGTGGCTTACTGGCAAAGATTCTAACCAGCATCTGTCTCAGGCAGAAGATTCATGGCTTCTCTCTCTGCCTCTTCTTTCCAGCATTCTATTTAGTTTCCTCCACCTATCTCTGTTCTCTTATAGCTCTGCTATAGGCCCAAAGTAGTTCCTTTATTAAACAATGAAAGCAACACATAGACAGATGGACCTCCTACACTATTTCCCCTTTTCTTTTTAAGCAAAAAGGAAGTCTTTAACTTTAACATAGTAAAATTATATATAACAAAACAGGTATCAAATAAGAATTGCAGTTATAATCTTTATATCTACTTTATCTTTTATCATAACTAAGGAAAACTATAATAATAACTATCTATTCTTCAACTCCATTAAAGACTCCAGAAGGAAATAATATTACCTAAGTAACAGGAAGTGCATTGTAAGAAGCTTTCAAAATTCTAGAATTGCCAGACACAACACACTACCTGGAAAGAAACCCAAAGTTCTTCTGTATTGTTGGGGCATCCATCTTAAGCCTAAAGGCCTATAGTAACAAGCAGATTTTCCACAAAGCAGGAAATTTCAAAGACCTATCTTGAAAATTTACCAGTCACTTCCTTTTGTTTCCAGCAGAATGTCTAATAGATTCTTTCTTGAAGCAGGAATCCAGAAGGATTTTCTCACCTTTAGGCAAGTTCAGCAGCCATTTCTCTGGAGGTCCTGCATGTCCAGTGAAGCAGTACAGGCAAGAGCAGTTTCTTGCACAAATGGCTAACCAACTCCAAAAGGAGCCTCTTCAATGCCCATCATCCTTTTGAAGTCGATGGTGCTACCAGGAGCAGATGTGTCTCATTTTCATTATAAGTTCTAAATTCTTAAAACATTTAAGGTTTCTGAAAGATTTGAAGAATATCTAACTAACTGAAATATATCTCTAAACATTTAGAAAATCTAACAAACATGACTACAAGCTTGACTATTATAGATGATTATCTACTAACCCATATTTCTTAATCATACATTACATTTTTCAATTAACCACACAAACACAATACCTTAATCAAGGGCAGAAATATACATATACATATAACAAAAATTTACCTTAAATTTGTATTAATAAACTAAGATCTATACCACGCAAATTTTTCATATCTATACCATATCCCCTTTAAATGTAAACAAACATTTATAGATAATATTTTGGGTATATGGGTATAGTTATTTCTCTCCAAACTGCTTCTTGCTGTTTATTGGGCAAAGTATTTTCTTCATAGGGTTTGTTTACAGCAATCTTTCAAGGAAACATGGTTTATCAAACCATATTTTTCTGGAAGTAATCCACACGTTCTCATCTTCTGTGGAAACAAAAGAAAAACTTCTTTTCCAAAGCAACATATCCTTAGACTCAAATTTTGAATTCAAGAAACTTTGAAATATATATTTTGATTTAGTTTAACAGCCTATACAATGAAATGTCTCTCTGTACTTAGCTTCCTTAGAGTCAAAAAATTCAAAGAAAACACAATAATACACATAATTCAAACTCTCTATGAATTTTCCTTTTTACATGGCTTATTTTTCTTCACTCCTTTTAATCTATGACTGTTTTCTGTCTCTTTAAAGAATTCATCTTTTTTTCAAAGCATTAAATTTATTCTATGACTCTCTATACTCTTTTTTCTTCTCTCTTCCAAGTCTACATACATTTATCCAATACTATTACCCATCTGGATTTGTATTTATTGCATATATGTAATTATTTTCTAACCAAAAGCACTTCTTAATTGCTAAGCCTTTCTTAAAACTTAAGCTGCAGCATTACTAGCTCAAGTATGGACTTGCCCCACCCAGTCCACCATGGTAGAGACACTTGTTCCTCTGAGCCATGCACATTGCCCCACTTCCAGGCATACAGCCAGTCCCAAGTTTCTAGCAAACAAGCCGCAGAAGTCTGCTCACAAACCCCATCCAAATACTTGGTCTCTCAAAAGAGCCAGAGATCATGCTGGCAGCATGGCCTAGAAAGCTGTCATTTTAAAATGGCTGTAGCTTTTTTGCTGCTTTGACTGAATCAGAAAAATCTCTCTTAAAGAAGCTATGGCATGCAGCCAGCAAACAGCAAGACGCTTTGTTAAACTCTGTATTTATTTATTTTTTATCTAGAATTCCTTTTCAAGCTTTCTCAGGTTTTATGCAGATTTAGCTAGCATGCATTGGAGCACCAGTTTGTAGAAGGAGGGCCTGCTTGTTCATCCTGGCTTCCCAGAACCAAAATTATCACACCAAAATTGTATTAATTAAAACACTGCTTGGCTTCTTAGATCTAGCTTCTAATTGGGTAACTCTTATATTAATTTAGCCCATTTCTGTTAATTTGTATATCACCACATGGCAGTGGCTTACCGGCAAAGATTCTAACAGGCATCTTTCTCGGGTGGAGGATCCATGGCTCCCTCAGCCTCGTCTTCCCAGCATTCCATTTAGTTTCCCTCATTGAACTCTGTACCCTATAGCTCTGCTATAGGCCCAAAGCAGTTAGTTCCTTTATTATCCAATGAAAGCAGCACATAGACAGAAGGACCTCCTACACCAGGTAGTGTACTATTTCTGTTTATACAAATGTTTAGTTATATAACTTGTTTAATAGAAACAGATCAGTGAACTAATTAATTTTGGATGATTTATACATAAAATTTAACAAGTCCAAATATTTAGGATCTCACACATTTTAACTCCAGATAAACTTTTTTCTAATAATGTTCTCCATAATTTCTGTTAAAGATTATGTTGAATGCCATTAAGAAATGAACATTTTTTCTTCAAATGCAGGAGTGGCCCAGCTATACTATGAGGGGTTGGGCCAGTGGGTATCGACTGAGATTTCTGTCTCTCCCAGTCCCACAGCCATTCAGTTCCAAAGAAATAAACAGAGGTCTACATTAATTATAAATTGGTTGACTTATTAGCTCTGGCTTCTTACTAACTCTTAAAACTTACATTAACCCATAATTCTTATCTGTGTTAACCATGTAGCTTGGGACCTTTTATCAATGAGGCATTCTCATATTGCTTCCTCTGTGTGTGGGTGACAACTTCAGACTGAGTCTTTACTCTTCCCAGAATTCTCTATTCTTGTTGTTCCACTCTACTTCTTGCCTGGACACCCTGCCTATACTTCCTGCTTGGCTACTGGCCAATCAACATTTTATTAAAATAATACAAGTGACAGGGTGCAAGACCATTGTACTACAGCAAGTGGGGGGATGGGCTCAGCATTGTGGTGAAGGGTACAGATCTCTCTGGGCTGGTGAGGGGTGGAGCCAACTAAGAATGACACACAAACTTTAACATATGGTTCAACATGTGGTTCACATGGGTTTCTGCAATAAATGGGCAGCGGAAATCAACACAGATCCCAGCTGCATCAGGATCATGAACCCAAATATTGCATCAAAAACAGCTTGGGCCGAGTTGTCACCATGGTCCCAGGTTATAGCACAGGCCTCTCAGATTGGAATGAGCCCTCTGGAGGCATGGCCCCAGGCCACAAATATAACCACATGTGATGGTTCAGACCTGGGTCATCCTCATAGCTTTCTGTCAGAACTAGAGCCCCAGAAATTGGTGGATACCCTGGCTGTGATAGACCCACAGACAAATACATGGCCCTGGCAACAAAAGGGGCTGAAGGGCACCAGGGTCCAAGACGACAGCATGGGAAAGCAGACTATGCCACTCATTTGAGGGAAGTGGTCCCAGCAGCCCAGACTGACCAACTCAAGTAGCACCCAGGCACACACCAAGGGATTTGAGTTGGCACTCCCCAACATCTAACTCATCTATGACTTGCTAGAGCACATGAAGAGACTGGTCCTCTGGAAGCAAAGCCACAGAATCTCTGTGACTGGGATAACAGCAGGATATACTAGAGGAGATTAAGTGAGGGTCCAACATTGATGGTGTACCAGAGCCAGGTGTCTGGAAACTGACCAACACACTGCACAATGAACTCTTGCACGTAAAGCTGCTTGTACAACAGGGAATACTGCATGATACACAGCAGCTCCCAAAGACACAAAGATGAAGAAATGATGGAGGGGTGGGAAACAAGGAGGAGTTAAGTGTACAATGTTTTGCTGTTGCTTGTTTTGATTTTTGTTTGAATCAATATTGTTACTTTTATTTTACTTTTATTATTTCTTTTTAAGGTTGTCTTTCAGGGTGATAGTACAAGGGTGAAGGAATGATACTGAGGGACTGGGAGGTGAGTGGAATTGGAAAATATGATGTGAAATTCCCAAAGAATCAATAAAATTATGCTTACAATTTAAAAATGAAAATTCAGAAGGAACAATGCATTTTTATAAAGAAGATAGAACACTAATTATGAAATATAATGTCTAAGCTAAAAATGGGGCTGAAAATTTTACTTTGTTAAAATAATATCTTGTTCGGTACTATGGAATATTAACACTAAACTGTTTAAATTTAACTAACTGCTTATATTTATTGCTTATGAACTGATGTTGCTTTCCACATGAAAAGTTGTAACATAAAAATATATGAATGATGGTCAAAAAAAACAAAGTTTAATTTACACACATAGAAAGCAGTGGGTGCTGCTTTCCTTGGCAGTCAGCTATAGGCATGGTTTTATCAAGACAATTATGTTATACTGGAAAAATTTAGTTAAATTATTCCAAATTGTTTTCATTAAGTTCTTGCTGGTCATATAAACATAAAAGAGATCATAATATGCACTAATCGAATACTCAGTAGCAACTGATTTACTGCATGTGTGCAATGTGCATTTGCCCCAAAACATACTATATACTTTATATGTATCATATAATTGAAAGAATGAGCACAGAATGATGGAGGATGTGATCAAACCAGACTCTCTGAATGTGGCTGACAATGAGGACTGACTGAGAAACCAAAAACAGTGGCACTGGGTTTTGATTCTACTGCATGTACTGGCTTTGTGGGAGTGTGTCTATTTGGATGCTCAACTTCCTAGATCTGGATAGAGCAGGGAGGATCTTGGACTTCCCACAGGGCAGGGAACCTTGACTGCTCTTTGCACTGCAAAGGAAGGGGGAGGAGGGAGAGAGAGGGTAGTGGGAGGAGGGAAGGAGGTGGAAATTTTTAATAAAAAAAAATATGAACGAGCACTTAATCAGCTAATGCTAAGATTAGAATTTGCAGTACTGTGTAGGCTAAACATTGTACATTTCAACAACTAGAATGAGAGCTAAAATTCCACTCCTTTAATTTATCAGTATTTTATTTTAATCTGTATATACATGGATGTTGATAGTGGAGTTAGTATGAATAATACTAAAAATGTTGTGAATTCAATACAGAGAAAAATAATGATATTCTATTTTAACTTCATCTTAGAACAGCTTGATCCTCTAGAGTATACACTCACATTATGCTTTGAAAAAGAATCAGTCATGTCCTGAAACAGGTTATTTTCCAAGTTCATTTAAGTGATACTTCTATGGAGTGAAGTTAGGATTTGCCACTAGGCCTACAAATTATATAAATTTTCTCAAATGTTATTTCAAGCATGTAGCCCTAGAGGTCACTCAATTTAACTGTCTCAAGAAGTTATAATAATTGATTATAGTGGAAGTCAAATGGCTAGCACTTGGAACTCATAGCCATAACTGAAAGCCATTAAATACATTCACAATGTCAGAGTCAATTGCTTTTGGAGGTGCTGTTCCCGTTATCATGTTGATCAAAAGGTAATGGGAAGTGACAAGCAATATCACAGACACTCCATCGTAAACAAAATATTCTTCAAACACTTAAGTGAGCATGGTGAAATCCCGTTTTCATAACCCACCAATCCTTTACCGCTTCCAGAAGCATCACTGTTTTATAGAAGCAAATCTTCCCCTAAGGATTTTTGAATCAAAACCGATAAACTGCCTGAAGAATGAAAGAAAAAAATATATATTAGTGTAAAAACCAGTGTACGGAGCCTACTTTCACATGCAGCTTGCATTTTTTTTCTGGTTGCTTTTTAAATATAAATAAGACAGCCAGTGATGCGAATATAGAATCTTCTCCTTGATCATTTCAAGTATTTTCTGGGCCATAAGAATTTATTATTTTTTCCTTGCCTGGAATGACTACCTCCTGCTTCTTGTCCCTGGACAGCACCATGCCATATTTCATAATTTCCCTTGAATATCACATTCCTTTAGCTGCTTTATCTATGCTCCTTTACTCTTAAATTGTGGGTTTTATTTAAATTCTATACTACAAAAAATGATGTAACTCATTTCTTCCATACACAGCTTGCTCTGCAAGAACAGAATTGTACTAATATTTCTTCTTTCTCAATGCCACTTGCCAATTTCCCAATCCACTTTCTGTTTGATCAATTTGGAATTGATTATACCACTTTATTTTTCTCTTATAAAGTTTTGTTTTGTATTTTAGAGCAACTCTTTTCAAATTTCTCAGATTAAAATTTGATTACAACATTTTTCCCCTCTATTCTCTCCCTCTAAACTCTCTCATATGCCCCTCCCAATGGCCTTCAATTAATGGGCTCTTTATCACACTTATTGTTATTGAATGCATATATGCATATATATTTCTAAATATATTGTATTTAGTATGTTTAATGACACTTGTGGTTATAAACTGAACAAAGTAGACTCTTCCAGTAAAACTTTGGAAATTTCTAATCTTAACTATTTCACCTACAATTATAAGCAAATCTTTTCAATGCTTCTTATTATTGGAACTTAAATCTTTTTAATTTCATTTGGTCAACTAGGTAAACAATATCAGTCCTTCAGGACATGCCATCTAGACACACCAAGCTAGAGAGCATGCCTCTCTAACATGGCTGTCTGAAACTGCCTTTCAGTGCTCTATATTTTGTTAGTAGTATTGATTCAGGAGCAAATGTAAACAGATGATACCATCAGGAACTCACAACTCAATATCTGGAGTAGTAAATACTGTGTGTATGTCTGCGCATGTGTGTGTGTTATAATAGTCACACATTTCTCCTTTATCCTGTTATTTGATTACTTTAGAAAATATCTAACAATCTTTCTATAACACATCCCAACATGCCATAAACACTAGCTCCACTTTATTTAAAATTCTTGAATAGTTTTGATTCTCTACCTTTATCTCTTTTTAGACAATCTACCCACTCATATCTTTAAAAGTGATCTTTTTGTTCAAGATATTTTGAAAATTTTATCCTTCTACTACATGCCTGATATAAAACACTGACATATCTATTTGATTCTTCACTTGAATGATCAACACATTTCCAAAATCAATAGAACCAAAACTAAATTACCAATCTTTGAAGGTAGGCCCAACAACATTAAATATTTAATATATTACTAGCTCCATACTTCCTGTTAATCGGTCTAAACAGTTGGAACTACCATGGCTCAACCTTCAGTCTTCTCAATTCTTATGAAGCCTATGAGGAAGCTGTCAAATTTTCTCAGCAATTATATGGCTACAATTTGGTAAAACTACTATAATATATTATGTAGATATGGTTGTATGTCGTTGTTAGCATTATTTTCATCTTGAACGAAGTTAGAGTCGTGTGTGTGTTTGTGTGTGTGTGTGTGTGTAATTCATTATTTTAACTGGACTGGGAAAACTGACACACTGCAGGTGGCACCATTTCTTAGACCAGGAATACATGAATGTATAAGAGTGACAGAAGAGACTTGGCTCTAGAGGGGATTCCAGGTGTCCACGGGAATGTCCCCAGCTAGGTCCTTGGACAGCAGAGGAGAGGGGCCTGAAACTGTCCTTGCCCCACTATCACACTGATGATTATCTCACATATCATCACAGAATCTTTGTCCAGCGACGGATGAAGATAGAGACAGAGACCCTCATCAGAGCAACGGACTGAGTTTCCAAGGTCCAATTGAAGGGCAGAAAAAGGGAGAAAATGAACAAGGACCTCAAGGGGTTGGTCACCTACTGAGACAGTGTGCCTATTCTAATGGGAGCTCATCAAATCCAGCTGGACCCGGTCTGAATGAGCATGTGATCAAACTGGACACTCTGATTGTGGCTGACAATGGGGGCTGACTGAGAAGCCATTGATAAAGGCACTGGGACTTGTTTTTACGGCATGTTCTGGCTTTTTGTGACCCTAGTCTATATGGATGCACAGCTCCCTAAGCCTGGATGTAGAGGCGAGGGCTTTGGACTTCCCACAGGACAGGGTTCCCTGCCCTCTCTCAAGCAGGGAGGGGGAGGGGATTGGGAGGAGGGAAGGAAGTGAAAATATTTGAATAGAAAAAAAAAGAATGTGAATAAAAAATGAAAAAAGAGTGACAGAAGGGAGGGGACTAGTGCTTGCAATCATTTTGTGCTCTCTGCTATGTTATAAAGTGAGTATGGATAACTGCAACCCGTGCCTGTCACCGTAACTTCCCTATCATGGTTGACTCTTGGGCTTGAAACTAAAATAAACCCTTTAGCCCCTACAGTGCTACTGGCAGAGTGTTTTCTCACAGAAAATGCAAAATAAAGTGAGAAATAATTCTTCCCTGATAGTATTATTTTTAAAAACTTATTATATTAATTCTTTGTGAATTTCAAGCATGTGTTTTGAACATATTTAGCCCGATGGCTTCCTGATATGCCTCTCACCTTGTACCTCAACATCATGTATCTGTGTTGTTGTTTTAAATAAATAATCAAGTCCAATTTATGCTGTCCATGAATTCATAGATACAGGTCCATCTATTAGAGCATAGTTAACCTACTGTTGAGTGACTACACATGGCAGACATATAAACAGAAACTATAACAATAAATGGATCCCCAAACACTGATGCATTCTGTTTCCTATAATTCTTCAGACAGTAATACACCATTCTTTCTGTGTATTCATGACATATTCCTTACAAGTCATCTGTCCTTTTTTCCCACTATAAAATTTATGAAAGCTGACTTTTGAACTTCTAGTCAATGTTTTCATCCTTAAGGGAAATTAAATCAGATGAAATTGCAGTCCCATTTAGACTTCATATTTTATTACATGCATTCTAAATGACCAGATATAAAGATCATTAAATGTCACTCAGAAAATAAATGAATTTAGAAAAGATTCTTATATGTATACAGGCTATTTTCATTATGGAATGTTGAATTAAATGTGGCAAATACAATACCACGTTTGTAAGTCAATTAATCATATATAACCTATGGTGAGAGCTGCAATTTTCCTGCTGTTTTCTGAAGGGAAATGGAGCAGGAGTGAATTGGGAAGGAGGCAGTAGGGATGGTACATGGAGGAGTGGAGGGTGAAAAGCTGCAGATGGAATGTATTGTATGAGAGAAGAGTAAAAAATAAGGAAATAACAACAAAAGCAAAGCAAAACATCAACTTACAAACAGGACATAGATAGAATGCCTGATTTTGTTATAACAACTTATCATGTCTGTTGTATCAGTGAAATAAATATATTAATATTTTAACTATTTCTTATCTGAAAGTTTGTAATAATTACAGACCTTATATGAAACACTAAAGTGAAGCACCCAATTATTATATTTCTCTTTCATTAAATATTAAGCGTTAATTAATAATATATTATATATTCATCATAAAATTTATTTTAGTTTGTGTTACTATTGCTGTGATAAAACATCATGACCAAAAGCAACTTCAGGAAGAAAGGGTTTATTTGGCTTAGGCTTCCATATCACTGTTCATTACTAAAGGAAGTCAGGACAGGAACTCAAACGAGGCAGAAACCTGAAGACAGGAGCTGATACAGAGGTCAGGGAGGACTGATGCTGCTGGCTTGTTCTTCTTGGTTTGCTCAGCCTGCTTTCTTATGCAACCCAGGACTATCCACCCAGGTGTGTCACCACCCTCAATTCACTGGGCTCTCCCACATCAATAACTAATTTAGAAACTACCCTACCAGTTAAGCTAATTCTCCAGCTGCTGCCAACACACTCAAAACATCTTCAAATTACCATTTTTCCTGATTGTAAGATGTTCTAGGGTAATGGTTGTGCAGAACTTGTGGGAGTGGTCAACCAATGACTGGCCAACTTGATGTTCAGGCCGCATGAGACAAAGACCACATCTAATACCACCTGGGCCTGCAAGTAGAGGAAGGACAGATCCAAACCCGACTGAAACATTTTCAGTGAAACGATTCCTAATAATATTCTGCTATATTCATAGCCCAGTTGTCATCAGAGAGTAGTTCAGCAATTGATCGGAATGGATGCAGAGGTTCACAGCCAAACACTAGGTGGAGTGATGTGGACCATGCAGAAGAGGGGGATCACAGGAGGAAGAAGGGTCAATAACACCATGAGAGTACAGCCCACAGAATCAACTGAGCAGGGCTCATAGGGGATCACAGAGAACAAATAACAATCACAGTCCTATGTACCTATATGGGTCTGACTTAGGTCATCTGCATAGACTTTATTGGTGTGTAGGTAGTATTCTTGTGAGACACCTAATAGTGAGACTGAGGGTGTCTCTGACTTTTTTTTGCCTGATCTTGGGACTTTTTCCCACCTTTTGGGTTGCCTCATCCAGCCTTCACCTTGGGGTTTGTGCCTCGTCTTATTGTAACTTGTTAGGCTGTGTTTGGTTGATAACCCTGGGAAAGCCTTCTCCCTTTCTTTTTTGGAAAGGAAATGGTGGTGTAGATCTAGGGGACAAGGGAGGTAGTGAAGAGGACTGGGAAGACATTAAAGGGCAACACTGTGGTCAGGAAGCAATGTATGAGAGAAGAAAAAAAGAAAAGAAAGGAAAAAGGAAGGAAGGAAGGGAGGAAGGAAGGGAGGGAGGGAGGGAGGAAAAAGGAAGGAAGGAAAAGTCCCTAAAAGCTTGTCTACAGCTGGATCTTGTGGCAGCATTTTCTCAATTGAGGTTCCTTCTTCTTAGGTAAATCTAGATTGTGTCTAAATTAATTAAAAGCCAGACAGTATAATAATACATATTAGTTCTCTTAAAGTTTATTTCCCTTTTTATTTGCTTCTTCTAAAGTTTTAGTTGTCATATAAAATAATAGGGTTACTCGTGGCATTTTCATACACATACGACACAACACTGCTCACATTAGCAACCCCATGTACAATACTCTACCTTATCCTGTTTCCCCATCCCAGCCCACAATGTCCTTCTAAATCAGTGATGCTCAACCTGTCATTCATGATCCCATTACAAATATCTATCTCTAAAAATATTTACTCTTCAATTCATTAACAGTGTCAAAATTACATTTATGAAGTAGCAACAAAAACAATTTTATGGTTGGTTGGTCATTACATCATGAGAAAAGGTATTAAAGGGTTGCAGCATTAGTAAGGTTGAGACTAACTCCTAAATAATCTCTCTCTGCTTTTATGTCATGGTGTATAGATGAAAGCTTGCAACCTTATTTGGAGAAAAATATGTGATCTTTGTTTTTTTTTTTAAATCCCCTAACTGCTTCATTTTCCTCAGCCCTTTAGACTCTGTCCCCCTACATGTCAATAACCTTTCTACTGTCATATTTTCATACATACATGTAGATGTACGTATATAGAGGAGAGTGGGAGTATTTTTGAGAAATGGTATCACTAGGAAGCCTAAGCTGACTTTGAACTTAATATATTCCTGATTCTGTCTACCAAGTGCTGGGACTATAGAGCCATGTATCCACAGCCTTGTGAATAGTTTTTTTAATATGATGAATGTGTGTATTCCATATTACATTACCATAACCTAAATTATACTTTTCACATGTTAACATTTCATTTCAATTGAGAGTTCGACTTTGAAGAAAAGTATTTTAAAACTGAAAAAAGACTGGCATTCAATAAGTCATTTTCAATCTCAATTTACACATTTCCGGGTAATAAACTCATTAATTAAAGCTTTTATCATGTTTGCAATCTTTATGTAGCTTTATAAATTTATTAAATTTATCATGTGAAAAAATAACTCATTGAATATTTTTTCATGCATAGACAGTGTTAGAAACACCTTTCTGTTCAACAGACAATAATTTAGATGTTTTATGATATCCTCTAATAGATGTGTTTGGGAAACCTAAAATTAATAAGCTGAGAAGATTATTTGTTATTGAGACATCATGAGTCAGTGCACATATAAATCTTTCTATTAATAAGCCCCTCCCCCCAATTGGCCTCCCAAGAAAACAGAAACCAAAGTTTCATCTTTACATTAAAGTAAGACAAATCCTCTAATATAAATACAATGTAAAAAACACATGTTGGCAAATATTCACAGTTAAGACTTAGAATGAAATAATATTCTCCTCATGATATATGGGAAAACACAATTATTGGCTTCTTTCAATTTCTTTTCTTCTTCTCATCCTTGCCCTTCCTCTTCTTCCTGTCATTCCTTTATTTTTTGCTGAGAGGGGTTTCTGTCCTGCCTGCTTCCCACAGTCATTAAGTCCCAATGAAATCACACAGAGGTCTACATTAATTATAAACTGATTGGCCTATTATCTCAGGCTTCTTATCAACTTGTATAACTTATGTTGGCCCATAATTCTTGTCTGTGTTAGCCACATGGCTTGGTACATTTTTCCGCGAGGCAGTCACATCTTGCTTGTTCTGTGTCTGGCTTCCTATATGTGTGGCTGATGACTACAGACTGAACTTTTCTCTTCCCAGAATTCTCCTGTTCTCTGACTAATCAGCATTTTATTAAAATACAATTGGCAAGGTACAGATTATTGCCCAACAGCACTATATCACTCCAAATTCTAGCTTCTATGTGTCTAACCTAACATCTCTCTGAATGTTCCCTGTAGACAACTCTGCATAGACATTAATGTAATATTTGTGTAACACAGAATTATCTCTTCTTAAGGTCTGTGATGAGCAGATCTAAAAAAAAATGATTGTATACAATAACACTCACAGGTTTTTAGTATCAGGAACATGATCTTTGGAGCCATCATTCTGCAACAACTAATCAAAATATCTTATACTAAGTGGAAGAGGGACTCAAAGTGTTGCATATAGTTTCAAATACAACCCAAAAGAACCAGCTTCTCGGCTGTTAGTAAGACTCAGAGAAAAAAATACACAGGGTCACAAACTTAGAATATCTTAATATGAGGGATGTTTCACGTTTCTGTTACCCCAGTGCTTATTTGTGAGTATAATGATCTTCATGTTCCACACCTGATGACATGGGTTTGATCTCTAAGATCAAAAATCACATTCATAAACATATTAATAATAAAAACATTAAAAATATTTTGAATCAAATAACAAGGTTAGGTGTTAATGTTCTTCTTAATTTAAATGTGAATATCATAAAATACAATTCAGCATATATACAATACATGTTGGGTGCCAGTTGCTAGACTTCCTTGGGCCCCCTTATTCCCCAGAGAAAGGTGAGTGCACTATCTGCCCATTGAGTCCCACGACACAGGACAATCCAATCTCACCACACAGGACAATCAAATGTGATAGGGAGTTGAGTCAAACCAGGAACTCAGTTTATTACTGTGAGCATCCGTTTATAAAGGTTAAGTAATGTCCTGTGATGTAGGGGTACCTCCAGCCAATGAGAGGCAGCTAAACCCTCCCTTTGGCTGGAGGGGCAGTTACCTAGACTTTGCTATCTCATCCTCATTTAAACTCAAGCCAAACTTTTCTCTGTCCTACAGGTCTTGAAAGTATATAGACCCTTAACTCGAACCAGGCTTTTCTCTGTCCTATAGGCCTTGAGGTAAAGGCCCTGAGATAATTTTGGCCCAGTGTCTCCCCCTTTTGTTTTTTATTCCACCCTTTACCACAGTCACCAGACCAGAATAGCCACCAGAAAGAGAGTCAAGGTCACCCTTATCCAGAATTTTAACCTGGAGGCCTCAAATTGAGAGTTCATCCATGGGGTGAGTTGTATTAAGCCTATCATAATGTGCTCGAAGGGCCATGAGTTGTACCTGTTGTATATGTTATTGGAATGTTTGTTTCATCTTTAGAAACCACATGGGATAAAAAGACAGATCAATAAACAAATAACCACCACCCCAAGTAGGGAAGAGATAAGTGTAGTATGCCAGGGGTTCCAATTAAACTAGGTCTCAAAGGAGGTTTTTTTACTTAAATGAATCAATATCTTTTGTTAACTCATCTAGGGTTCTTGTAACTATCCCAGAAGCAACATTTTTTTCCCAAGTGTGCTGCAAATTTTACCCTGTTCCATAAACAGCAAGTCTAAGCCTTTCCTATTTTGTAAGGTTACCCTTGCTGAGGAATTCAAAGACTTTTGTAAATAATGTAATGCAGTCTCTGTCTTTTCCAATTATGTCCAGGCCAGTCTGCTCAAATCCCAAGGAAGAACAATAGTAATTAGGAGCCCCCTCAGAGTTTCTAACAGTGAAGGCAGTCCGGTTGCTCCCTGAGCACACATAAAAGGGTGTCTGCAGGAGGGCGTGTCTTCTAAGGACATGAGAACATCCGGGCTCATTATGGTAAGATGCCTGGGGTAAGGTGCACCCCTGAGAGCCTCCACATTCAGGTTTTTCTTTGATCCCCTAAATCCAGACTCCCAGACCCATCTCCCATGCACCAATTTGCAGAAATCAAACATCAGATCAGGTTACTACATGTCCAGGGTGTCATCATCTGAGAAGTCTGCTTTAGAATCCCTCCAGTGCCAGTGCTTGGCAAGATGCATGTCACCTTTGTGATTGTTGGGGTTTGCTGCCTGAACCTTGGTCCCCATGAGAAGAATTTATATGATTGTTGCTGGGATGGCCATCTGAAACAGATAAACAGGCAACCTTCTCCTCAAAAGGGTTAATCTCCCTTGGGCAGTGGTTATTTTTCTTTTCTTGTGTTTGAATTTAAGGGTTTCCATCATAATTTCTTTCTTTCTTTATTGGCCATCTTGGTCTTCTCCATTGTCCTGATCACCAGACCCATATGCACTGGCAGCCTCTGCAGGGCTGAGTTAGGTGGTGGCCAGCCTGGGTCCCCGGGAGGTTGCCAATGATGGTGCCGGTGATGAAGCCAGTTCTTGCTAATGGCCTGGGGTTTGTGGAGCATGAAGCTGAGCAGCACTAGGACTGCATTAGAGGTGGTGCCAGATCTAGTTCCAGGAGCCAGGAGATGAGTGTGGGGAGACAGGAACAGTGTCTAGCAGCTGGAAGTGAGAGCCAAAAGCAAGAGTGCAAGTACAAATTTTACAGCCGCATTTATAGTATAAGAGAACATGCCCAAGTGGGCTGGTATCTTAAAGACTATGGCTAAAGGAGCTGAAAGAGCTCCACAGCAAAAAAAAAAAAAAAAAAAGGGGGCAAATTTAAAATATATCTTTCAAAGAGTAAATGTTTACATACTACTGGAAATCACATCCTGGCCAAGAGTGAAACAGTATTCCCTCAGATAATAATGACTTATGCATGGCACTACCATCACCCAGTCTCTATCCAGCGAAAGCAGGAAAGAGACAATGAAAATAAGGTCAGAATAGGCTGGTCTATATAACGGGTATTGGAAGCAATTAAAGATTACCATAGATTAGCTCCTGGTTTTATAGGTATGTAGCACAGTGCCCCACAGGGTCAGCACATGATGCTCCTGGAGGCAGTCTTCAAGCCTGTCTGCTTGCCTGCCTCCGTCACCCATCCTAGGTCTGATCCGGAAGGTTTTTAAAAATATTTTTTATTTATTATATATACAGATTATAGATGGTTGCCTGTCACTTTCTGCCATATTGAATTCTTCCATTTTCTCTCAGCTCTCTTTGTTATACACAGCTCACCACAAAATCTTTCAGGCATTGCACCTGAAGGCCATATATCATTTTTTAAGTAATTAATAAGCAGAGTCCTCTCAACAGTTCTTGAGCTATAAATCCAGATAAGCACATAACAATAAGAGAGAACTTTCTTCCAGTCAGTGAACTACAAGCCACTGCTCCAAGAAGAGAAGATTTTTGTTGTTATCTATAGAGGTAGACTTATAAAACTAAACTATTAAAGAGAATAAGGAACATAAGGAAATTGTGCGTTATATCCTATACTTCTAAGTGTATAAAACATTTTAAAAATTTTGTGGTTAATTGTCCTAGAAGCCAGACTTTCTTGAACTGGAGACAATTTGTTTACAAAGAATAATAGTGCATCAATGAGTCATGTTGAGCCAGGTTGTGGCTAAGTGCTGATGAGTTCACTAGGTACTCTCCAAAGCATTAACATTAAAAGTCATTTTGAATCTTAAAATATATTTTTCTGTTCTACATGTAACCCTTGAACCCTTGAAAGGGAAGTTTGTAACTCTTTCTTGGGGCTATAAAGTTAGTTTATATTTTGTTGCTAACCCTGATCAATCAGGGAATCTTATCCATCCCATGGTGTCAGAACAAAGACCATAAAATTAAGGTAAGGAATTCGTGCAAGGAGTTAATTATAGTCCCTGGGAATGCAGTTAGGTTACTTTTCCTGTTTATCTTGGCTCAACAAATCAGACCGTGGGCTATGTGTGGTTTTAAGTAAGACTGTATTTTTCAGTGAATAGTTTATCTTAAAACCCAATTAGCAAAGCACCTGGTCTGATCTAAGGATATTTTGAAATTTTATATCACTTGATTATATACAGCTATCTCGGCAGGTGGGGAAATTTCAGCTGTTTTCTTAAGCTGTGATCTAAGTCAGCACTTAATGGAAAGTTTTAACTCCTGATTGGGGCAGCATCTCTTTGTATTTATTCATCAGAATACTGTATAAGTTAGCAATATTAATATTAATTGGACATTGTAACTAAGCATGAAACACCTTCTTGACAATCCTCAGATAAAATTGTCCAGTAGATTGGGATGTGTATTTATGAGATACACATTATACACAGGCTGGGAAATCGCACAGCCACTAGGGAAGCAATGCAATTAGCATATTTAAAACTTTTAGGCAGAAGCAACAGCTATTATGGAGTCTGTATTTCTCACAAGTCTTGCAAATATGAGTTTTCCTCAAACATAAGTTAATTATGTTGTATTACTACCTTGAATATCAATTTCTACTTCTGTAATAAATGATAAAGGTTTTTAGAAAGTTTCATAACACATAAGTATTGTATTCTGAATTAAATAACACTATCACATACATAAACTTTATATTTAATATTAGGTTATCTGGTCAATCTACATATATTAAGATGTAATACCATAACTAAATATTCAATTATATATGTGTGTTTAATAGTATAATTCTGCTTATGTTAAAATTAATATGGATATCTATAATAAAATAGATCTAAGTTTACTTTATATTTGCATAAAAAGAATTTTATTACTTTTGATATTTAATTTCTAGAAATCTCCTAGGTAAGCATTGAATTCTTTTTTTGGAGGAAAGAGGTTTAAGAAAGAGTTTCTATGTGTAGTTTTGGAGCCTGTCTTGATACTCAATCTGTAGTCCAGGCTGGCCTCAAACTCACCAAGATCTGCCTGCCTCTGCCTTCTGAGTGCTGTAATTAAAGGCATGCACTATCACCACCTGGCAAGCATTGAATTCTTAAGTACACTCAAATTTAGCTTATATTAGCTTTAGAAATCTAGAGAATCTGAAATTTCTTGGATAAAATGTTCTTCGAAGATGAGTGGAAGAAGAAAATCTGTGATGTTAACAAGTCAAATTCACAACACCTTTTATAATTTCTGTAATTTTGTGACAATATACTTGATCAAATTAACATAAGTTAATTTGAATACAAATTTTTAATACAATATTACAAAACTATGTGAACAGTTTATTGTGCCTTGAATGTATTATATTGTACTTATATGGAGTAGTATATATTACTCTTCCAAAGGTACTGTTAAATGTATGCTGAGGTGTTATAGAGTTCTAATTAAAGTAGAATACATGTTCTAAACCTTCTAAACAAGACAGCTCTTATCCAACAAGCAAGAAAGCAATCTGCACAAATTTGCTCATTTAATGATCATTTATTGATAGCTCTAAGGTTTCAATATTATTTTACATCATTAGAAGCTACAGATTATGATAGAAGACTTATTTCTTAGTCTCAGAGTTAGCTACACCTAGAATGCATACCTATGCTAACAAACGCAATTGTAATGTCAGCTTTATATACAGCTTTTCCACAATTAAGGACATAATACTTATAAATCATTGGGTTGATTATCTACAGACGAATATATATGTTATACTACTATCATTTTTAGTGGTTAGGATATGGTAGAAGGAAATTACTTTAATGGACTTAAATTACAGTAATGCAAAGTGTAGCTCATCACGCCTTATCCAGCTTGAGTATAGACACCAGAGGAAGCTTAATGGAGGTTGTGAAATGTCAGATATTTTTTTGTGATAAGTGCACAGCTATGGCTTTCTAAATTATCTTTTTGTTTTCCGTGATTACATGGATGCCTATCTTTGCTAGATTCTTTGTCATATGTAAATTTTGCATTGCATAGAAATGTGGAGAATTGCTTTAATTTGCAGATTCCAGGAAAACAAATTATGAAAAACTTTAAAATTTACACCAAATGAGCTAGTTTGACATCTTCACAGTGTGTGGTTTGTGGTATCCATATATAAACCCAGATCTGACAACCCACTGTGACATTAATAAATGAACAAAACTGACATTATCAAGTGTTAGGTACATTCACATGCTGTAAAGGAAATATGAACATTCATCAAGAAATAAAATTCCAAATTTATCAACCACAGTGAATATCTTAACTTCTTTGACATAATAATTATTTCAATAGCCTGTAGTCTATTCAAGAAACTATATGCATATATACCTCCAATTCAATATTTGAAATTACAGAGCAAAATGTAGTACAAACAAAAATTAATAAAGTATAAAATAGAACCAAGTAGAAAATAGAATAACTTTATGTGTCCTTTTAATATTATAATAGATATATTGATACCTTTTCAGTCATCCTCTATTATGTTTTACATTTTCTTTTCTCTTATTAGCTCATGTGATCATGGCCCTATATATGATGGAAAAATAGAAACCTTATCCGGATTATTACCCTGTATGGTTCCACCTGTTTTAGTTGCTGAACCAATTTATTATTGGTGACCACTGTCTATGACATTACAGAAAGAGTATCAGAGAAGGTCCTAGGTTTTATGTATATTCTTTGTGTACTCTGCCTGTTTTTGTGTGAAATTATGCACTCCAGGTTGCACATAAGTTTTTCAGATTCCTGTGTTCTGATGAAATAATAGCTCAAAAAGTCTCAAAGTGGGGTTAATTATCGCTAGAGTCCAATTCTCATAGCTCCTTTGTTGTGACTTCTTATTCCTTGAGAGAGAAGATTAGTGAACCAGCACTCTCAGTTGAGAAAATAATAAAATCAAGCTAAAGGAAAAAATAAATAAATTCTAGGTATGCAATCCCTTGTAGTACATGTCAAAATATTTCTTGCCACATTTGGCTGGATTTATATGTCTTAGCTTGGTTGTCAACAAGTAAAAGACAAAATATATTTATTTTTGATGACACAAAAAATGACATTTTGTACCAAAATACTAACATTAGAAACTCTATGAAAGATGAGGCAAGACTAGTTGGAGCAGAGTCAGTCTAATAATGGTGATGACTGAGACTAATTTGTTTTTGAAGAAGCTTTGGTGTGTATTGTATGGTGTGTATATGTGTTTATGTGCGTATGACAAGGAAATAATTAAATAGCATTTATAACCTTTCCTGTGCTTACTAAATATGAGTTAGCACATCCAAGGTTACTGAAAAGACTTACAGATTATAACTAAGTAGCTGTCTCATCAAAGCTGTATACAAATCTCATGTGGTCACAGAGACATATCTCACCAAATTTGAGTAGTTTTAAATAGCAGTTTTGAGATTCTATTTCCTTCTAATGTTGGAAAAATATATGATTATTACTTACTGACATCTATCAGTTAAGGAGACATTGGAGGCTGTATAGATGGACATATTCCTAAGATGCTTCTGTAAAATGAAAATTGAAGATGCCTTGAGAGTATGAAAAATTCAAAAATATTTATGTTTAACATTAATGTCTAAGAAATATGTAATATTAAAATGTACCAGTAACATTCTGGAGATAGAGTAACTTTGTTTTCAGATATAAATTCACCACCAATGGTGATTTTATTTTAAATAAAAGAAGGGCATAAGAATATTTGCAAGGAGTTCAATACTATATCATCCAGTCTACCTCTGACCTCCATTTTATTTCCTCCTCCCTAATTACACCTTCCCATATTCATTCGTTCATTTATTTTTCCCTTTGTGACTCATTAGATTTATCCATGAATGTCTATGCAACCACAAGAAAGGAAATATCAGCTCCTCACTGGGCAGAAAATTGAAAATAATGTCGCTCTTCCAGGATACATCAGTAGTCAAGAATTCAGGAAGAAGAAATAACATTCGAAGATCCTCCCTAATTCATGATTGAATGTTAATAAGCTCAGTTTTGTGTAGCCCATTGCAGTAAATCATAACCGTTGTGAGGTCAAGACTTCATTAGTAATGGCATGTTCCAAAGACAGTATTTCACAGTCCTTCTCTAGTTCATATACCTTGCACTCTTTTCTAGTCCCTCTTGAAGAACCTGAATGTCAATGATATAAACATTTCAATTAGATTTGAGAACTCAGAAGTCCACTATTCTCAGCACTTTAAGCAAACAAGTTAAACTTTAACATCAATACTTCAAACCAATGTATAGCAGTTATTACTTCATTTATTTGTCTCTATTTTTATTTCTTTCATCAGCACTAAAGTTTTCTTCCCCATGATGCACGACTACAAGCTAATAGATCCAAGTTCAGAACTCAGAGTATTTAAGACATTTACTGATTATGTTATAAATGTTTTATGAATGACTTTCTGATCTTTGATATAACAGTGACAGCTACAATAGGAAGATGAATCTAAAAAATCCTGGAGATTGATGTATGATAAAATGTGAAAATGATGTTGAACATAGGGGAAAAGGAAAAGAAAAACACTGGAAAGACAGACGAGTGTCTATTATGATCCCGCATTGCAGAAGCTAGCTACTGTTATTACCTTACAAATACATTTGTTATCTTATCGAGCTTTTGGTATTATTTCTTTCTGTGCTGTTCTAACAAGACACAGTGGCAGTCTTGCTCTTCTACAAAAAGAATTTCTAGTCTTAGATTTTAAGTCTATAATTCACTATATCTAGTGCTTGATCATGTTTCAGCTCAGCTGTTCCTTCTGTAGTTAACTTTTTCTACCTGGGCATGTCTAAGCCACTTCAGCTCTATTTCTAAATAAATGAATGGGCATTAAAATAATTAACATTACATTGTATTATTCCTTTGACTGACTTTTAGTGGCCTTCATTCCCTTTACTAGCGTTTGCAAATCATTCATATCTACAAATGTTCTCACTTCTAATACTAAATGGCCTTCATTCTAAATTCTCACTCATGGATGAAAGCGCAGCGGCAGCTTCTGTGTGAAAATCTTATTTTATGCCACAATGAATCATTTTAAGCCATATACTTTCTCATTACTCTATATAGGTAGTCAGATGATAAACATGTGTGCTGGCTAATCTTATGTCAAGGTAGGGTTACCTGAAAGGAGGGAAGTTAAGTTGAGAAAAATGACTCTATAGGATTCAGTTGTCAGGCATTTTCTTCATTACTGATTGATGGGGCAGGGCCAAGCCCATTGTAGGTGGTGCAATGCCTTTCCTGGTGGTCCTGGGATCTATGAGAAAGAAGAATGAGCAAGTCGTGGGAAGAAGGCCAGTGAGCGGCACCCTTCCAAAGCCTCCTCATCAGCTTGTGCTCCTGGTTCCTGCTCTGTTGGATTCCTTTTCTGACTTACTTTTATGTTGATTCAATATAGATGTATAATCCATATAAATCTTTTGTTTCTAAATTAGCTTTATGTTCATGGAATTTTGTCACAGCAATAGAACCCCTAACTCAGATACCACCTATCACAAGTCCTGGTGATTATCACCACGTAACTTATCTTCCGCTTTCCTTAGTTCCAGTTATCCTTATCTGCGGGGATGCTTCCTGCTTTTATTTATTTTTTAGTGAAATCTTTACTGATAAATACTTCATATCCCAAAAATGTGCATTTATACTAATTGTTTTTGAAACAGTGGATACATAGACTTGGGAAGCCATCACAATTTTAGATTTCTAAACATCTTTTTACACCAGGCATTCAGCTCCACTATCCAGAGAATGCTGCCGAAAAGGAAACATGGGGATGGTAAGACTTGAAATTGAGGAGAGGGTCTTATAAGACTTTGTCTTCTGGGGAAGAAAGATTATAAGAGAGAGAGAGGGGTCAAGGACACTAAGAATCTTGTTATGCCCAGTTGGGTTGATATCACTGGGGCTGCATTTGTTGTTGTTGTTGGGAAAGTGAGAATCAGTAGGTATAGGGGGAGAGGGATGCTAGAGTGAATTGTGAGGAGTAGATGGGGGAGAAATTGTGGTTGGAATGTATTGTATGAGAGAAGACAAATAAAATAAGAAGAAATGGGAAAATAACTTATTTGAGGAATTCTACTGGACAACAAATTCAGAGTAGAGTGACATATTTGTGTTTGAGGTCTCCAGTCATGTTCTGTACATATCTCACGTTGTAATTTTCAAAGGCAGCTTGAGGTCAGTGTGCATTTTTTGGAAAATCCCTATGGAGTTCTGCATCCTGGAATGTATATTGTGATTCACATGCAGAGTCTCTTGAACTCCTAGTCTCTGACATACACAATCTGTCAGCAAATAAATAAGCAGAAGGCAGTAAGGCTGAGAGGTTGAGCTTCCCTCTGTATTGTACATAAGAGACAGACAGAACAGACTTGGAGAGCATTGAATGATATTGCAGTGCTGGACATTCTTAAAGCAAACAAACAAAAAACAAACAAAACAAAACAAAACAAAAAAAACTTAACCTTAAAGCAACTGGAGTGGATAATTTAGTATATGCTTTTCAACCCTTCAAATAACTTACAAGTTACTGCTACGGAAGGCAAGAGTCAGGGAAAACACATGATCTCTTTTTGTAGGGAATGAGACATGAGTTAGTCTCCAGAATCTCCAGGTAAAATTACTGAAAGACAGTCCACAGGTTTGCGTAGGCCTGGATAGTTTAAAAATAATTCTAACACTTAAAATCATTTCTTTCAGGTCAAATCTAAATGGAAATCACAAAAAATCATTTACAAATTAATATATTCTTTGTTTTAAACTTTCTGAGTAAAGTTTGTTACACAAATGAGATCCCAAGGAATGTCACTTTTCCCATAATATTTATTTGAGGATTTTTTCAGAAAAATATTGTTTCTGTTACTATGGAAAGCTGAATTGAACTTAAATTCCCAGAGTTCAGATCTCTTGTATGTTCTCATGATAGCTGTTACTGGAAAAGATTTCTTTTATAGAGGAGCTCAGCTCCTATGCCAGCTTTGATATTATTGACTAAAGCCATCTAAAAAAGAATAAAAATATAATATGGTTTTCCTCTTTAAAAACGTGAATATGTAAAAGTATGAAGACAGTGTATGTCAAAAAGAAAGACAAATGTCTATAAATGTAGCATATTATAAATTTTGGTTTCCAGTATTTATGTGAGCCTCCTTGCACACTCAAATTTTTATTTGAAACCTCCATATGCAATCACAGTTTCATTGTGGACACACTGTGATTTAAACATGTGAATTCCTGGATTTCACTGATACAATTTTGAATTTAAAATGAAAACCTAAAATAGCATTTCAAATTTTTCATGTACTCTAAACTTACATGCTTTTGTTGCTACGAATCAGCAAACACCCATGTACTGAGAATGGACTGAGCATTTAGAATTTTACATATGTCTACCTAGAAGGTAAGCAGTATGGAATTTACTTAAAGAACACAGAACCACTAGTGCACAATTATGATGATTATTATAATAATGTCTTCACATTATCTTATTAGTCTCCCATTTCTGTGATAAAACACCATAATCAAAGTAACTTATAAAAGAAAGCACTAATTTGGGGCCTTGCTCACAGTTTGAGAGGGTTAGTCCATTACCACCATGGCAAGAAACATGGTGGCCCATTAGTCTCTAATCAGTAGCTCAGAGCTTAGTTCCAGATCCACAGATAGGATGCAGAGGAAAGTGTGGGATTTGGAAACCTCGATGTGCACCTGCAGAGACACAACTCCTCTAGAAAGACCACAAATCCTAATCCTTCTTATGCAGTTCATGAACTGAGAGCGAACTATTCAAATCCATGATCCTTTGGGGAGTATTTTCATCCAATCTACCACATTGTATTACTATATCAAGGCCAAAGAATGCTAAAAATGTATAATTGTTTTGCCTGACTGAAAACATGAGGCTTATCTTTCTCTCTGAGTAAAAGGCAAATTATCAAGATCATGAATAATATTACTTAATAGAAAATAAGTTACATCACTAAAAATAAAGAAATATAAACAAACAAGGAATTAAATAGGATGCAACTTTAATATAAAATGAACCTTCTAATTTTTGAGTTGATTAACAATGCATTATTTGGTCTATGTACCTATAATTAGTCAAACAGAAATTTATTAATAGACAAGAAAAGCTATCAAGCAATACCCAAACTTTGATATTTTTATATTTTGACAAATATGTTCAAATGGGATCTTCAGTGTGTATTTTTGTTTTCATTGCCATCTTCCAATTGAATGGCAGGAGAGTTTCCATAAGAGTTTCCCTAAAGCTTTATGAAGAAGCTTTGTCTACATATTTCCTAGTGATTATCAACATGAAACCGTGTCAAATAATTCTGTAGAGTGCTTCTTGAGATTTAAGTTGTGACAGTCAGAGTCAGAGTCAGAGTCATTGCTAATATTTAAGACGAGAGTCAAGATTCTCATAAATTTTAAAAACATGGCTCCAAACTTGACCCTGTCCAATTGCTTTCAGCACTGGAAGTGATTGCAATTCTAGGTCATGTCTAGACTGTTCAGTGTAGGTAAAATTTAAAAGATATTTTTCTTTAAAAATTAAATGTGTTGCCTTTCCAAGATGAATAATGTGTGATCATTTCTTTCCAATTGTTTTAAAGGCACATTTTGATTAGTATTGAAATAGAAGAAATGAAATATTCTACTTTTTTATTTTTAAGAGCCAAAAATAATAAATGTTAGTTCTTGTATTATTAGAATGAAAATTATTTTAGAGCTGATCTCTTTACATAATGTATCAGAAATAGTCTCTTGGGTGAATATTTCTCAAACAGTCAGATTGTAATTAAAGGAAAATATACAAAATATTTGTGTCATTAATATAAACCTTAGGTAATAGAAAAGAAAACAATATGGAGATTCATGCAAAATGAAAATATTAGCTGACTACCAATTAGACAGATAAATCAAAGCCAGTATGAATCAAGAACTGCTGATTGTGGTGTTAAAAACATAGCTCAAGAGTTAGGAATGCTTAATACTCTCAGATGTCCCAGACTTATTTCCCAACAACTACATAGAAGATCACTTTGCAGCTCCAGGGGACCAGACACACTCTACTGGCTTCCACTGTCATGCACTTGTTGCATATACCTATATGTTGATATGCCCATATACATAAAACAAAAATATCTTTTAAAAATGAATCTTTAATTACAATTTCCTCTTTTATTAAAAACATTTTTTTCTCATTCAAATTATCCTGATTAGTTTCCTCTCCCTCAACACATCGCAGTTCCCTCCCCACTTCTCTCCCATAAAGATGCACTTTTTTTCTGTCTCTCATTAGAAAATAATAGGTTTCAAAGAGATAACAATAGAATACAAAAAAATAGGATACAGTAAAATGTATCACATAGAATTTGAACAAGGCAAATCAACAAACATAAGGAAAGAGCCCCAAGAGAAGTACCAAGAATCAGAGACCCACTTGAATACACATTCAGGAGTCCTCTGAAAATATTAAACTGAAAGCTATTATATATTATACATACACACCCATAGAGAAGACCTGATGCAGAGCCGTGTTGGCCCTGTAAGTACATATGCACCTTGGTTAGTTGATTCAGAAGGCCCTGTTCTACAGGTGTCTTCTGTCTTCTCTGATTCTTACACTCTTTCCTTCTCCTATTCTGAAAGGTTTCTTGAGCTCTGAGTAGAGAAATTTGATGGAGAAATCCCACTAACAGCTGTCTGTTCTAAGGTCTCACTTGTTATCTAGTTGTGGGTCTCTGTATTTGTTACCATTTCCTTCAGGAGGGAGTTTTCTAGTTATATATTTAAGCTAATAGACTGCCATATACCATGTGTATCATGAAAGAATTTGCTGCAAAATTCTAATAGTCTTCACCAAATATGATATATTTGGTGTTAAAGAATAGCATTTGTTTGCCATAGTCATTAATCTTTGATAATTATCACACCAAATGTGCAGTCATAAAAAGCAAAATCGGGCAAAATATGATTAATTGCTGTCACAGACATCTTTACTCATATGCCAAAAATCAATAAATTTTTTTCCTGTTTAAATTAATGTTTCACTTTATAGGAAGAAATCTTAAGATTTATAGCTGTAACAAATATAGAATGTTTCCTCCTTAAACATTGTTTTATATTTTCATCAGTATAAAGCTACACAAAAAAACACACACTCATTAATCTGTTAAAAATAATATATGTATAAAAATAATTTTTAAATTACAACACCTTAGTAAAGGTTCATATTGCTTTTGTGAAACACCATGACCTAAAGCAAGATGATGAGGAAAATATTTGTTTGACTTACGTGCCTAGATCCTAGTCCATTATTTTTGGAAACAAGCAGGACTGGAATATGGAGGCTGGAGCTGATGCAGAAGCCACAGAGGTATGCCACTTACTGGCTTGTTCAGCCTGGTTACTTTGAGAATTTGGAACCAGCAGCCCGGGGATGGCATCAGCTACAATGTGCTGGTCCCTCCTTCATCATTCACTGAGAATATGCCTTAGGGCTAAATCTTGTGGAGACATTGTTCTAGTCGAGTTTTTCTCCTTTGAGAAAGCTCCAGCTGTGTCAAGTTGACATAAGACACAGATAAGCTCGCACAAGGAATGAGTCACCGTGTTGGAGAGCCCAGTGTTTCCGCAGATGGCACTGCTCTATTAGAATACAGTGACAGAAGAGAGGACCGGTGATCAGTCTTCATTAGTAAAGCACCACGTCAAAAAGTATACGATGGATTCTGAAACTGTTATTGGAAAGCTAACACTTTCATTTCTTCAGAGATTCCAGAGAAAACCTCAGATTCCTGATATGTACAGCAGAATAAAACACTGAAATGTGGAAGTTCTGTATTTTATATGACTCAGTACAACCAAGTTTGAAATAAACCAATGGATACTTTTCTTCATTTAAGGAGATAGTAAGTAGGTAAGCGGCTCCATGGTGAATATCATAATCCCTCATGATTTCTAAGGTATTCAGCTATCATAAAAATAAAAGCACAAAATTTGTACTCTCAATACATTTATATTATTTGCACCCCCCTCCCAAGTGTTTACCTTGTCTTTTTAGAGTGTCGCTTGGACAATTTATTCATTTGTTAAAATTTTACTTTCAACTGTGTGTGTGTGTGTGGCATGTGTGTGTATTTCTCTCTATCTGTCTGTTTTTGTGCAGATCTGTGCACCTGACTGTAGTGCCTATGGGACCTGGAATAGAACATCTTGTCTCCTAGAACTGGAGTTACAGACATTTGTGAGTGACCTGATTTCAGAAGAATGATGTGTGTTCTTAATGGCTAAGCAATTTCTACAGCCTCTATTCTTTTTTGAGTAAACAAGGACATGTCAGCCCCTCTGAAAAAACATGGAAGGGACATGGGTAAATAAAATCATTGAGATCCCATGTGTGTTCTTATATTCTTAGATCTCAAACAATTTTATTTCATATATAAAAAATGTGTACACACACATATGCATGTGCCCACAAGTGCCATACGACTTCTGATATAAAATTAATACTGTTAATTTACTACTCAATAAGAGCTTTAGCAAGTAGTATAATTTAGATGAGCACTCTGGTAGTAAATGTAGCAAAATCATGGAATTTGGGGGTCGGGCTAAAGAGCTGGCCCCATGGTTTAGAGCATTTGAACACCAATAAACTGGAATGAATTTTAAAAGATTTAATATAATTATGCCCATAAAACTAAAATATTACATTAATATATTCTACGAGAAAAATCACAGAGATTTTTGGAGTAAGTTGAATATAAATTATGAAAGGTGAATTCAATAAAGAGAAAATTATATGAGAAAAAACGAACAGCCTGAATTGATACTGGAAATGATGAACTCCATAAGCAAAACAAAAAATCTCAATGGAAACCATAAATAATAGAATGGATTATGCAGATAATGGAGTATTGTATCTGAAAGACAAGGCAGAGGAATTGGATAACTCAGTAAGGATTGATGATAGATTTTGGATGGGATATGGGAGAGATCAGTGACAACATGAGAAGATGTTATTTTTAATCATGTGCATGCAATAAAATAAACCATAGAAAAATTTTCACATGTGGAAAATGAGATACACATCAAATAGAGAGCTATGGAAATGATGTTAAGCAGCAGCATACAAAAAATCCTGTAACTTATTATGGGTTAAACATTATAAATACAGTATGAAGGGCATTGAAAGCTACAAAGGAAATTATACTGTAGAGCCATAGTAATAAAATCATTCTGATAATATCACAAAACAGACACATAAGTCAACAAAATGAAGTGAAAGATCGAGATATGAATCCACTCAGTTGTATAAACCTGATGTTCAATAAAAACAAGATATATAGTGAAAAAAACAGAATATTCACAAATGTCACCAAAAATTTGCTATTTCAACATCCAGAAGAAATGGAATGAAACCTTACACAAAATTCAATTTCAAAAGGATTAAAATTCTTAACATAAGACCTAATATCATAAAACTGTTACAGGGAGTAGACTTTTACTCATAGTAACATGTAAGAACTGCCTAAATGGAACTCCAGAATTTCAGGAAATAAGTCTAACAATTGACAAATGAGACAATTAAAATAAATAGATTTGTATGAGGAAAGAAATGGTTGATCGAGTGAAGAGGCAGCCAACAGAAAGGCAGCAAATTCTTTGCCAGCTAAACAGGTGACAAGAATTTGTATCTAGAATGTACCAAGAAACCAAAAAGCTAAAAACCAAGTAATAGGAATACTTAGCAAATACTTCATGAATTTAATTATTTATTTTTGTGCTTTAGGTTCTTTACATTCATTTTATTTATTTATTAAAAATTTCCACCTCCTCCCATTCTCCCATTTCCCTCCCACTCCCTCCACTCCCGCTCTCTTTCCAGTCCTAAGAGAAGTCAGGGTGCCCTGCCCTGTGTAAAGTTCAAGCCCCCCCCCCATCTCCAGGTCTAGGAAGGTGTGCATCCAAACAGACTAGACTCCCAAAAAGCCAATACATGCAGTAGAATCAAAATCCAGTGTCATTATCATTAGCTTCTCAGATTGCTCTCATTCTCAGCCACATTCAGAGAGTCTGATTTGATCACATGCTCGTTCAATCTCGTTCCAGCTGGTTTTGGTGAGCTCCCATTAGATCAGTCCCACCGTCTCCGTGGGTGGGTGCACCCCTCACGGTACTGACTTACTTGCTCATGTTCTCCCTCCTTCTGCTCTACATCTGGGCCTTGGGAGCTCAGTAGAGACATATTTTTGACAAAACAGGGTGTGGATCCAGATGACAGAGGAGGTGGGTACATACTGGGTAGAGTTGAAGAAAGGGAAATTGTAATGAGAATATACTATATGAAGAAATGTTTTTCAATAAATTGAATAAATTTTTTAAAAAATCAAAAATATTTTTTGACAATTTCATATGTAAGCCTTGTGTTTATATTATTTCAAACACTTTCCCTCTTCATATGTAAGTGCATTATTTAAATTATTCCCATTTTTCCTATGGCCTATTGGTGTGTGTGTGTGTGTGTGTGTGTGTGTGTGTGTGTGTGTTTGTCCTTTACAGTCTTGTGAAAATGGTTCCTATTTGCCAAAGGAACAATTTGCTGCTTTCTGGCAGAAAGGACACATTGCTACCACCTGTGACTGCATATTAAAGCAATGCTGGCGTTCATTTAAACTGCCAGAAACTCTTCTATGGTCTGGCTTGAACTCATTTGTGGATATATAGACTCACTGTTTTACTGTCTAAGACCTTAACTGACCACTAAGGATATGATAACCTATCAGGGAGCTCCTCCTTAAGAAAAGTTGGATAAGTTTAAAAAGTGTTTAACACCCTTAGTCATTAGGGTAATGTACATTAAAATTACCTTAAGTTTCCATTTCATACTAGTCAAAATGATCATCATCAAGAATGAGAAGCAGAAGGAGGGAGAACATGAGCAGGGAAGTCAGGAAGGCGAGGGGTGGGTCCACCCACTGAGACGGTGGGACTGCTCTAATGGGAGCTCACCAAAGCCAGCTGGACTGGGACTGATGAAGCACGTAATCAAACCGGACTCTCTGAATGTGGCTGTCAGTGAGGGCTGACTGAGAAGCCAAGGACAATGGCACTGGGTTTTGATTCTACTGCATGGGCTGACTTTGGGAGCCTGATTTGTTTGGATGCTCACCTTCCTAGACCTGAATGGAGAGGGGAGGACCTTGGACTTCCCAGGGGGCAGGGAACCCTGACTGCTCTTAGGACTGGAGAGCCAGGGGGAGGGGAAGAGGGGGGAGTGGGAGGGAAATGGAAGGTGGGGAGGAGGTGGAAATTTTTAATTAATTAATAAATAAATAAATATAACAACAAAATTTTGGTAGAGCTGTAACAAATTGAAACACTTATAAACAGTCTGTGGGAGTATAAACTAGCACAGTTTAGTGGAAATCAGTCTATAGATGTCTCAAACATATTAGAAACCTATCTGCCCTATGGCCTAGCTATACCACCCCTAGATATATGACTAAAAGAATGTCCTGCTAGGAGACATTTACACATCTCTGTTCCTTGTCACTCTAATCACAGTAGCTAAGAAACTGAATTAACTTCAGTATTCACAACTGATGAATGGTAGTGAAAGTGTGGTGCATATTCACAGTAGAATATTATGGAGCTGTAAAAAATGAAACCATGAAATTTGTAGTGAAATGGATATAACTGGAAAAAATACTGAGTGTGGTCACCCAGTCCCCGAAAGAAAAACACTACCTATTATTAATCTACAACAGAGTCCTATCTTCTGGTCTTTTTCTTTTTTTGTGGGCTTGTCATGGAGTAAATATGGAATCAAGGAAACTAAAAATGACACTTTTTTTCTACTGGTGAATTTAGAGAGGAGACAGCAAAATATAGGTGAAATAAAAGTTCAGAGATTTGGAATACTAGGGTAGAAGCACTCAAGTAGGTATTGGAGTGATGGACAGGGGTAGAGGTAGGGTCAGGAAAAGTGTTAGACAAGATGCAGTTTATATGAAGAGGAACTGGAGATCCTTCAATTGGAGTAAAAATATACATGAGGGGACAGTAAAACAGATGAAAGAACAGTGGCAGAACACTGGGAGCTAAAGTTTAAACTTGATAAGAAAGGAAGAGGGGGAGAGGAAGGGTAGGACTATGCTAACCCAAACAAAGGATGTATGAAGGAGCCTTAGAAAACCCAAATGCAAGCTCATTAAAAGTCTATTTTTCCTAAAATTATGAGTTTGAACAGAAATATACCACAGCAGAGAATGGCATTGCTCCCCAAAGACAGAGGTTATTAAATGAACTTCTCCATGATAGGTAAGGATTACTTCCTTATGAATTATGAATTAGAGAGGTGGTAGAGGAAGCCAAAACAGGCTATTCTAACTGATATAACTCATAAAAATGATAAGACCCTGATGCTGAAGACACTACACTATTTGATT
The DNA here is from genome assembly GCF_982192425.1 of Myodes glareolus. Lineage (NCBI taxonomy): Eukaryota > Metazoa > Chordata > Mammalia > Rodentia > Cricetidae > Myodes > Myodes glareolus. Next base: position 10,878,770 of record NC_142044.1, read on the forward strand.
TCAGGTTACAAAGAAGTAAATTCAGAAATGATCAGGAAAACTTCTATGGTGCTTATCTTTCATAGTACTGGAAAATGCTATGTGCACTCTGGGCAGAGAAAAGACACTGGATGCTACATTTCCCACCTGTTAGATAAACTGAACCCATTCATGCCATAGTGGCGAGAGTACTTACAGAGGCAATCAGTTCTTCTCTTGATTGGATTTGTGACATCCTTCAGAGAAGATAATTCTTGTCTGGGACAGTGAACCTATTTTTAAAAAGAAAAGAAAAAGCATGGCTGGAGAAATCTTAGACCACATGGAGAAAATAATGGTGCTATATTTCGCAATGGTCAAAAAGCCTTTGTAATGTATTTATGTATATTTATTGCTCCCAGACGCAGCGAGCAGAAATATGTAGCTGTTTGAAATGCTGAGTATAAGCCGCTGAGAATGCGCAGCAGGAGATGGGACCCCTGTATCACCACCCCAAAAGATCTTTTTTTCTACGAAGGCACATATAATATCTAGGCAGAGGGGACAGAAGAATAATTAGAAGGGCCAGGGGATGATGGAGGATGTGATAAAATCTGTCCTTGGCCAGGTTATGACTATTTCACATAAGAATTTACAGTAGCTATTCAAGATCTGCCTAAGAGTAAAGTAGCTAAAATTTTCAAGTTTGAGTATGAGGGAATGCCTAGGCTTCGCCCCTAGCTTAGGAGCTGTTGGTAGGAAATGGGTGCAGAGGAGTGGAAGCTACTTGTGGTTTCAAGTTTGGCACTGGAGACTCTCATGCACTAGTGGATGATACCATTCCTATGCATAATGGACAGAACTAAGTAGACTCAGTTTGTAACTAATAATAATTTTATGAAAGAATTTGTGGTTGTTAAATTCCATTAAATGTTTTGTCTACTAACATTGAAATAATTAAACATCTCAGGGCTGTAATAACTAAATGTGTTACATTAATTAATTTAATATGTACTGTAAATCTAATAATGTATTTCTGTGACAAAATGAACTTGATCATAATATTTTATATATTACTTAATAATTAATCATGAATAGCTGACACATCGCTTTACAACATCAATATCCTGTCAGTTCATATTTTCTTATTTCATATATAACAAAATCATTAGAATGTATAAGTAGTTAGAACTTATAACTAATAAGTTATAATAAATAACTAATTAATAATAATAACTAATTAATAACTAATTAATAATAATAACTAATAAGCTATAATAAAAGCATACTATTTGCTATTTGTTTAATTATAATATGTTTATTTTTACTTTCCCATATAAGGTATTTTGATTATTTTTTTAATGTGATCTTTGTTTGTTTACATTTGACTGCATATTCAGTATTCTTTTCTTGGCTTACATTTCTGTTTTTTGCATTACAAGTTTAAACTATGGTCGTTTTATAGCTTTAAGAATTTTGTTTTCAAGAGTTTCCTTTAGAGATACATTGGTGGTAAGTTTTGTTTCTTTTTCTTTAATTAAAAATATTTCCATTGTTTATATATCTGAAAGCTTTGTTTGCTGTTTCATAAATAAATATTTATCAGTTTCTCTTAGTATAAAAACAACTCACAGAACTTCTGCTAATTCTCCACACTTCCGTTCTATTTCTTTTTTCTTTTTTTCTGTCCCAATTAGGGTTTTTTTTAACAAGGCGGCAGTTACCTTAAACTACAGTAGACATATGCTTAGTATTCTGTGTGTAGAAGTCCCAGGCTTCACTTGCTGACTATTCTATCTGGAAAATATTCACATTAGTTCATTAACTCATAAAAGTAACAGTGTATTTTATTTGAAATTTATATTTATGTCAGTAAAAATGATTTTGTAGAAGTAATTCATTATCTACACACCAAGAAAAAACTTATTGAAGTTTAAATATCACTAAACGCAACATTATAACCAACAAAATATTTCTAAAATGGAGCAACATTAAATGAGTACATGACTAGTTCATTTTTCAAACAGTTATGTCAAAGTGTTTCTATAGATCTTAAACTTGCACAGATGTTGGTTTATCTAGAAAGTACCATAGTATGTACATATTTTGTAAAATGATAAGTATCTGTAGAGCTTAATTAGACAAAGAAACGGACATTTGGAATCATCTTGTTTGTCTTTTGTGAGACGGAAATAATCTCTTTCATCAAATCATTAGACTTAGAATCACAGTAGTTTCAACTTAATGTTCAAATTGGGGCTAGCAAGAAACCTGGCTCTAGAGAAATTTCCGGGAATCCACAAGGATGACCCCAGCTGAGACCATAACCAATAGAGGAGAGGGTGCCTGAATTGACCTTGCCCTGTAATCAGACAGATGAATATATTAAATCTCACCATAGAACTTTCATCTAGAAACTAATGGAAACAGAGACAGAGATCCGCATCAGATCACTGAACTGAGCTCCCAAAGTCCAGTTGAAGAGTGGGAAGAATGAGAATATGAGGAAAGAGATCAAGACCATGATGGGTACATCCACTGAAAACAGTCTACCTGAGCTAAAGTGAGCTCACCAACACAAGCCAGAGTGGGAAGGAACAAGCATATGACCAAACTAGTACCTCTCAATGTGGTTGAAAGTTGCATGACTGGGGCAGAATGCGGCGCCACTGGCCATGGCACCAGGATTTATCCCAATTGTTTGTACTGGCTTTTTGAGAACCTATTCTCTTTGGATGGATACCTTGCTCAGTCTAGGTATAGTAGGGAGGAGAGCCTTGTACCTTCCCCAATACAATGTGCCTTACCCTACCTGAAGAGTGATAATGGTAGGGAGGAATATGTGGAGGTAATGGGGGGAGAAGAGAGAGTGAGAACTGGATTGGTATGTATAATGAAAAAAGTTTGTTTTCCTTTTTAAAAATAAAATAAAGTAAAAAGATAATGCAGGAAAAGGTGTTAACGCTATGCAACACCCTCAATGAATTTTGTTCAGTATAGGAAAAATTGAGTCACATTATGTTTCTATTAATCATGGAGTCATTATGTATTTCCAGCTGTAAAGAGAAGACAAACACAGCAATACAAGTATTTCAAAACTGTGAACAATGGTTCAAGCCTTGCTTTTCATTTTGAGTTCATGAAGATGCACATTGTGATGTCTCATTTGGCAGTGGGCCTAGGCATTCATTTGTCCTTTCTTTTTCTAGTGAAGAGCCCTTGGTAGATTTCTGCTTCCTTATTTTCTGTATAATATCTTTTTATCCCAGCTTAGCTGTAGCTGCAAGAAAATGTAAACCTTCTATACTCTGGGTGCAGATCAGAAAATATAAATATAGAAATTAGTATGACTTTGGTGACTGATGAATATTTTAAGTACATATAAGACATCTTCCCGAGCTCCTTACAATATCAGACAAATCTAAAAGATAGATTTTATGATTTCAGGGATTTCATTTAAATGAAGATATAAGTCCTTTTAAGCACAGCAGGACTGAGGCACATGTGATCTCAGAGACTGTGATGGCATGCGGAGGTCTGCATGGATCTGAGCAAAAGAGGTGCTGTATGTTACAGAAAAAAGGGGACACGAGACTCATTCTTAACCCAGAAGCTACTTATAATTGGTACTTATTAAATCAGTTTCTGTAACAGAATCAAACTGGATATATAAACCATTATTTTTTATTTATTAAAAATTTTCACCTCCCCCATCCTCCCATTTCTCTCCCACTCCCCCCATTCCACCTTTCCCCTTCCTCTCCAGTCCTAAGAGAAGTCAGGGTGCTCTGCCCTGTGGGAGGTCCAAGGCCCTCCCCCTCCATCCAGGTCTAGGAAGGCGAGCATCAAAACAGACTAGGCTCCCAAAAAGCCAGTGCATTCAATAGAATCAAAACCAGTGCCCAGGACTGAGCCCCCCAAGGTCCAAAGGAGGAGCAGAAGGAGGAAGAACATGAAAAAGGAAATCAGAACCACAAGGGGAGCGATCACCCACTGATACAAGGGGACTGATCTAATGAGAGTTCACCAAGGCCAGTTGACTGGGACTGAGCAAGCACGTGATCCAGCCAGATTCTCTGGAGGAGGCTGAATTCCCTGATTGTGACTGACCCGAAGTCTTTCTAAAAAGCCATTGACAATGACTCTGGGACTTGTTTCCTCTGCATATTCTGGATTTTTGGGGATCCAATCTGTTTGGATACTCACCTTCCTGGACCTGGAGGGAGCAGGGAGGTACTTGAACTACCCACAGGGCAGGAAACCTGGACTGCTCCTAGGGATGGAGAGGGAAGAGGAGAGGGAGTGGGGGGAGTGGGAGGGTGTTGGGAGGAAGGGCGAAAATGGAAACTTTTATATTTTAGTAAACTTTAAAAAAAATAAAAAAAGAATGGAGTTTTATAATATACATCGATGTTACTGAAGATAAATAAATTAAGTCTGTCTTTGAAAAAAAAAACAGTGCCCATTAGCATTGGTTTCTCAGTCAGCCCCCGATCCAGCAATTCCACTCTTGGGAATATACCCAATAGATGCCCAATTGTACTACAAAAGCATTTGTACAACTATGTTCATAGCAGCACTATCTGTAATAGCCAGAACCTGGAAACAATCTAGGTACCCCTCAATAGAAGAATGGATAAAGACGGTGTCGAACATATACACATTAGAGTTTTACTCAGCGGTAAAAAACAATGACATCTTGAATTTTACAATGGAGATGGATGGAAATAGAAAACACTTTACTGAGTGAGATAATCCAGACCAAAAAATATGACTAAGGTATGTACTCACTCAATAGTGGATTCTAGCCATAAACCATTCTTAAGGGTAGTTCCCATGCCCAGAAGTAGTCTCCAACACAAAATGAACTCAATGACTGTTGTTGGATTTCCTTTCACTCTACCCAATCCCATGTTGGAATGTCAAATGTTGTTGGCCTTTTTCACTCTTTTTCCTCTTTGCTCTTTTTGGGAGCCTACAACAAAGTTCTCAAATAATTCACACACAGAGTTTTATTCTTAATTATAAATGCCTCGCTTTGCTTGGCTTGTTTCTTGCCAGCTTTCCTACACTTAAATTATCTCATCTACCATTTTTCTCTGAAAGTTTTCCTTTTCTAATATTTGTATATTTTTTTCAGTCTTACTCCATGGCTGTCTGGGTGGTTGACCCCTACAGTTCTTCTCTCACCTTTCCTTCTTCTTTCTCATTCTTCTTATTTCTCATCATCTTCTCCTCCTCCTCCTTCTTCTTCTCACACTTCTTTCTTTATTTATACTGTCTGTCTGCCAGCCTTGTCAATCCTTCATCCTGCCTCACTATTTCCCATTCAGGTCTGTATTAGACCATGATGTGTTTTAGATAGGCAAAGAATCACAACTTCATCGAGTTAAACAAATGCATCATAAATGAAGAAACACATATTTACATCACTAAATAAATGATTTGCAGCATAAACAAAAGTATATACCTTAAAATTTATTCTACAACGAATGATGTCCTTGAAGGTTCTTTAGTTCCTAATGATTTGTCAGGGAACTTTTCTTTTAACTTATATGTCTTTTGTTGGTTGACAAAAGTTGAGGTTGGTCCAAATTAAGATTTCTTAATTATTGAGTGATGAAATCATTTTCTGGAACTCACATTAACTTTCAAAAATAATGATTATTTCATACTAACTTTGCCATTACATTCAATAGATAGCTGTCACTCTGTTTTAATAAAGGAATATTCTAACTCTGCAAACGTTTGCTGATTATACTGCTTTATGGGCCTTGTTTGATTGTTTTGGATAAAATTTGTTTCAACAGCTTTTATAATATTCACAACAAAAAACACAAAACTAAATTCTAGAGATTTGATAAGCATGATAACTTGCTATAGATTTTTAAAAAGTCACAAGTAAAAGAATAGACTAAATTATCAATGATTCTCTCATGCTTTCCTCTTGACGGACTCCAGGAGTAGTGACACACAGTTTTTCTTTGGAATCTGATGAGCCTTCATTTTTGCTAGTACAACAGTTTGAAGTAGTTTTCCTCTTGCACATATAAAGCAGAAATCTAGGAAATTTCTTTTTCTTTGTTCCTAAAATATTATTTCTGCAGAAAACTGGGGTTATTATTCTCTACAAATTACAACAAAAGAGTTGAAATGTAGTTTAATTATATCTATTTTTAAAGAATTTCTGAAATCATTCTATTTTGACACTAATTTTACTACTAAGGATATTACCCATATGAATCCATATTCATATCATGTCTGGCTTAAAATCCCAAATACAGTAAATCAAAAATAGATTTACTTTTTCTTAACTACTACCTACATTCTTCTGTCTTTGGTCATTATAGATAAAGGTAATAAATCTAAATTATTATCAAATTCTTAAATTGAATACATATGTAAATGTTGTATGAAATATATATATCCATATATTAAATAAACAAATCAAATCATCACATATAATAATTTGTTAATTTATCTCTTTCCTTAAATAAAACAATAGTTCCTGAATGGCAGAACTATTTCTACTGTTTATTTTGGATTACTTATTAGAAAGTATCTGTTAAATATAAGTTATTCAAATCAATATGCAGCAAAAATAGCTCTTTTGTGACATAGCAGATATAAAGAAAGATGCTACTTCAAAATACAAACTAACCAAAATGAAAACTGGGCCAGAGGGCTAGTATAACAAATGAAAATTGATTGTGCTATGTTTGCTATAGAAAATTATGAACATGATGGGACATCAAAAATGTTTCTTGCTCTCTTGTAATCTCCTTTATATAGAAACTGAACTCAATCCTCAAGGCTTTGCCCTTGTGGACTAATTATGTTCCAAGGGGCTCATCTTTTAATATCATTTCTTTGAGGTTTAAGAATTCAGCAAATGATGGGGGCAGGCAGGTCACAGGCATGCATGTCATTTTGCCTCCTAAGAAAGATGTGAAATTTTTTACAGTGTATATAGTGATATTCAATTAGTGTACAATATTAAAGTTCATTTGAGTCTATAATATTTTCCTTTTTAATCATTATTTTTTCATACTTTGTGTTGAACTTAGACCGAAAAATGCTAGGTAAAGGTTTGATCATTCAGCTATATCATCAGCCATGTTCAAACCTTTTAGTTGAGAGAAGATTTTGGGAAATGTCTCATGCTGTCTTGCTCTCCATCTGTTGTGCATTTAGGTCTTAAACTTGCAGTACCCATTCCATGACTTCGTAAGCACATGAGATTACAAGTCTGTACCACTAATTTTGTCTTCTCTAACTCTGTTACCAAGTTGATATTGGACCTTCTATTGTATTAAACATTTTCCCTCCTAAGTGGCTTCCTCAAAATTAAATACATAAAAAATAAGCATAGGGTTGAAAGATAAAAATGAAGATTATATATATATATATATATATATAATATCTTATATATATATATACACACAGTATAATGCAAAAGCAAAAAGTGAGCAAAGACATAGGGACGTATTGTTGGTACTGCACAGTACACAATGGAATTCTACAGTCTGTGAATTAGACTTCTCCAAATGTTTGAGAATCATGTCAATCTCATTGGCTCTCGTCTGAAAATAACAGTTGTGAGCATGTTGATACATCCATTACTATGAAGATTGTGATGGTTTATTGGTTGTTTTCTTTGCCAACTAAAGTTGATAAAGATGTTTTCCTTGGTTTTGGTTTTTTTTTTTTTTGGTGCTCTGGGAATTTTTTCTGCAGTAGGAACTTCTTGGAATCTCTGAGGGTGAACTTAGTAAGGTCTCCTAGTAATGGTAGACACTGATCTGAATTGATAATCTTTTATAGCCATGCAAGGCTTCCAGTGGCAGGACTGGGTTATATTTGATTGAGATTTTGACTGGCAGGTTCCCATGTTGACTTCTAAGCAACCAGACCTGATGCTAGGACAGAAGCTTGCTCCCTGCAAACTGACAGAAGGGTACCATTGCTGAGGCCAATACCCACATAGTTAATTGTACACAGAGAGATCAAGCTGGTGCCTGGATGGAGCTTTCACCCTTAAGTTCTAGTCTCTTTGGGTTGAGAAGACTCTGCAGGCTGCTAAGATAGAAGCCTGAATACTAACCAGGCACAAAACCTTTGACCTACAATCTTCATGAAGTTCTGAGAAAATAGTAGTGCAGAACTCATTGGAGAGGGCAAATAATAGTTGGTTTAACCCGATGTTCATGCCTCTGGGAGGGAGTCATGCCCTACACAGCCAGGATAGCCAGAAACTAGAGACTGGATAGCTCAGGGTAAAAGCAAACATGACTGGCTAAATACATACATACATACATACATACATACATACATACATACATACATAAATGGAAACACCAATGACCATATTCCTGATGATATTCTCTCATACTCATAGAATTGGGCTTTATCCAGAGGAGACTCCTCAGGCAGCGCTTAGAAGTAGGCACAGAGACCCATACCCAGATATTGTGCATTGAGGTAATCTAAACATGAGGTTTCTATCTTTTCCTTCCCCTAGGTGATTACAAACCCCACCAAAGAACAGGAAGTAATATTGCAGAAGCCAGAGGGGTCGCCAGGAGAACATAGCTTACTGAATCAACTAAGCAAGGCTCACTTGTGCTCAAAATGGCTTAAGCTTCAAGCACAGGGCGTGCTTGGGTCTGTACCAGGTCTTTTGTGTATATGTTATGGCTGTTAACTTGGTGTTTTGGTGGAACTCCTAACAGTGGGAACAAGTGTACCTCTGAATCCTTTTCCTGCTCTTGGGAATCTTTTCCTCCTATTGGATTCCCTTGTCCAGTCTCCATATGAGAGCTTTTTCCTTGTCTTATTGTATGATGTTTTTGTCATGTTTGATAACTGCCTCTTGGTACTTAGTGAATAGGGTAGGTGAGATGTGGTTGGGAGGAGTGGAGTGAAGGAAAATTGTGGTCAGGCTGTATTTTATGAGAGAAGAATATATTTTCAATTTAAACATTTTTTGAAACTGGAAATGGTAAAGTGTTATACACACTGTTCTTTAATGCAAAACACCTGGGAAATTGCTCATATTTTAGTATGATACATGAATATTTATGTAATCTTATCAATATTAGCTGCATTTTGGAACACTGAACCTTTATATCTTTTTTTTTTACTTGTTGTTTTTCAAGATAGGTTTTCTCTGTAGCTTTGGAGCCTACTCAGAACTCACTCGGTAAACCAGGCTAGTCTCGAACTCACATCTCTGCCTACCAAGTACTGGGATTAAAGGCATGAGACATCACTGTCCAATAATGTATATTAACAGCTTGGTTTACTTCAGACAAGGGGCAATTTTCCACTGTGTATGTTCTCTGGGTGGATATATTTGTAAGAGACTCTTCTTCTCATGTTCTGAGGGTACTCTGTGTGTCCTCATATCATGCTTTCTAAAGAAATCTGAGAGCCAAACCAGTTCTTGATTGAAAACAGTTGAAGGAATGTCTCATCTTCAACTAACTTCTAGCAAAATAGAGAATTTCTAAAACATAAGAAAAACAGAGAAGTAATCATCGTACTTCACAATTATGTTTCTTCGTTGTTAATTATTTGTATTCTGCTGTGGAGAGATAATATATTTATCATGTTTAGTATTATTATGTATATAGTTCCTTTGTTAAGATACCATCTTGATCCCTGATTAAGAAAATTCTTCATCATTTCTTCTAGGAACTCTGTGATATGGGATGTCCTTCTATATATGTTTTGTTTTTATTGGTTGACAAATAAAGTTGTTTGGGCCAATGGCTTAGCAAGTAAAGCCAAGTGGAAAGCGACAACAGAGATAGACAGCCAATGTAGGCAGAGTCAAAGGGATGCCATGTAGCTGCCGAACAAGAAACATGCCCGCTGGAACCTGGCTTGTAGGCTGCGACCTCGTGGTTATGAACAGATCATTAGAGATGGGTTGATTAACGATGTAAGAATCAGTTAATAAGAATCCTGAACTAATAGGGCAAACCTTGTTGTAATTCATATAGTTTCTGTGTGATTTTTTGCTTATAATGATTTATTTATTTATTTATTTTTTAAAAAGAAAACAAGTTATCTTTTTTCATTATATATACCAATCCAAGTTCCCACTCCCTTACCTCCTCCCATTCCCTTCACTTAACCCTCTCCCCCAACCAACCCTCAGAGAGGGTAAGGCATATTGCTTTGAGGAAGATCCAAGGTGCTCACTAGTATATCTAGGTTGAGCAGATATCCATCCAAAGAGAATGGGTTCCCTAAAAGCCAGTGTATGCAGTAGGGATAAATCTTGGTGTCATAGCCAGTGGTCTCACAGTCTTTCCTAGTCATGCAAATGTCCACCACATTCAGGGGGACTAGTTTGGTCCCATGCTTGTTTCTTCCCATTCTGGCTGTCATTGTTAAACTCCCATTAGCTCGGGTAAACTGTTTCAGTAAGTGTACCCATCATGGTCTTGACCTCTTTGCTCATATTCTCATCCCTCCCACTCTTCAACTGAACATTGGGAGCTCAATCCAGTGCTCTGATGTGGGTCTCTGTCTCTGCTTCCATCAGTTTCTGGATGAAGGTTCTATGGCGATATTTAAAATATTCATCAATCTGACTACAGGACAATGCCAGTTTGAGCATTCTCTCCTCTATTGATTATGGCCTTAGCTGGGGTCATCCTTGTGGATTCCTTGAAATTTCTCTAGAGCCAGGTTGCTTACTAACCCTATAATGGCTCCCCTAATTAAGATATCTCCTTGCTCTCATCTCTGTCCTTCCTCCATCTAAACTATATCATTTCCTCAAGTTCTCAACCCTCCTCTTCTCCCCTCCTCTTCTGCTTCCACCTTCCCTTTTACCCTGCATGCCCATGCTCCCAGTTTTGTCAGTCAATCTCATATGTTTCTACTTTCCAGGTGGATCTATACATGTTTTTCTTCGAGTTCACCTTATTACTTAGCTTCTCTAGGATCATGAACTATAGGCTCAATATCCTTTGTCTATAGTGAGTATCCACTTATTAGTGAGTACATAACATATTCCTCTTTTTGGGTTGGGTACCTCACTTTTTAATTCCATCTATTTGCATGTAAATTCAAGATTTCATTGGCTTTTTTTATTGTTGAGTAGTACTCTAATGTGCAAATGTGCCACATATTCTTTATCCATCCTTGGTTGAGGATTACCTAGGTTTTTATCAGGTTCTAGCTATTACAAATAATGCTGCTTTGAACACAGTTGAACAAATGACTTTGAAGTATGATTGAGCACCTTTTGGGTATATGCGCAAGAGTGGTATTGCTGGATCCTGAGGTAGATTGACTCCCAATTTTCTGAGAAACTGCCATGCTGATTTCCAACAGGTTGTACAAGTTTGAATAGCCATCAGCAATGGATGAGTGTTCCCCTTTCTCCACATGCTCTTCAGCATAAGTTATCATTGGTGTTTTTATCTTATACATTCTGACAGGTGTAAGATGGTATCTCAGAGTTGTTTTGATATGCATTTCCCTAATGACTAAGGATGTTAAACATTTCTTTAAGTATATTTTGGTCATTTGAGATATTGCTGTTGAGAATTCTCTGGTTAGTTCTGTATCCCATTTTTTAATTGTGTTATTTAGAATTTTGATGTCTAATTTCCTGAGTTCTTTTATATTTTGGAGATTATTCCTTTGTCTGATGTTGGATTGGTGAAGATCTTTTCCCTATCAATAGGCTATCTTTTTGTCTTATTGTCTTATTGACTGTGTCCTTTGCTTTATAGAAGCTTCTCAGTTTCAGGAGGTCCCATTTATTTATTGATGTTCTTAGTGTCTGTGCTACTGGGGTTATATTTAGAAAGTGGTCTCCTCTGCCCATGTTTTGAAGACTACTATTTTCTCTTCTATCAGTTTCAGTATGGCCAGATTTATATTGAGGTCTTTAATCTATCTGAACTTGAGTTTTATGCATGAATAAACTGCATAAAATGAATGAAAATGATCTATTTTCATTCTTCTAAATGTTGACATCCAGTTATGTCAGCACCATTTGCTGAAGATACTTTCTTTTTCCATTTTGTTAATTTAGTTTCGTTGTCAAAAATCAGGTGTACATAGGCATGTGGATTAATACCTGGGTCTTCAATTTGATTCTATTTATCAACCTCTCTGTTTTTATGCCAATACTATGCTGTCTTCATTACTGGATCTCTGTAATAGAGCTCGGTGTCAGGGATGATGATGCCTCTGGAAGTTCCGTTTTTGTACAGGATTGTATTTACTGTCCAGAGTTTTTTTATTTTTCAATATGAAGTTAAGTATTGTTTTATCAAGCTCTGTAAAGAATTGTGTTGGTATTTTTATGGGGATTGCCTTGAATCTATAGATTGAAGAGAATTACTGACGAATCTTACTCATGAACATGGATGTAAAAATTCTCAATAAAATACTGGCAAACTAAATCCAAGAACACATCAAAAATATCATGCACCATAATCAAGTCAGCTTCATCCCAGAGATACAGGAATGGCTCAACATATGAACTATCAATGTAACCCATCATATAAATAAACTGAGAGAAAAAAATATGATCTTTTCATTAGATGCTGAAAAAGTATTCAACAATATCCAACAACCCTTCATGAGAAAGGTCTTGGAGTGATCAAAGATACAAGCAACATATCTAAATATAATAAAAACAATATATACAGCAATCTGACAGCTAACATCATTTAAATGGAGAGAATGCAAAATGATTCAGCTAAAATCATGAACAAGACAAGGGTGACAACTCTCTCCATATCTCTTCAATATAGTTCTTGAAGTTTTGGCTATAGCATAAGACAACTAAAGGAGGTCAATGGGATTCAAATTGGAAAGGAAGAGAAGTCAAACTTTTATTATTTGTAGATTATATGATAGTATATATAAGTGACCCCAAAAACTCTACCGGAGAACACCTAAGGCTGATAAATACCTTCAGTAATTTGGCAGGATACAAGATCAACTCAAAATAATCAGTGGCCCTCCTATACACAAATGATAAAGAAGTTTAGAGGGAAATCAGAGAAACATCACCTTTCTTAATAGCTACCAAATATCATAAAATATCTTGGGGTAACAATAACCAAAGAAATGAATGACATATTTGACAAGAACTTTAAGTCTTTGTAGAAAGAAATTGAAAAAGATACCAGAAAATAAAGAGATCTCCCATACTCTTGGATAGGTAGAATCAACATAGTTTCTGTGTGATTATTTAGTTCTGAGCTTCCTAGAAATGAAAAAAGCAGTCACTACATACAAATGCTACACCAACGTGAGACAACTACATCCACATAAAACCTGAGTGAGTTTGGGAAGGAATTCTAGACACAACTGTTGACTAAGAATTCTGTCCCACCCAGTCATGTAGTCATTCAGTCACAAAGAAACACACAGAGTCTACATGAATCATAAAATGGTTGGCCTAGAAGTTGAGGCTTCTTATTAACACTTATAAACTTATATTAGCCTACAATTCTTATCTGTGTTAGCCATGTGGCTTGGTACCTTTTCAGTGATGTAGTCACATCTTGCTGCTGTGTGTCTGGTTTCCTCTATGTCTGAGTGATGACTACAAACTGACTTTTTACTCATCCCAGATTTTTCCTGTTCTCATCACCCTGCCTCTATTTCCTGCCTGGCTACAGGCCAATCAGCAATTTATTAAAATACAATTGACAGGGTACAGACTATTGTCCCACACCACATAGCAGATCAGAGTTAATCACAACAGAGTTAAACTAGCTACTTGGTAGCAGCGTTTTCTCAGGTGGGCTCTGTTTGTTGTCCACAAGCAGATGTGAGCTCCTTTAAGGTTTCCTCTTTTGTATTGGCAGCACAAACAGTTCTGGCTCTTTTAGGAGGTCCATCTATGGAACACTTAAATGGGGTTTATGAACAGAGTACTACAAGTTACTTAATGGTGACATAGACCCACTGCATCCCTGGAACTGGGGCAGAGATCATGACTCACACATACCTATATATTACTAAAGACAAAGAGAGGTGGAGTAAGCATCTAGGGCTGCCTAAACCTTACTGCTTACTATTTTAAAATGTTACTTATCAGAAAAAGATTTAAAATACACGATAGGACACATCAATCATAAAAGGCCACTAAATGAGACACAGTGTGTTTAAAAAAATGCTCATAGACTTGGGAGAAAAAAGAAGAAAAGTATGGATAAAACTAAGTGTTTAGAGAGACAATAAAAGTAATATAAAAGTGTACAGTCATAGATTAAAGGAGTAAAGGAAATAACCAATGTAGAAGAAATATATACAAAGAGTCTAGATTATGTTTATTATTGGGTTTTGTGAATTTTTTGACTGTAGAGAGACATTTGATTGTGGAGGCTGCTCAGTTAAACAATTAAAAAGATATATTGACTTTAAAATTTGGTTCTAAGAATATGTTGCCTTAGAAAATAGTCTTAGATTCATTGTCACTAACGCAGTGTTGAGTATCTGGTTCACCTCATGGAGTGGGCCTTAAGTGAGATCAGTTGTTGCTTTGTTGCTCATACAAGCTTTGTGCCGGCATTACCCTAGCATAACTTGCAGGAACAACAACATTGAAAATCAAAGGGTTTGTCACAGGGTTGGTGATTACATTTTTCCTTTTTCAGTTTGCACAGTTCCTTCCTGTACAATAGATACTAGCAAGTAAGCATGAAAGTTCCATGTGGTACCAGTGCAATGGTTTCACGTTCATTAAGTTTTGTACATGTTGTGTTAAACAAAGGAGCTGTGCCATCAGTTTGTGGTAAGCAACCTATAGTATTTACAATAGCTTCTGTTCTTTGGAATTTTCCATGGAACCCATTTGACCAACACGTTAATTGGATGTAACCCATCCCAGGAAAGAAAGCTTCATTTGTTGACCTGAGATATCCAGTTTGGGCTCTGTCACCCCAATTATTTGGAGATTCTATTTATATGTCATGCTTGAGCCCATGGATGTGGATTCATTCTACCTCTACCAAAGATCAGAGAGTTTAGGCCTATTCTTGCTCTTTAAAGGTTAGGATAGGAGGTTTGACACAGGGTAGAGCTACCAACAAGATACTTGACCTAAGGTGTGGTCTCTACATATCCTGCCTAATCAAAAGAATACTTAACTCAGGATATAATTACTTGATGTTTTGTGTACTGAAGAGGTAGTTACTCTGTTTGTTCTTTGTATCATGGTGAAGCAGTCGTTTCCTTCTTCCTCCCTTTGGATTAGGGTGTATAAAACATATGTGAAATAAACACTGGTGAATTCAACATTCACTGAGTTGCCCTCCCAACTTTATCCTGTGACTTTCTTTCTCTATTTCTTTTGTGTCACCATTTTTCTCTGCCTCACATTTCTAATCCACATGACCCTACTCTGGATGGTATGAACCCATAACCACAACAGACATTGCCACAATATGGGAACCCAACAGATAGCTCCTCAACGTGGGGCTTCCGACAATTGCCTTCCCACACTATCATCTAGGTCCTCAATCTATAATTTTCTGTTCTATTTTCTTTTCCTAGGAATCTATCTGCTCTCACTTCTTACCCCACTTCCAATCACCTTTTTCTCTATGACTTCTGTAGTTCTACAAATTGCAGCTTGGTTGTCATTTGGTTTAGCATCTCGAATTCACATATAAGACAACACATATCGTATTTGTCTTAATTAAATTAAAGTTACATCCCATCTCTCATTCCCGTTCTTTCCTCTTTCATTGATATTAATTTGTTTAGATGTCTATGTCTGTGTTTGCTTGCACAAATGTGCAAATAGAGGCTACTGAGTCTATTTTGCTGATTGTGTGTGTATATGGTTTTATGACTGATCATTCGTATTAGATGTCCATAATGGGTCCTTAAAAATAATTTTGAATATATGCATTCCTCAGTCTAATTAATTAATATTTATTATATAACCATTTTCCCATATGGAAAAAGTTGATAAAGAGAAAGAAATGCTATAATTTTCCTGAGAAGGGTTAAATATGATATGTAAACAGATGCTTAACTTAGGTAGAAAACATTATTTAATAGTGAAGTTTTTAAAACAAGTCAAAAGAAGTCATTCACTGAGTATGAGCATAGCAGTTTGGGATGATTTCAGGTAACCCACATTATTTGATAAAGTTTTTGAAAGTAAGTTAATAGTGTAAATTAAGTTTAACCAATTATGTGCCCTAAATATAATTCTATATTCTTCTACTTAACAGAGAAAAAGTTGTACAAAAAAATTGCCCCTAGCCATTTTTTGTTACACAGGGTTATTTTTTGTTACTTAATTACTAGACATTTAAATTTTTAGTTTAATGTAAGACCAGCCTTTCTCACCATTGTAAAGGAGTAATATTGTAAAGAAAATTGCTAATCAGGGATTTTTTTTCCTCCAGAAAATATAATTATAGTGATTTTTGCCTTTAAATGAATGCCTTCATTTTCTTATATTTACTTATCACCCTAGATTATAATATCGATACTCTTTCAAAATTGAACATTTTTAAATCAGCATGGTGACATGCAGTTTTTAACACAATAAATGCATGAGGAGAATAATAACTTCCATGCTATTAATTTTGAGTCTGCTATTTTGCTATTCATTGTATAAGCTTTCATTGCTAGTTGGGGATACAATTTCTTTCATTGTACAGAGAAACCACAGTTCTTGAAGTAGCGTACTAATAAAAGTGTTGAAATAGTATGGTATTGGTAAAACCTGATCTTTAATTCGTGTTGAAGAGTATGGAAACATTCTGACCCTCCTGTTATCTCCTGTGCTTTCTGAACAAAAATGGTATCACGGATATGCAAAGAAGACAAAACCAACTTGGTGGTACCAAAAATTTATAACTCTCTTAACTTGAAGGCACCTCTTTGTTTCCTCATGCTAGACTAATGGAACTCTAAAAGTTCCTTTAGTTATGTGCGTTTTTCTGTTGAGTGTATAAGTACAAGTATGTTTGTATATTGTATATATGTCTTTCTATGTTTAGTACTATAAGTATAGTTACACATATAACACTATACTTATGTCTCTTTTATGTAAAAACATAATATATATATATATATATATATATATATATTTTTCTTATACTTTTGTGAGATTTCAAGCAAGACATTGGAGCCCATCAATGTCACAGCAGGAAGGCAGGATCAGAGGGAACCTTCACCCGACGATGGATGGAGATTGAAACAGAGACCCACATTAGAGCACTGGACTGAGCCCCCACGGTCCAAATTAGGAGCAGAAGCAGGGAGAACATGAACAAGGAAGGAAGGACCGTGAGGAGTGCATTCACCCACTGATACAAGGGGACTAATCTAATGAGAGTTCAACAAGGCCAGCTGGACTGGGACTGAATGAGCACGTGATCAAACCGGATTCTCTGAATGTGGCCGGATTCTCTGAATGTGACTGGCATGAGGACTGTCTGAGAAGTCATTGATAATGGCACTGGGACTTGTTTCCTCTGCATGTACTGGATTTTGGGGATCCTAGTCTGTTTGGATGCTCATCTTCCTAGACCTGGAGGGAGGGGGGAGGAACTTGAACTTCTCATAGGGCAGGAAACCCTGACTCTCTTAGGGCTGGAGAGGGAGGAGGAGAGGGAGTGGGGGGAGTGGGAGGGTATTGGGAGGGGGGGAAGTGGAAACTTTTATAAATTAATTAAAAAAGGTACATATGTTGAAGGTGGCCATTAGTTTTATCTTACAATGTAGGTATCCAATATGCAAAAGGAAATTGAAATCCTGAATAAACGAGTAGAGTTTACACTGCTGATCCCATAACAAGAAAAATGTCTTAGACCATGGGAATTTGACAAAAGCTGCTGGCCAGATGGAGCCACAGAGAGATGGGAAACCCTTCCCTTTGTCTGAGAGTGAGTGTTCCCATTACTTGGGACATTCTCAGTCAACTTGAAAAGAATCTGTATACCATTTTCACTGTTTAATTATAGCAGCACTTCCCTCAGAAGATTTCCTCACTGCTTGTGCTTTGAAGACAGCATTTTAATGTGCTTTTAAGATGGCATCTGTCACTCTGGAGACAAATATTTCTTCATGAAAATTTTTTTTATTTTCTATTCATTGTATATATTTGTATAGTAGAATGTCTTATACGTATATCAAATGTGTATTGATAAAATAGAAGTCCCATTTCTCAAAACAAATTATTTTCAATATGATTTTTATTCCCTGGATATTGATCCTTGGAGAAGGAATCTTATCTAGATGACCTTGACAGCTACGATCTTTGGAAGAATGTGGGTGTCTATATGACCACTGTACAAGTAATGTTACAGAGTTTTTGCTTTCAAAGTTTTAAAACAGTAGACCACACACATAATTGGCAAGCAAAGATTTCCTTAGACTTAAAATTTATTATAGTGACTAATTATCTCAAATGAGGCATCCAGGACATTTTGTGTAAGGAATGTTATAAAAAACTGTTTTCATCATACGATTCCTAATTTGAGAATGACTTGGGCTTGCCTTGTTTGTGTATTTGTATAGACTAAGTTACAGCAATTTATTTCACACTCACTGGAATCTATTTCTGTGGATTCCTGGACTCCCAGAAAAAACAGGGAAGAGAGGCATGCTTCAAGTTCTATAAGAACTTTCACATCTCTAGGATTTAAATGCATTTTAAAAGGCATAACTATTATAACTGAAAAGATTCCACATATAATTATGCTCTAGGTTTACCATGATAAGCATTTGCAATGGGCACAACTTTTCCCACCATCATCTAAAGAACAAGTTTGTAAGATATGGAGATATAATCAATGGCTCTGATACTTAGGTAAAGTTGTAAATCTCCAGGAAGCAATGTATGGCTTTAATGTTTTAGATGCTTCATGACACAAAAACCGCCCCTGCTGATTCACAGCTCTGCGATTATTCCCATACAGCCGGGTTACAGCTCTCGTTGGAGCCCTGATGTGTTCTTGCTGAGAGTGCCAGCCGGTTGCTTTCTTAAAATCAGCTTAGTGTTGATCACAACTTAGGCTAGTGTGTTATTAATTTTCTTGGGAACTTGACTTGGTTATGCCTTTGTGTCAGGCTTTTTAAAACTCTCTCTAGAATTTGCATAAGGAGAACTAAATGAAGGGTGACAGAAACATCTTGAGCAATAACTCCACAGGCGGTTTTGTTGAGTAACTATCTTCAGGACTCTCTGGGAAATTATACTATTTTCAGTGAGTAAAAGTTATTTTCTCAAATTGAGTTATTTCAATGGTTATGACTGTTATCTTGAACAAATAAGATTACATCTGTAGATGGTCCAACATAGCATTCAATTCCAAAAATATAAATTACATTATGGCTCATTGTCTGCTTCAATATAATCTATAAAGCAAACAAATATTTGTGTTTGGATTCTTGTCTAAGAACATTATGTGTGTTTTATTGCCAAATATAAAAGATTTTCCTCTTTATTTTATTTGGAAGTGAAGTGTAGTGACAAAGTTTAATTCCATGATCAGTAAAAATTGTTAATTTACTCAATACTGAAAGGCTAGTTGAAGCTTATTCAAGGTCATTTTTTTACAGTTTGCAACTTCCCAGCTTTTCTGTCATTTGTTTCCCATTTATCCATCAAATTGTTTATTTGCATCACATTGAAAACTGAAGCATACAGATGAATAGCATACAGATGAATTATTTCTCAATAAGAAAGTATGCTCACATGTATATAGTCATTTCCAAGCAATTAAGATACAACTGAGAAATAAAAGGGACCACTACCAAAACATGGGTAAGATCCAATATGTTTGAAAAGTTACTAGGCACTTGAAACCACAGCTCTGACGGTTTAAAGGGGGAGATTGTAGAGTAAGGAGTTATGAAGAGTAACGTGTCCTGAAGGAGTTTTACTTGATACAATTTCCATGTAAATATGATCCATTTTTATTTTATGTTTGCTCATAAATCTTTTCTCTTATAAACAATAATAAAGCCTAAGCCCCTAAGTTATGTGAGCAAACTCACTTCTATTCTGTCATTTATGCATAGACAAATGTACCACCAGGTAGTAAGAGAATTTTCACAATACCTATGCACAGTTAATATGCTGATATTTTTTAAGAATTTCAAAATTTGAATTATGTATTCTACTTTAACTGTTTTTTACTTAAAATTCATTTGACCACAGAGAAAAAAAGATGGCTTAATCATGACTATGGAGACATTGACAATATCCAACCTTTTAGTAATCAATTTGCTGAGTTTAGTTTATTACTGCTGATGGGAATGAAGTTTCATTTCTGTTTATAAAGATTAATATTTACTTCTCATTATAATTCATTTTGTGACAAATTTGGAATGATAAATATAAATACTAAGTGAGACCAAGAAACCGACAATTTAATACTTTAAAGCAAAAATAAATCATTGCTCATACATTTATTCTTTCAGGTAGCTATTATGCTAGTATTTATTGAAGATACTGCCTATCACATTTTGATATAGTTAATGGTGGGATTTTTGTTACAGTTAATGTTTTGTAGAAATTTTTGATTATTCTTTGCCAAAGGATAGTGGTATTTTTCATATAGTGTAACAAACATTGGCCTTCTGTTTGAATAAAAATAAATAAATTATATTCAGAGAATCCACTATATATCATCTGTCTTAGTTAAGGTGTATGTTGGTGTGAAGATATGTCATGGCAACTCTTATAAAGAAAGCAATTAATTGGGGTGGCGCTCTTAGAGTTTCAGAGGCTCAGTGCCTTATGATCATGGTGAGGAGCATGGCAGGCTGTTGGTTACATCTTGATATGAGAGCCACAGGAAGTCGATTAACACACAGAGGACACCTTAAATACTGCCCCCACAGTAACATACCAATTCCAAGGCCATACCCACTCCAATAAAGCCGCATCTCCTAATTGTACCACTCCTTATGAGATTACCACATAATCCAAAATGACTCAAAGCAATGTGATAAATATTTCCCTCAAGTTTAAACTGAAACTTATAATTCAAACCCCTTCTAAGAACACATTTTCTCAGTAGTGTTTGCATGCAAGATCTGAATCTGAAGTCATGTAGTCCTGAGAGATAGAAGCTTTTGTTCATGCTTCTGACTTGCCTCATTCTGAGAACTCACTAACCTGTTGCCCTGCACTATATTTATATTTGTAGATATCACTCAGCTTAGGGAAAGAAAGACACAACAGACTCCTGGGAGTTGTTCTAAGAATTCCACTTAATACACATTCTTAAAATGTCTCTCATATTTCAGTAGAGAAACTGGAGACCAAAATTTCTAATTTTTATAAAGAATCTGTGTCCTCAATGCTTTTTTTAGATGATATATAAACAGTTCTCTGGAGGCCTTAAAGTAACTAATTTCATTTGACCTTTTATTAATATGTATATATATATATATATATATACCTAATCTTTATTATACAATATATGTAAATCTGTTCAAATATATATTGAATTTTGCACATGGATATATATCATATTTACTCTCTCTTTACTGACTCAAACTCTCCTATATGCCCTCAGCATGCCTATCAATGATCTTCCCCATTTATGGTTGAATTTTAGCTGGTGTGATCATATGAACATCTTCTGTAGGTAACACTAATGGTATGAATTTGTGGTTACAAAAGCCATGTTATGTCCAATAGACAATATTTTGTAGAACTTCCCCACATCCTTTAGCTTTTATATTGTTTCTAAATGATCTTTTATACATTCTTCTGTGCTTTGGTGGTTGAGGAATAAGTACAGAAACAATAAATTTGGAACTGGCCATTAGTTTCTCATCAGTATAATTCTGAACAATTAAATATCAGTTCATTGAATGTTATGCACTGCAAAATGAAGCTTCTCTGACAAACCTTGAGTGCATCCCAGGTCTATTATTATAAAAATAAATATTTAGAAGGAAATCGACTGCATAATATTTAGAAAAATATTAATAACAGATTCTACCAGAGGTCCTATGACCTCTTCCTCTGTAGTCATTCAACCAGGATTATAGCACCAGTCATGAACTTGTCTTTTGTATCACAGGCCTCCAAGCTAATGAAAATGTGGTAAGGCATTCAAACACAGTCCTGTGACCATTGTGCCAATAAACACATTTTGCCTGGAAGTTTGGTGTTTCAGTTTGCAGGGTTTAGCCTGGCTAAGACCACTGATGTCTTCTCTTTCAAGCATATTGTTGACAAGAAATATTTCTCAAATGCTCAAACATAACAAAAAGTTTTCTTAAAACTTTTAAATAAAATGACATTTTTATATTTATATATGCTTATTTTTATATTCTATTGACAAAATACAATGTTAAAGGAAGTTACTTTAGTACTGATCTCACAGAGATAAACTTCCAACCAAATAATATGACATTTTTGTAAATTAAGATATATAGAAGACAAATAAGGACATTTTATTTAGAGATGCTGGAGAGAAAAGACTTGTGGATAAACAGAGAAGTACAGTGAAATCTTAGTGTATCCTAAACATGAATATGAAATACCAGAAGAATGACATTTGTATGGAAGCATCCTGAAGGTAAAATTAAATATGGCAGTCAAGAAATAGAGTAATTAAAACTTCTGAGTAAAACATCAAGGTCATATGCCAATGCACCTACTGTGGGACAATGGTCTTCTATTTCGTAAAGTTCTGTCAGTTGCACTAGTTTAATAAAATTAGCCAGTAGCTAGGCAGGAGTTATAGGTGGAGCAACCAGGCAGGAAGTATAGGCAGGGAAACCGGAACAGGAGAATTCTGGGACGAGGAAAGACTTGGTCCATAGTCATTACCCAGATGCAGAGGAAGCAAGAGGAGAATGCCTCACTGATAAAAAGTCCCAAGCCACATGGCTGACACAGACAAAAATTATGGGTTAATGTAAGTTGTAAGAGTCTATAAGAAGCCTGAGCTAATAGACCAACCAGTTAAAAGTTAATGTAGACCTCTGTGTGTTTCCTTGGGACTGAATGACTGCAGGACCAGGTAGGACAGAAACCTCTGCTAACATGCATTGGTTCATCAATAAACACTTTTGGCCATGTATAATGAAAAATGCCTTTAAGCCCAGTATTTGGGATGCAGAGGCAGGTGAATCTCTGTGAGTTTGAGATCAACTGGTTTATAATGAGTTTGAGAACAGCCAAGGCTGTTGTTACAAAGAGAAACCCTGTCTTGAAAAACCACACAAACACATAAAAAGATCTCCTAGATGCCTTAATTTTCCATGTTGCTGAGTCTGTTAAGATTTGATGATAAATTACTTATAGATAATGTAAATATAGTGAAATTAGCTTATTTGTCATTGTTACAGTATAAAATTAACATTATGAGAAGTGCATTCTAAGTCCTTTTCTAGTTCTAAGAATCACAGGATCCCCATGACATTGTCTATTTTAACAACCAAAGACACCAAATGCATTTCCTGTATAAACAAAGTAAGGAAATATTTAGAACTGTTATTATTTCCATCACATTAGGTATGCAGAACATTTGTACCATTATCTGGAAACACCAATTACAATAAGGAAATAAAATCACACTAAATTGGGTAAGTTCCAAAACACCTGAAGCATCTTCTTTATAAGACAAAGATGAACATTGTCCAGGATAAAAACACACAGTAGAGAAACTCAGTAACAATCTATGATCAATACTAATGTGCGTATATTATGTGTTTCTATTTGTGCTTTTCAGGTACCAGTAAGTAACACTTTCCTGGACAATAATCTGCCAGCAATTGGCTACCATTCTTCTTGTCTCTCTTTCTCTGTGTGTTTCTGTGCATCTCTCTCTGTCTCTCTCTCTCACTTTAGCTCTCTCTTTAACTCTTGTGCTATCTCTTTTGCTCTCTCATTCTTGTTCTTGCTTTAAATCTTTCATATCATTATTCATTGATACATTTCCTTTTCTTTCCAGGTTTTCTTCTTCAGTATCATATAAATAAATAAATCTGCCTCTCAGATTTTATCTGGCAAGTGACTGTGCCAATATGGCATATTGACAAAGTTCTGGGGATTTGCATTGGCTTAGGTAATACTGTTGACATGGTATTAGAAGCCAAGGTTGATGATCTCCAAATGCCTAAAAGCCCTCTCTACACATCCATGCTTCTATTGACATTTTATGATAGACACCATCTGGATAGAAAGCAGCTAGTGTGACTTCAGGTATCATGCCATCCAAAAAATAAACAGACAGGATGGAAATAGAGTAGAGAAAGTTGATGTCATCCAGAGTGACTATTGGACTGAGGATATTCTCTTTCAGCAGTGTTTGTGCCTCAAGGAGCAGGACATAAGTTAGGATACCAGCATTCATGCAAAAAGCTGGACACAGATAGCACACATTTATCATGCCAAATCTTTACAATTTTAGGCTTTCCTGCTAGTCAGTCAATTTGTATAGGTAGAATAAGGTTCAGTGAGAACCTGTT
Organism: Myodes glareolus; assembly: GCF_982192425.1. Taxonomy (NCBI): domain Eukaryota; kingdom Metazoa; phylum Chordata; class Mammalia; order Rodentia; family Cricetidae; genus Myodes; species Myodes glareolus. The sequence continues at coordinate 10,903,181 of NC_142044.1, forward strand.
TCCAAAAAATGAAATAGTTTGAGAAAGAAACTTTATAAGGACCTCTGGCCTCTCTATGCCAGTACACAAACATGGAAACCTCACCACATACATAAAGAAAACTAAAGTTCAGCAAGGAATCTCACAATACACAATGCCTAACAAAATTTTCATACATATAAATATCAATAACTAACGCAGTTTTATTAAGCACAGATTGAAAAAATATAGAGTTATTTGGTGGCAATTATGATTGAACACCCTGCTCCTAGGTAAGGTTACTCACCCATGAAGACTGGCCAAATATAATTCATTGTTTGCTGCAGAAAATTGGCTATAGAAATAAAGTTTATAAAATTTTATATGCTTGTACCTGGAAATATGGGAATTTTGGGAGGAAATAAATAGAGGTACAAAGGGAGAAATGAGCAGAAATATCAGAAGTGAGAGCATTGAAAATACAGTTAAGGAAGATTTCATGACAGTGCTTTAAAAATGTAAAGCAAAAAAGGGCTATAAAATTTATATTTTCTTAACTTCTGATAATGCCATGAGGTTTAATCTTGATACAGTATTAGAAATAGTATATTTTTTAGTAAATGGAAAGTATTTAATTGATATATGAACTGAAAATTCCTTGTAGGCTTTCAATCTTCCTTGAATGGCTTATGCGAATCTATGAAAAGCAGTGGAATAATCTGGTGAAAGTATATCATGGGCTTAACTTACCATTGCTTTCAAAGTAAACCATGAGGAAAGATTCTCTTCTTAAAAACTATCTTGTGGATGTAATACTATAATATACTCATATTATGATTTAACATACCTGGCATAAAACCACTTAAAAAATAAATGCAAGCATATACTTGTCAAATACCACTTAACTCATACAACAGGCAGCATTAATTATGTATATATAAATTAAATTCTGAGCCAGGCGGTGGTGGCGCACGCCTTTAATCCCAGCACTCGGGAGGCAGAGGCGGGCGGTTCTTTGTGAGTTCGAGGTCAGCCTTGTCTACAAGAGCTAGTTCCAGGACAGGCACCAAAGCTACAGAGAAACCCTGTCTTGAAAAACCAAAAAAAAAAAAAAAAATTAAATTCTGAGATAAAGTGTATTTTTGTCATAGAATTATAGTATAGTGATATTGTGTATGGCTATATTTAGCACTCCATTTGTAAATAAGGAAGGATATACAACAAAACCTAAAAATAAAGGCTAATACCTATGAAAAACTATTTCAGAAGAGAACACTTACAGAAGAGACATGATGAGGCTTAAGTAATGCAAACACACACACACACACACACATTTAAAAAAATAACTGGTTTGAACACATTCATTTATATTTGTTTTCTTTCTAGCAGGAGAGAAGACAGGAGGCCTATCCATGATGTTAAGGTATGTTTCCTGGATGCAGAAAGAGAATGGATTCTGCTTTAAAATATATTTTGTTAGTCTGTACTTTTTTTTTCCCCCATTGGAAAATTAAGACCATAGATGTTGAGAGATCTTAATGAGCAGTACTTGATTTCTGTAATTTTGTTATTGTTGCTTTCGTGGTAGTGGAGATGGTAGTGGTGGTGATAATGGAGGTGGTGTTGGTGGTATTTGTGTGTGTGTGTGTGTGTGTTTGTGCATGTGTGTGTGTTTGTGCATGTGTGTGTGTTTGTTTCTCTGGTATGCAGTTATTTATTCCTTTTGTTTTCTTTGGTGTGGGTAAGTTCTTGGTTACACTGGGTATAGAAGTCTGGGCTGACATCTGCGACTGCTTACAGTCTTCAGCACATCTAAACAGGCCCCTCTGGCTTTGAGAGCCCACATAGAGAAGTCAGGTTTTTATTCTAGTAAGTCTGCTTTTATATGCTAATTTTTTCCTTTGAAGTCCTTAATATTCTTTTTTGTTTTAATTATTATAAGTGGAGGAGAGTTAACTTTTCTGGTTCAATCTATTTTGCGTTCTGTATAATCCTTGTGCTTTGATAGGTATCTTTCTTCAGGTTAGGAACATTTTCTTCTATGATTTTGTTGAAAATATTTTCTAAGTCTTTGACCTGCTTTTTTTTTTTCCTTTTTATATTCTTATCTCCTAGTTTTGGTCTTTTCATAGTGTGTCCCAGATTTTCAGACTTTTGTGCCATTTGTGGTTCTGTTTTTTTTATTGTTGTTGTTTTTCTTTTTTTGATGTAACATTTTCTTTGAACTGCTATATCTAGTTCTTCTATTGTGTCTTCAGTGCCTGAGAGTCTCTCTTCCATTTCTGATAATCTCTTGGTGAAGATTGCCGCTGTGGTCTCTGCTCAAGCACCTAATTTTTTATTTCCTGCTTTTCCTGTTGGTGGTTTCTCCTTCTATTTTTAGTTCTTGAATGGTTTTATTCATTTCATTCCACTGTTTATTAATGATTTTATAAGTTTCTGTAAGGAATTTATTTGTTTCTTCTTTAAAGGTGAAATATATTCTTTATATTCATAAAGTCTACTTTAAAGTCTTTTCTGTGCTTTTACTATGTTGGAATATTCAGATACTGCTATGGTAGGGTTACTGATCTCTAGGGGAGATGTATTGTCTTGGATGCTATTGATTGTATTTTAAAGTTGGTATCTAAGCATCTGGGAATTGCTAAGATTGTGATTCAAGGTGCTGGTATCAGGTCTTGTCTTTGTGGGGTGAGTGTTTTGTTCCTTGGTTTTCTTTGCCATTCAAAGCTTTAATGCTGTTGTGGTGACTGTGTATTGCTGTAGGAAAATCTTCTGAGGTGCTGATATCTGAGGGAAAATGGGATGCGTTTCTGGGTATTGGCACCTGACAGTGTGAAATGGGATCAGCTGGGTGCAATATATGGTGTTAACAAGAGGGAGGAGAACAGAATCGCGAATTAGGATCTGCTTAGTTAGTCTCCTGGGAAAGGGGGCAGATAGTGAGGAGAGGTCTCAGCAGAAATCCTGCTGCTGAGCTGGGGATGAGACCGGGGTAGGACTTGAAGAAACTGAGAGAGAGGTGAGGATTTGCAGTTTAGCTAACTTACTTCTCTATTCCCACTTGTCTGTGAGTTCACAGAGAGTGTCTGCTGTATTTGGGGCTTGGGGCAAAGTAATGAGTCGGTGGAATAAAGTTTGGAGGGTATATCTGTGTGATCCACTGGAGGTGGGTGTAGGAGGAGAAGTGAGGTCGCATCAGGTGTTCTGCTGTGGAGCTGGCATGAGACAGGGGAATTAGATATGGAGGAGCAGAGGTAGAGGTGAAGATCTTCACCTAGTCAACTTGTTTCCCAGGAAAAAGTGACCTGTGTGTTCTCGTTCTCAGGGAGTGCCTAATGGAGTTGGTAGCAGAGATAAAGCAATGAGTGGGATCATGGAGTAAGAAGAGCAAAATATACAATGAGGATGTGGGGCATGGGAGATGGCATCATGTCTTCAGTTGTTGAGCTGGTGTAAGACTGGGGAGCTGTACATAGAGGAACAGAGGGAGAGGTGAAGATCAGCAGTCAGTCGTCCTGCTTCCCTGATGGCAGTGTGTAAGCTCATTTCAGAATACAACTTAAAAAATAATAATTCCAAAGGAACACACTACATAGTTTGGTAATGCCATTCCCAGAAGACATAGATCATTAAACTAAAATTCCAGTAGAAGAAATGAGAGATCTTCTCTCTCTCTCTCTCTCTCTCTCTCTCTCTCTCTCTCTCTCTCTCTCTCTGTGTGTGTGTGTGTGTGTGTATGCTTTAATGAGAATGACTCCTATAGGCCTGAATGTGTGAATATTTGTTCCTCAGATAGTAGACCTGATTGAGAAGGGTTAGGAGGCATGACCCTCTTGAAGGAAGTTTGTTACTGGGGGCTGACTCTGAAGTTTCAAAAGCCCATGTTATTCCTTCTTATGTATCTCTGCCTGATGGTTGAGAAAAATTTCTTAAGTTCTCAGTTACTGCAAAGTTCCCTGCATGATGGTATCAGACTCCAACTCTCCGGAACTATGGGTCCAAATTAATCTCTTTTATCTCTAAGTTATCTTGCCTTTGTTGTCTTATCAGAGCAATATAAAAGTAACTAAAAAATAATAGAGAAATATACAAGTAACTATGAAATATTGGTCAGAGAGTCCCCAGACATTTCCAAAAGTGCACAAGCTATTGCTATTATCCTTGGTTACGCACCAAACTACATGGTGAGACCCTATTGCTAAAGACAGTATATACTTTGACTCTAGGAAATTTTCCATTTCTGAAAGTATTATTCTGCAGTCTTGCATTTCAAAAACTTCTATGTAATCATTATGAATAATTTTTATTAAGTCTATATTTTTAGTTTAGAAAGTGTCTATTCAGTAAACTGACATTATTTTGTTTTTATTCAACCCATTGAATACATAAATAAATTTTTGCTTACAGGTTTTTCTCCTTGTGTTGACCTAAAGTGATGAGAAACAGAACACTCAACATGGAAATAGAGCAATACAGTCTTCACAAAATAATGTATTCAGCTATGTAGAAAAGTACTGGCAACAACTCATTCCAATTAATAAGACAGAATTTATGCTCTCAGCACTATTCACAACAGGACGCTTCAAGAAGAATTAAATTATAATTGCTTCATAAAAGTAATATTGAAAACAAAAAAGGTAGCCTTCACTATTTTAAAATCTTAATTATAGGCTTCATTATAAAAAATATGTTTATGTCTAGAATTAAGGAATAAAATTTTTTATTTTATTTTTTATTTATTTTGCTAAAGAAATATTCTGGCATTTTCGGTCAATGAAACATAATAACTTATCACTTTGTGTGTCAATTACTTTTCTTATCCTTGAGACAAAAGTATATGAAAAACTAAATATCCTCAAGGGCTGATCATTTATATCAGCTTACAGTTTTGGAGGACTCAGTCAATTAGGTAGAAAAGTTACATTCAAACCTAAAAACTGCTGCATTAACAGGACTGGAACAATGCCAATGGCAATGGATATGCTAATGTGGGATTAGGAACATTGCACAAAGTCCCACCACTAGACAAAAACCTACAGATAAAAATGACTTCTAAGAAAAGGAGAGTTTGTCTCTTCCAAGGATGAGCCTTCCTGTTGGCTATTCAATGTAGAGTAGTCAACCTTGAAAGCATTCACACACAAGCAACAAAATGGAATGAGCAGGTTGAACAGCACAAACACCCATCCCACACACATACATAAAAATAAAGGGAAACAATAGCTATCAACTTGAAGGAGAAGAAAACATGGAGGAGTGAGGATGTACAGGGAAGAACAGGAATGGAAAAGTGATATAATTGTATTTCAAAAAGAAAAAAAACAAAAATTATAAAAAATAAAAATATCATATTAAAATGGTCAAAATAAATAGCATGATATAGTTCCTGAAAGTCAGACAAAGTTCTGTTATAGGGATTTTAACAGTTTAAGTGTACAAATTGACAAGAGACTGTAGAAAAGCTTCCAAATAAATATTTTCTAATTATTTTAGTATCTTATATACCCCTTTTTATATATTTTCAGAAACAAGTTTTGAATTTAAATTCATTTAAATTTTGAATAAGAAACTCCATGTCCTTCTTCATGTTCTCCCTCTCCTTATCACCTAAACTTTAAGCTATTAAACAATAATTCAATACAACAGTTAAACACTCAAAAACTGAGAAAAAAATAAATAAAACCACCCACAAAAAACAAAAAATAAAACACCAAACTTAGTGAAGTAAACACACACACACACATACACACAGTGGAGTACATTACATGCTGATCAAATACTCCTGAACATAAAGCCTGTCATGGATTGTTCATGTTTCTAATTAATGGATTTTGTTCACAGATTAGATTTAGAATTCCAGATATCTTCAATTAAAACAAGACTTTCTTACTCTCCTGCCATTTCCTGTACCATAAATATTTTGCAGGACACGGTACATTGGTTATAAATAATGAAATACTACTGGCATTTTATTAGGTAATGTTCATAACTGAAGTTTCTGCAGTTTTTCTCAATTCAAACTCATATGTGGTTTACAGTATATACATGATATTTTCATTGTTAATTTGCTAGTTAACTTGGAATTTATTTGTGAAGTTGCATGTTTATAATATTTTTTCAAGCTCTCCACATCAGCCATTAATTATTGAGTAAATTTCATGATTCTCTACACATCCATTAATTTTTTTTCTCTATCTCATCTTGTGATAGGCAGTAGTCTGTACTTTATAAAGAATTGGTCAAAGTGAATAAATTTTTATATTCTGTGCCTTGAGTGGTTGATAATATTTATTTTTCTTGCAGTGTCCATGAGGTTAATACTAATGCACCTTTCTTAATTTGTGATGCTTACACACATTAAAATAGTTGTCATTCTTGAAAACTTGGTACAGTCATTTACTCAGTGCTCCTCCATGTTTCCAAATATTTTTCTTCCACTTTTAGTTTTGTGTTTTCTAAATTTAATTTTTTTTACCATAGTTCCTTCAGGTTCTGTTAGCAAAACAAGTATGTATTTATCCATTCAGTTTTTATATATAATTTTTATGATAGATAATACAATGTTGAATATTACTTCTATCTTTATGTTGTGTATTTCAGTTATTCATAGAGTTGGATTAAAAGACTTCATATGTTGCTAATCTACTAATCTCTTATTTTCTTCTGAGTTTCTTGCTGTTGACAATATTTGTTTCTTTTCTTTCTTCCTAAACTATGACAAGTATAGCTTCAAAATATTTTAATAGTCATCCTGAATGTTGAAATAGGATATATGCTTACAACTAATTCAAGTTTCCTTTTAAATATTAAATTTTCTTCATTGCTAAAATTAAAGCTTTTTGACAACTTCTCAAACCATGTCTTCCTGTCCCAGAAAATGCTGACATTTAATTACTAATCTAAGCCATATAACCATAAACAGTATGTTTTACTACTTTGTTCAAACTGTTACAAAAACTTATAATGCATTTTTATTTGACATTTATTTCCTTAAGAATTTCCACTTCCTTGAGAAGATCTAAGTAGATCAACTCTATCATTTTCTTTATCGTTGAATTTGTTTTAACATTGCTTGTAGAGCACGCTTTGTCGTCACATATTTTCTTTGCCTTTTAAAATGAAAAACAGCCTGTATTCCACTAATCTCTGAAGAATATTTAACTGGACACATAATTCTATCTTAAAAGGTATTTTGTTTCCAGTGGTTCCTTTTAAATATCCCACTTCTTTCTCTTCTAGACAATGTGGCTATTTTTTGAAAGCTCAACGTAATTCTTGTCCCTTTTCTTCTGTTGGTATGGTGTGCATTTGTTTTCCCAATATCTTTCAATGTTCTTTCTTTTCTGCTGGTTGAAAATGATATATAGAGACATGGATCCTTTTCAGTCTTCACAGTGTATTCTGAGCTCATGTAATTTGTGATTTAAGGCTTGATATTAGTTCTCAACATTTCTCAAACATTATTGCTTAGATATTTTTCCTTGCTTTTTCTCTCTTCTCCTTCTGATGTGTTGATTTTATGACGTTAGGCCTTTTATAATTGCCCCATCATTCTTAGACAGTCTGTTCTCAAATCGCTCACTTTTATTTTCTTTCATATTTCAGTTTGGAAAGTTTCTACTGACACAGTTTATTTACTTGCGCTCTATTTATACTTTCCTGCCTTTGTTATGTTGGCAGTGTCTTCTGGCATACTTTCGATTTTCTCATACTCTTTAGGGTGTTCATCATAGCTATCGTAAATTTCTAGTCCAAACTTTCAAAATTTCTGCCACTGGGAAGTCCAGTCTGAGTTAATATTTTTCACAATGTTTTATCTTTAGCGACTCAAATTTTTTTTTTGTTGCTGAAAATTATTTTGTTTTGAATACATTGAAAAAAATGGGACTTCAAAAAGAGCAGTCATTTAAGTACTTGGAACTCAGTGTGCATTTTCTGTTTGCAGCAACAGATGCTCAGCTTTTCTCTAGTGCACACTCACTACAGTTTGCCCTTTATTTAGATTTTCTTTATGGTTGTGAACAGGATAAGAGCCGGCAGTTCTCTAGGAGTATATATGTAGGTGGGCAGTGATGAACAACTGTGCAGTCTTATGATTAAAGTCTTTGTCTTTTAGTAAGCCAGAATTGGCTGTTTCTCTTTGCCTATTTAAAGGATAATTGACTTGAGGTATAACATTTGTACTTCTTCAAATTGATTATATATCTGTAAAAACTGTATTTTTTACTGTCTAGGGAAATAATTCCCTTTAAATAAAGCCCTGATAAAGAAAAGTGATTTCTTTTGATGTATTTCAAGATGGTTCTTTCTTTAAACTTTATATATTCTCTCTATATTTAGCTTGCTCTTGCCTCTCTCTCTCTCTCTCTCTCTCTCTCTCTCTCTCTCTCTCTCTCTCTCTCCCTCTCCCTCCCTCTCTTCCTCTCTCCCTCTCTCCCTCTCTCCTCTCTTTCTCTGTGTGTCTCTATCTGTCTTTATCTCTGTCTACTGCCCTCTGTGTGCGTTTGAATGTGTGCGTGTGCACACATGTGTCTATGTGTGTCTATGTGTTCCTGTTCATGTAAGTGTCCATACTGGTGCAATTTTGTATACACCAGAAAAGGATAAATGCCAGAAGTGAACATCCTGTGATTCTCTCAATCTTTTTATATTATAGTTTTGAGGTGGGATTTCTCAATAAACCCAAAGCTCAAGTATTATCTGGACTATCCAGTTATCAAGCCCCAGGAAATCCCCTTTTCCCATCTTCTGGAACCAGAATTACAGATGCTTGCCACTGGGAATAACACAACATTTTTTGTGCATGATGGATATCTGAATTCTCATTCTCAGGCTTACCTGTATTTAATGTTTATGAGGCAAAATATTTCATAAAGACAGCTAAAGTGTAGGTACTTTCTTTGACTTAAAGTTTCAGGAGTTATTAGAGAGAAGCCTGTGCTAAGACTGTTTTCCCTTTTATTTTGTATTAGATATTCCAACAACTAGAACGATACCTAGCTATATTTTGGTAAGAAGAGACACTGTCATTTTGTTTGTGGTGATTCTTAACCCATGAAATACACAATCAAAATATGCTGTCACAATGTGTAGGCACAATTAACCAAATCCATCTCCCACCTTCCATACTCTTTATATTTGTCCTGTGAGTACCTACATGTTTTGTGACAAGCTGATCTTTGACAATTCTATGATAGCTATTATATGACTTGTGAGCTTTGTGTTTGTTCTTCTAGTCCCTGTACATGTCAGAACAGGAACTGAAAACCTGTGTTTTGCTATTTTTTTGCATGTGTATATTGCAGTATGCATGTACATATATGTGGACATAATTGTGTGTGTGTGTGTGTGTGTGTGTGTGTGTGTGTGTGCACTTGTTTGGATTCGGGTGTGAAGGCTGTCAAAGACTGACATCTGATAATCTGATATCTTCCTCTATCTGTCAACATTGACCTGAGTTGCCAATCAGCTAGATTTAGTAAGTAGTCAGCTTGTTCCGAAGATTCCCTGTCTCTGCCCCCTGAGGGTTGAGATTACAGGTAGGTCACCACGATAGTCCAGCATTTATGAGAGTCCTGAGGAATTTGAATTTTGGCTTTCATGCTGACACAGCAAGTGCTTTACCCACTGTTCTGTCTCCTTAATTTCAGTTTAAGATGTATGTGTAATGTTAAAAAATAGTACGGGTTTATTATTTGTCCATTTCTTTCTATTGGGTGAGAAATTCACTAATATTGATTGAAGTATACCTTATAATACATAATACACACCATTTTCATAGGGCTTTTCATTTTCATAAAAATTTTAGACACAAGTTAATCATATGAAAGAAACACCTCATAAGACATTTTATGTGTTTCATTCATCCATTGAAAAATATGCTTTAAATAATCAACTTTAATCTATTTTCTTTTCTCTGAATGAATTACATATATTCTATGTCACTTCTGTGTATCAAGGATTCATGAGTTACCTGTTAAGGGAGATATGAAGGATATGGAATAGTTGGACTGTGTAATGAGAGTTACATATGATTTTAAATTCAGTTGTATGCATGCCAAAAATTCTCAAGAATAAATAAAGGTTTCTTTAAAAGAATAATTAGCAATGTTCTGGGATTTTATGATCTAGGATGTTGAAAACATGGGCTGGCCTTATTATTTTATCACAAGAGCATAAATAGACATTCTGCTGATGCCACAAATTATGAAACATATACCAAATACTTTTAAAATTTGCATTTTTCATGATCATTGAATTGTGGGTTTTTCATTTAATAACTATTTATGTTGGTGGATTAGCACATATGTAAATGTTTAAGAAAAGGGATATTCGCTATAGAATATAGCGAAGCCCTATAGATTGTGGCTTAGTTTAATGAATAAGAGGAACAATTTAGTGCCAGCATCTAAGTTAGTGCACATTCTTTTAATCTTAATGTTGGGAGATGTGTTCACAGGTTTTGGTGTGCACAGTAGCTGAAGCAAGTTTTTAAATATTGGGTTAAGTTTAGGATAAGATGTTTTAGTTATATATTTGAATTCTGTAAAAGTGAAGAAAGTTTTTTCACAGATATTTTATATGTCTCCAATGTTTAGTACATTTTTTTTTCTAAGTAAAGTCAGGTGAAATTATTGTCCTATTTGGTCTAGGCAGTCAACTAGACGGCAATCAGCTGCCAATGAGTCTCTCTTAACGAATTGCTTCTCTTGGATTAGCTTGCTGTAATATATGTGTGGTGGTTATTTTAATTATTAATTGTTGTAAGAGAGGGAAGCTTTGGTAGGCTTTGTCATTTCCAGGACATGTGATCCTAAGTTGCTTAAGAAAGTTTAAAGAGAATGAGTCAGAGAGAAAGACAGCAAGTAGATTTCCTCCGTGTTTTCTGCCTCAAATTCTTGCTTCAGTTCCTGCCTTGAATGCCTTCTGTGAAGGACTGTAGCAAGCAAGGTGAAATATAAGTTTTCCTGTAGTTAGTTGTGAACAGAGCATTCGACAAAGCAACCAAAAAAACCTAGAAAATAATGAAAATGATTTTTGTTTTTAATATTTGACAATGCCATACTTGAATGTAATGCACTATGATTATATTCATCCCCCTTCCACTGACTCCCCTTCCTTCCTTCCTTCCTTCCTTCCTTCCTTCCTTCCTTCCTTCCTTCCTTCCTGCCTTCCTCCCTCCCTCCCTCCCTCCCTCCCTCCCTTCCTCTCTCCCTCCATTCCTTCCTTCCTTCCTTCTTTCCTCCCTTTTTCTTTCTTTCTTCTTTCTTTCTTTCTAAGTGCCATGTTCCGTTGTCCTCAATCATTCTTATTTCACTATCCCAAACTTACAATCGATTCTCCCTGAAGGCTTTTATTCTGACTCTAGTGCAGTTCTGGTTTCTTTTATATCTTCCACATCTCCCTTCTTTGATTCTGTCTTTTGATCTTGAACTGTCTTCACAACTCTCTCATCTGTGCACATCCTTCTTAACTAAACAAAAGAAAACAACACTTTTGCCCTACACCCAATCTCCTTTCCTTTGGTTATACAATACAAAAGGCTGGAGTGTTGAAAGAGTTTGTATCCTTGATTTTCCTTGATAAGTTTTTAAATAATACATATTTTAGTGAATCTTAACTTTAATATTTTATTTAAATTAGGCATTGACATAGATTACATGTACTAACAAACAGTAAAAATGTCATGAATTTTTTGATGCGAGGAATAACCAGACATGTGTTATAAAAAAGAGATTGGGTCCTTTGGGAGAACAGTAAGCACTCCAATCAAGAAATGTATTTCTAAATATTGTATAATTTTTGGGATAAATAACACGGTATAGATTATCAATACTGTTATATAATTATAGAAGCTATACGTACAATTTGTTAAAATAAAGATCGATTTCAAAAGCAGTGCTTTTGGCTATTTTAACCATTTGAACTCTAGAATTTTGTAAAGACTCTCATTTGCAATTTAAACTAAATTATAAGAACAATAGAAAATAAAAACATAATTGGGTCAGTTTTCTGTTCTCTCTGTCATAAATTCTACTTCACTCTTAGACCCTTTCCTTACTAATCAAATGAAGACACAATTTTAAGAAATAATGAATATTTTATCTCCCAGAAATACTATTTCACACTGTCTTTGCTAACGACATATAACCTTACTGCATGTTTTTACCTAATAATAATATCACAAGTGCTCTGCATGTGGCCACATTTCAGCATTTGTTTCAATTTTATACAACAGAATATAATTGTGTGTCTTACAATATGTAAATATGCAAGTAAGGAAAACAATTATCTGTAATAACATAAAATGTATGTTTGTAACTTAGCATAATATATGTATAGCTACTTAGGACTCGGTCGATTCCCAGAAGAAAAAAGAAGGTAAAAAAGTCGATGCCAAGTCTGTAGGTAATAAAGCATGTCTAGAAATGCTAAAATAAATCACCACAGGAAGATGGATTGCTGAATGAAAGGTGAAAGAACTGTTCCTTGTACAACAATCAGAAATTCACTGAACAAAACAAATTATTCCCTGTCAGCCATTTAAATAGTGGTCTCAGAGAAATGAAAGGCTTTTTAAATATAAAAATCACCTACAAAATGTGTACAGCATTTTGCACATCAGATAACATGATAATAAATCTCATACTTCTTAATCTCACTTCAAATAACATTCTGCTTTGCCTATTTTATTAAAATAAAAAAGACATAGGAGCCTTTTTTCCCCAGTGATAGCATTTCTGTAAATTTGTTTGTCCTTGAATAACTAGACATTGCTCAGAAGTTTTAAGTTATTACTGCATCAAGGCAATTGCAAGATGAGCTACCGAAAAGTTACTCAAACAAAAAGAGACATACCTTTTACATATAGGTGTTATTTTGGGATAAAATAAATTTGTAAATAATCTATCATAAAGTAAAGTTATGAAAAGATATTCTAGAAATAATTTGGATGACTATGTTTTTATATTTCCAGTAAAATAGAGCCATGAAAAGCAAAATTGCAAGGTTCTGTGTACTGTAAAATCAGTGTCTTTTTTTCAGCTTCCAGTTTTAAATGGTTGGTAATGACAGTCTACATGCTTAATCTCTTACACTTCATTTTATCATTTGGGGGCTGCTAACCTGTTTCTGTGTTCTAGTAAAGGACAGATATAAGTCCTACTTGATTCATACACTTAACTCCCTGAGGTAATAGATTCTCCCAAATGGGTATGAATACGCCTCTGCTGTTCTAGGCATTCAGTCACTGCAAAATTGATTTGGGTTTGCTGCCTCAGACTTAGACTGACCTTGAGTTCTGGAGGACTCGGGAATTGACAAATCAATTACAATGCCCCAAAATCACCTTGGCTCCCTCTCACTTTTTCCTCTTGTTTACGCCAAAATACTTACAGACAGCAAGAGAGCGTGCCTTGAAACACCAGACAGGGTGTCAGGCGGCCATGACTCTTTCAAATTAGACATTCTAAAAACCCAAATGAAAGAAGTTCTGTCTCGAGAATAGTGACTGAGTTCTTACAATGTCCCCTCCTCCTTGAGGTACACAGTGACATTTAAGACAGCACTTGTGACTATTTCAAAAAATAGAACAGAGATATAACACATAAGTAATATATGACACTTAAATGCATAGTATTTGCCTTTTCAAGACCATAAAAATGTGTTACATATGTTTTAACTATTTTATATATAGAATCCTCTAAAATATATTATTGAGCATATTCTATTTATGTATTACTCAATATTCCCTAGCTCAGTAGTAGTTCCACAGAAGAAAATAGCCATCCACCAAAGTCTTTACTAACTCTTGTTTGTTGGTTCGCTGACAGATAATACATGATCTCACTATGTTGGTCCAGCAGTCCTAGAACTCATAGCCTCTTCCAAGAACACTCCTCTACCCAACTCTGGAATCACTGATGTGTGCCACCACAATAAGCCCGATGTGGGATTCCCCTCTCTATGCTGTGATTACCACTAATGAATAAAGAAACTGCTTTGGGCCTGCACAGGGAACAGAGTTAGGCAGGGAAAACTAAATAGAATGCTGAAAGAAAGACGGGCAGAGTCAGGGAGAAACCGTGTAGTCCCAGTGGAAGCAAACACTGGGAATTACTTGGTAAGCCACTGCCTTATGATGATACACAGATTACTAGAAATGGGTGAAATTAATATGTAAGAGTTAGCCAATAAGAAGTTAGAGCTAATGGACCAAACAGTGATTTAAATAATAAAGTTTCTGTGTGATTATTTCTGGTCTGAGCAACTGGGAACCAACAAGCGGTCCTCCTCCCAACATAAACCTTGACTCTTTTTATCTTAATTGATAAAAGTTCACTGTCTTTAATTATCAGAGTCTGGATGAAACTTCAGGAAACAGTCTATGTATATTTTGAATAACTTTTAATGCATTTATAATGGGTACCATTTTACATCATTTATTAACAGAGCAATAATTGTTCTCTCAAAAGAGTGTTACATGGATAATACTATTTTAAAAGTCAGTGAAATCTATATTATTGCTAAGCAAAATGCTTTCACAAATAGTTATCCTTTCTTTTTCAACACTTTCCAATGAAGTTTCTGATAAATGCCTTCACTGAGTGGTCATGAAATTTACACCTTTGATCCTTCTATCAAAACTGATTATATACTGTGTAGTATTCAGAACAATTTTCATGCAATTATCACACTGACATTTATCAGAGTAATGTTCCTTGACATTCACCACAAATTGTACTATTTAGAATCTGTTCCTTGAATCCTTCTTTGAAAGTAGCCTCAAAGTATTTGCTGTCAGAACAAATTGCATATACTGCATATGTTCTTTGATTAGCCTTGCAATTTTTCCTTGATTTTGAGTTTGATAACTTCTTATAGTACAAGATTAGTGAGAATTTTTATTGAACCTGACATTCCTCTGATAAACTCCATAGCTTATACTATGGCCAACTTTCCCACATACATTAATTGCATGATGTCTTTGAACTTACCTTGTCATTGAAACACACAGACCAGATGAAACATCAGAATTCTCTCTCAACAGCTGTCAAGGAGAAATAATGAGATTCGCTCACTCAGTCCATACATTTTTCTGACAGGATTTTAGGATTTGTTGATTTGAGTTGTGCAGTTACCTTTTAAAATTGCACTAGGTCTCTGTTTAGCAGTTTTATTATAGCAATATACTCTGTATGGTGGCATTTTGAACACTTTGTAAATGTACGTTTGACAATAGCAACATTTCTTAAAGCCTCTCTTAGAGGTTAAAAATATGTCTCTCCAGATAACAAGAAACTACAGAAACAGATAAAAACCAGAGGGTTCTTGGAAAACGACAGAAGATCATGACACCTGGATTCCAGACATGATATTGCTTCTACTAAACAGATTTTATTTGAAAATATATAAAAGTGTTCATATATTCAGTATATTGATTAAAACTTTAAATATAAGTTATAAAAGAGAGTTGAATATGGTGAAATAACAAAAAAGACTAAAAGCAGTTGTTTTACTTTTTTAAACTATGTTTTTATTAATTCTTTGAGAGTTTCGTTAATGAATATCAGGTTTTCAATATACTTAAGTTCCCCCAACACCTCTCCTAAATCGCAACATTCAGTTTTCCCTTTTTAAGGGAAATGGAAAGTTAACAGTTCCACAATGAATTATGAAGCCATTCAATGGATACAGTAAGATCATTCAATTTGACATAGGAATATTTATTATCTCCTGTGAAATGATAATAATGGAAGATACTAAAATTTTAGTGCTGTGCCACCCTAGAACTTGTAGATTATTTTAAAGACAGTTTTGTTTTGATAATTTCACGTCTCAAAGATTAAAGAGAAATACCCATCTAATTGCTCCACAGGACCATGGAGAAACTTCAGATTAATGGCATAGGAAATAAAGTTTGAAATGCATATTGATACACTGTGAAGAAGTAATAAATTAAAACAGTTTTGCCCTCTATATAGTGCCAAAAAAAATAAAAATTCTCATTGTTGGTTTCCTTGAAAAAATGTGTTAAAACACTACGGAATTTAATTTAAAATCATACATGAAGCCCAACAAGATATCTCCAGATTAGAGTGCTTCAAAAATTGATGGCCTCTGCTCATTCATGACTCACCTACTGAAATGAGAGAGCCAAATCCTGGCAACTTGTCACCTAATGTACATAAGCATGCTGTGGTCCTATGTCCCCTCCCCCACCCAGAAGAATAAAAAATGAATATATACTATAAAATAAATGACCTACATGTATGGTCTAAACTCACCGTTTTTCATCAGTGCATTTTCAAAACTTGCTTCATTTGAATTACAATTCTTTCATTTCTAATTATCACAATTAAAATGTACTCATCACCTATGAGGACATAAAAACCAATGTTGCGCTTGTGTATGATAGGAAGTAAGCATTCTGTGTCCTCACATCTGTCTTCAGACTCATAGTAGAAGATTTTTTTAAATGTGTTTCAATCCAAAAGGTGATAATCAGGCTATCACCTATCCATTAAAATTTTAGGGAAAACAAAGAAAATTCATACTCTGTTCTAGAGTAACCACTGCAGCATGTAACTGCCAGAAATCTCTTAACATACTGAATGCATACCAAGGAGATCATGCTGTATTTCTGCATTGTCCTCAACTTGCTGCATCTCATTTTATAATGTTTGATGTTTATTTGCCTACAGATACCATCATGAACACAATCTTTTTACTATATAGTTGAATCTTAACACAACTAAAAAGAAATAAAGATGTAGCGTAATTATTATTCACTATTGATTTTAGTCTCTATTTGTTTTTGCCATTCCAGGTTTACCATCTTAGTTTTATTGTTTTCGGGCTAATACTGAAATTAGGTCTCACTCTCAGAGCATAATTATGAAGGAAGAAAGGCAGTTTATTTGAATGATGCTTTGCTGTAGAGTACCTGCAACCCAGTAACAAGACATGCAGGGGGAAAATGTAACTGCGCATAATGTGAATAATCCCACATTCAACTGCCAGGATGTAGGGGGTAACATGTGGGGTCAATAAAGTATATACTACTCTACTTGCTTACCTCTTAGAATTCAGCACAAAGTTCATATGATGCCATGCTCATTCTGTTGTGATTAAAGTATCAATCTCCAGAGCAAAACTAGCTCTCTAATTCAACAGAAGGCAGCATTAGCTGCATACAAGCTTGCCTCATTGCCAAGATTGTTTGACACTGAATATCTGATGTGGCAGAAGCATTAGCATTGAGCTTGGATATGCAAGTCATTGTAATACTCTGGGAAAAGCTCTAAACTGGTGAGTGTGTGAGGGGGGAAGCAATTCAACACCTAAAATGGAATGGAAAGGTGAATGATTCAAGTGTTGAAGAATTCAGCATGAAAAATTTGGTTAGAACAAATAGCAATGTGATAATGTGCTGAGTTAGCAGAAACTAAACTTCACTTTGCTGCTCATTGTCATGCAAACCCTTCCACAAGTGAGCTGGTCAATTAGATCAACACAGCACGGAGGGAAAGCAAAACATACTTCTAATTCTGGGATCCTTTTAGTTGGATTTGTTCTGCCCGGAATACAAAATGAATTTGTTGTTCCCCTGTCTGCTTTCATTGTTCTTTGCTGAATTGGGCTGATTTTATGTTGGTGCCCTGGAAGGCTTATTCTTTGGCTTTTGGCTCTCACCTTAATTCTTCTCAAGTGCATTTCAGCAAATAATCACATTGAAACATGAATAGAAAAGTGAGCACTGTTTGTCAGCATGAAAAGTCAATGTGTACAGCACAGATCACAGGTTTCTTTGGTTCTCTGAACAGCAGAGATTAGCGCTGTTCTTTTGACTTAACTACTGGACAGAATGCTTGTGTGAAAGCAGGAAAGATAGCAATTTATTCATCTTCTCACTAGAATGTTTTGAAAGTCACTGATTATGAATTCTTAATTCAGTCTTTGATCCACTCAGTGTTCAATTAATGCAACTGGACAAGACATGGATAAAATTCCACTTTTCTCTCTCTCTCTCACTTTCTTCTTCCTTTCTCCCTCCTCTCTTTATATCCCCATATTTTCTCTAAATTTCATTTATTTTTGGAGCACCATTTTATGCATATGAAGTATTATGGAAATTAGGTCAGAAAAAAAGTCAGATGGCATTTGAGATATTTAGCTCTTTCCAAATCAGTGAACTGTTGAAATGTCCTTTCCATAGAGGAGACTCTTCAGCCAGCAGGAACATGCAAATTGAACTTACTTTAAGATTCTTTCTGACTAGAGTCAGATGGCTAGCATCAAGAAGTTCTCAAAAGAAGGAATTTGAATAGCTAGTAAATATATTAAAAAGTATCCAAAATTCTTACTTATCTTGAATTTTCAAATTAAAAGAGGTTGAATCCATTTCACCCCAAACTAAATGGCTATCTATAAGAAAACACATGACCACATGTTGGCTAAGAGGTTGAGAAGGAGAAAATTACTTGTTGCTTGAGGGAATGTAAACTTGTGCGATTATTTTGGAACTCACAGAGGTTCCTCATAAAGCTAAAACTAGAACTATATCATTTGTCGAGCCATTTTGAAAGTGTGGTTATGAAAGACCCCCGAGGGGTGCCTTCCTTCGGGAGAGACCCCGAGCCCAAGGATCAGTCGAGACCATTCGTACAGATGCAAACAGCAAGAGGTTTTATTCGGATACACAGGTACCTGGGGCGACAAAGTCTCTCGGAGGACTTGTGCGCCGTCAGGCTGAGGCGAGGGGTTTTTATAGGAGAGCAAAAGCACGGGTACAGAAGCGAGAGGCATGGTTACAGGAATTCCATTCCATTGGTCAATTCAAATAAGGCCATGAGCTCATGCCGGGTGGCAAATTCTTGGCCTTTCACCTAAATATCAAGGAGGGGATTGCCCAGGGACTTTCCGTTCCTCTTATCTCTTCCTCCTTCCCCTAGCTGGAGACCAGATGGCTGGCTGTAGATATCCTGACTCATATCCTGTCACAGGACAAAAGGCCAGGTATCCTATCTTACAACAAAGGCCTGACATACCTATCTTATAACAAAGGCCTGACATACTACCTATCTTATAACAAAGGCCTGACTTGTTTGTTTCTTAGGCCTTGTATTATGGCATTACTGCTACCAGCATCAAGAGTGGTATTTTTTTCTTTTTCTTCTTCAGTTATATTTTTGTAGAATTATCTGTCTTAATACCAGAGACACTGTGTATCCATATTTAATAATTAATTTATCACAACAGCTACATGTCCATGAAAAGATAAGTGGATAAGTCATTTTATTGCTGTGCTGAGTGGCTGTCCTCCATCCAAATGACTGACATTTTGGGACATTTATCTGTATTTCCTTGCAGCATCCTAGCTAGGTTTGTGATCTCTCTCTCTCTCTCTCATTCTCTCTTTCTCTGTCTCTCTCTCTCTCACACACACACACACTCACACACACACACACACACACACACACACACACCATACAAACAGGCACACGTACACTCACACACACATACACAGGCACACAGAGAGAGAGAGACAGGGAGACAGAGAAAGAGACACAGAGAGAGACTACTTAGAGAGAGACCACCCAGGAATAATCAACAGCTACTTCCTATCGGCTGCAAGTTCTGCATGTGTTTGGAAGAGGGGTTAAATTATGCAAAGGTGGAGGAAGACTAGAGCTGGTGTTACATCTATGCAGCTGTGGAGAATCCCTGGACCCTGATGCGAAAGTCTTTCCAGGTGGTACCTATGATGTCAATGCCCACATTCTTGACAGGAATCTGCACGGAAGCCCAGTTAACGTGTGGGTTCCTCAGATTAAACTTTGTTGGATCCTATGTTGGTTTGGTGTTGGGACCTCAAAAGAGAGAAAGACATTGCTTAAGTCCCCTCCTTGAAAGGAATTTTAGCAACAGCTAAATAAATAATATACAGGAGAAAAAGAAATGATTCTACTTGCAGAGGAAAGGAAACAACTGAAAGAGCTCTCTTAAATATTGTATACTGAATCTCATCTTGGCTACAGAACCCTCCATCATACACACACACACACACACACACACACACAGAGAGAGAGAGAGAGAGAGAGAGAGAGAGAGAGAGAGAGAGAGAGAGAGAGAGAGACAGAGGCCCCACTCAAAGCACACATACATAAATCTGTGTGAGTTTTGGGAAATTTCAAGACTTCTCTGTTTGGATTCTTGCAGCTGATACTATAATACATCCAGGGATACTAGTGTAGGAAGGGAAATCTTACTGTTCTGGGGAACTAGGAATGCAGTGCTAGGCAGTAATGATTATCAGTGTTCTTCTGGGAGTGTTATTGACTGATAATGTCGGTCTCACCAAAGTTAGGCTTACATCCAAAATATAACACCTAGACCTGTCTCCCTACCTTGGACTGACAGAAAGCCTAGTCAAGCTCCATTATCTCTATGAGATTCATCTTATACCATGTTTTATCCTCAAGTGCAGGTGGCAGTACTGTCTTCTAAATAGTGTATAGACCGACCTATCTGTCCCTGGGAGTCAGCATCCTGAGAACTCAGTCTGTTTTCCAA
The DNA here is from genome assembly GCF_982192425.1 of Myodes glareolus. Classification (NCBI taxonomy): domain Eukaryota; kingdom Metazoa; phylum Chordata; class Mammalia; order Rodentia; family Cricetidae; genus Myodes; species Myodes glareolus. The sequence goes on from NC_142044.1 coordinate 10,923,716, forward strand.
GCAGAATCTTGCCTCTCTCATCAAAGAAGGCTACTGAGCAAGGTAGAGTGAATTCCTTAACTGATTATCACTCTTGGGAGGGTGAAAGGCTCTGAATTCATTTGCTAATGCCACTGACAGTGATATCACACAACTCTCTAGTGGGAGGGATCCATTGGCCCCATTCAAGGCAACAAGTTCAAGAATATGTAAAACAGGGAAGGAAACATAAGCCCAGGAAGGAGCAGCCTGTACAAGAAGGCTGAAGATTAAAAAAAAAAAAAAGTGGGTACCATGTGACTGGGCTAATGAGGATTTCCCGCAAACATGTCCATTTGGTTTGACGATGATTTAGTTGAACTCCTCACGAAACTATATTTGTAGAAAGAGCTCACTGGCCTCTTTCTTCCTGCTGTGAGTGCACAGTAGGAATTATTTTAGGAAGTCATCCTGCCCTATAGTAGGATGAGATAAAACCCTTAAATCGTAGTAACACAGAATTATTGCAATGAGCACGCACAAATAAGCTTACTGAGACAGCCCTTCTTCTGCCAGCATTACAACTCCCCTGTATGTCCTGGTGATGTCCTGAAAAGAGTTTCTTCATCCCATAGCCTTTTGTCCTATTGTTTTTCACAGGTTTATGATTCTTGTCTAAAAATATATAAAACTTTCCTTTTTAAATCTCTAGTTTCTTGTGAGGATCTGCAGGTACCTGAGGAGTTATAAAGTTTATAAGATTTTCTTTATTAAATAAAATATAAATAAACAAAAAGAAAAAAGAATATATATTTTAAATAAAACTGATAATGTTTTATATTCACAGCTCGCATTTTGAATCTTTTATGTAAATAATCATTGTCAAATCTGAGTTCACATAAAATTATTGATCTGTGTTATTCTAAACATTTTGAAGTCAAACTTTCTGCATTTACAGCTGACTTGCTTTTATTTACAAAAATATATTTGGATGTGTGAAGATGATGTTTTTGCATGAATATGTGCCTCTTTGTGTGAATTCAGATATGTAGATGCATGTCACTCTGAATGTCTTTGGTCTTCTCCTACTTTCATTGAGACAAAGTCTGTTGTTGTTGACCACTATGCAGTCTAGTCTTGCTGGCCCTCAAGATTCAAGGATTCTCTCGTTTCTGTCTCTCTTCTCACCATAAAAGCAATGGAATTACAGACACATGTTATAGCACCAGACTTTGTACAGGTTCGATAGACTTGAACTCGGGTCCTCATGTTTTTCTCAACAAACATTTTATCTACTGAGTCAAATCTCCAGTTTGACTTGGAATTTTTAAACTGTAAAATATATGTGAATTCAGCTTTGTGCTATGGACACATAACTGTTGCAACACTTTTATAATGAAATTATTTTGGACATTTTTTTTTCCTCCACAGATTGACTTTGGTTCCCTTCTGAAGCATCACGAGATCATACTTCTCTGACTCTATCTCTAAGCTTGCCTTTCACAGCCATTTTACTTTTTTGTTATCTAACAATGATGGTATGTAATAGCATTCTGTTTCGACTCTCCCTTTGATAATTAAAAAGTAAAATCTGTTTTGTTTAGATCTTTCCATCAACTTGATTAGGACATAGGATGCCTACCCTATTAATAACTTAAGTGCCATTTTATGTTTGAAGCATATTTTTTTCCCTGAATGAAGTTAACTTCTGAATTGGAAAAATGTCGAAGAAAGGTTACTATTACCAAAATATGCAGGTCATGGGACAAATTAATTCCATGTGGTATTTTCTCGGTATAGTGCAGCACTTATCTTACCGTTTATCCATCCTTCCACCTATAAAAGCAGATAAATAGTATATATTTGTATATATAAAGGAAGGCTATTTGTTCTATTTCCTTGGCTGATCTGATAGTCCCAGGAATTATAACAACAGATCACAAACAACCAGAGTACATTTGAAAAGTATATTTTCATATATCAAAAATAACCCGCATATTAAATTAAAACATTTACAGGTCAGTCAAAAAATAATCTGAAATTTATTAAAATACTTATCAAAAATTCTGTAAAGTACAATAATATATGAAAGATAATTATTAGCAGTGTGTGATATATCAGAATTACAGATGTAAATTGTGAAACATCACTAAGCCTTTGTGGAATTACTAAAATCTAATTGCCAGATAATAACAATTTCTAGCTAGGACACAAACCAACAGAAAATTCATGCCCTATGAAAAGAGATTGAAGGTCGGATTACAAGGTCTTAGTTTGTACTTGGTCTCCTTCTTTATCCTCTGCTGTTCAGACTCTCACAACACTCTTCTTAGCTCATCTCCTGAGAGATAGAATTACAGGATGGTAGCTCTCCATCCCACAGGTTGGCAATACCCTTAATCTTAAAGTTGAATAAAGATAGTTATGTGATTAAGAAAAAATGTCTCTATAATATTTTCCTCAATCTCTTGCAGATATATCATGTGAATCCTCTGCAAAATTGATGACATAATTTTTTACATCAATTTACATGGGAAAAAACATAAAGAATATTTAATAAATAAATATATCATGGTATATCATACAATGCAATATTATTTGGTGGTGAAAAAAATCTGGTTTTAGCTTATATAAATAAAAGTGCATGTATATGGCTAAAGAAAGTGAACTAATCTGAAAAATATACAAGAGAACAAGAGATACCATAAAGAGCAAAACTATAAAAATGGAAATGGAAATCAATGGTGGTCAGTGAATAAGGGCAAAAAAGCAATACTTTAACAGAAAAAGTATGGAGGAATGGTTCGGATTCTGAATCTGATCTTACTGTGTTGTAAACCATGGAGACATACCATTATGCATTTGCTAAAACATGAAAAAAACTAATTCTGATAAATTATTTAGAGAATTGATTGTGTATATTGATTTAGAAAAGAAGAAATAAAACTAAATTTTCATTTGCAAGTGGTTATCAATTGGTGACAGATTCTGGCTTAGGGATGAGGGTATGTGTTCACTTCTCTTTTCAGCTCTAGGACCTCGTCTGGTACAGACAATTATTCCTAAGGGTGGGGCACTTGCCAAGAATTAGATGACCAACAGAAAACAATTCAATTCACCTTTGGGGATTATTTTTTAACTCACAACAATGTGTCAGGGCTTTTTCCTTTTTATCATTTTTATTTATCTGTCTATCTTTGGAACTTTGCAATAGAGATCTTTCCACGTATATTATTGTTTTCAGTTTTGTGGTTTCCTGAATATGTAAATGAGTGGCTCTCTGCATCTTTATCAGTTCCTTATGCCTTGTATAGTATAGGGCTCTTTTCCTTCTATTTGTCTGTTTTGTTCTATTACAATGGGTTTTATTGTACAATATTTTGATATTTTGTTTTATTTATGACCCAGAGAAATCTGTTTTTTTTTCTATTGAGAAACAAAAAGGGTGGATATGGATGGGAAGAAATGTGAGGCAGTAATGGAAGAAATAGAGAGGGTGAAATCATAATTGGGAACTATTATATGTAGAAACTATAATAAAAGAAAAAGAACTAAGAAGTATTTTTTAAAAAATAGTAGAAAATAATGAAGAATATATTATTGTAATAGCAGTGTAAGGGCTAAAATCATAATAGGAATGGGTGGTGATATGCATTACTACATTTAAAAAATTTGTAACTCTTGAAATTAAATATAAATCAAACTGCAGGGAAGCAATGCATGCTACTTGGACATGCACCATTAAACTAATTCTATTGTGACTCAAAATTGAGTAGTGACTATGACAGAATATATACACTTTAATTCTCACTATTAGAGAGATTGAGAATAAAGATAATGGTGATAAAAATTATCTATATATAAACAATAATTCTTGAGTATAAAATGATGTTTAATTTAGGAGAAATACAGTGCTTAAATGCAGAAACACTTAGAGTTAGCTCTGCATACTCTATTTTGTTTCCTCTTCTTCAACTGGAGAACTCTAGAAGTAGCAACATAGCAAGAGCAGTGAGAGATATAAGCAATCAAACCTTGACTTCTGGTAACATTGTTTGTATAGCAAAATGTACCAGGGCTCCATGGAGACATGGAGTCTTTTCCTGCAGTAGATTGTGAAGTCTGAAAAGGAAGAATACAATTATTAAAAGTACACAAAGTGAAGAGCATATCAAATATCCACAGAACCCGAAGGAAAGATATCCTAAAGGCTAGGATGGAGCAATATGAGATAGAAACAATGTAATAGTGCTGGGATATAAAATAAAGTACCAATTAAATATCCAAGACACTTTAACAGCATAAATTAATAGTTTAATAAATAAACAAATAAAAAAGACAAAAACTATTGTTAAGACTCTTCTCAAATATGCAGACATTGTACCAACAAAGAGGGAGAACATTTAACTGCATTAATACAGTCAATTCTTGTAAATTTTATATGTGAAAAGGGTAACATTGTAGAAACTAGAACAGGAACAGCTGGCAATCATCACCACAAACTGGCGCTCAAGGTTATTATATATAATGGTGTCATGTTTATGATAGGAATCTGTGACATTATAATGGAACTGTCACCATATATGCAGTTTTTTCTAAAATGTTAATACAGTTCAATACTAAGAAAAACAGCATCCCAACATTGATTAAGAGGCAAATTACTGTGTTCCTGGTCAGGACTATTCAAAGATCAAAGATGTCAATGCCATCAAAACAAGGAAGAGCAAAACCTTTTTTCTTATCACAACCAAGATAAGCTGCAGAAGATGTGAACACCAAATGACTACGATACACTATGTCAGATAAAGGACATCACACTTCAGAAACTTCATTCTGAACTAGTGCAATGCCTGGGGTGGGATAATCATGTCTGTAAGATCACCCTGGGCTAAACAGTGAGACATTGTAAAAAGAAAGCCAATCTAATAAAAGTATGCATGTTTATAATAACACTTTATCATTACTTAATTGCTTACTTGTAGCAAATATACTAAAAGTTTAATAGAGGAATGAAAAGGAAAATCTGGTATTTATTATGTAGAAACACAAATAATCAAATGTTCTATAAATATGAACCTCATATAAACTTTGGAAGAAGTAATGAAGGTATGAAAGAAGGTAAAGGGGAGGAAAAAAGAAACAGAGAGAGGGAGGAATAAAGGGAGAAAGAAGAAAGGAAAGAGAAAGAAAGAAAGAGGAAAGAATGAAAGAAAGAATGAAGAAAAAAAAGAAAAAGAAAGAAAGAAAAAAAAGTGAAAACCATCTTTATTTTTTCCACTTTATTCAGAAGCTGAGGGTACTTTTTTCTTTTTATTTATTCTTCTCTGATACACTACACCCCAACTGTATTTTTACCTCCCTTCACTCCTCCCAATTTCTCCTCTCAACCTCCTTTTTCCACCTTATCCACTGCTCTTATGTTTCCCTTCAGAAAAAAGTAGGCCTCCAAGGGATATCAGCCAAATCTATCATAACAATATGCAATAAAAGTAGGCACAAACTCTTATATCAAGGTAGGACAAGGCAACCAATTAGGAGGACAAGGGTTTCAAGAGCTGGGAAAAGAAACAGAGACACCCAGTACTCCTGGTCTTAGGAGACCCACAAAAATACCAAGTTAAGCAACCACTACACATGTGCAGAGGCCCAGGAAGATGGGGATCTTAATCAGATCAAAGATTGCAGATAAGGCTAGTCTAGATAGCCAGTTTCCCTCAGGGTCTCCTTGCACTACCTCCTGAGACAGGAATTACAGCTGAACACCAAACCTACTAGATGTTTGTTTGGGCTCCAGGTATCCTGACTTTGTTCCTCCCAATTGCCTAGCAGAAAAGGACTTACTGCCTGAACAATCGTCTGAGATATGAAAGCTGTAATTTCTTATTTTTAAAATGTTCAAAGCAAAACCTGATGGTACAGACAGTATAGGTAACACAGAGTATTGAGACAGGAAGATCAGAATTTTAGAACCAACTTGGGCAATGTATTAAGGCCTATTTTAAAGAAAAGACAACACCTGCCAAATATAGTTAAGTACTTATATTCAACCATTCAATATTCAGACCATGAAGGGGAAAACAGTTTATAGATATTGTTGCCTAAAAGATACTTTATATAAAATAAAGCATCATATATATATATATATATATATATATACATATATATCTAAAATAAAGCATTATGTATATATATATATATATATATATATATATATATATATATAAAATAAAGCATCTTTTAGGCAACAAAATATGCATTGAATGGTCTCACAGGCATGCACTGATATGACATCCTAGTGTGTTTGCATACTTCTTCAGTTTGACTGCTATGATTGCAGGAATGATGCTGATTAATATGAAAATATTCTTTTCCCTAGTGATCTAACATGTTCTTAGAGGAATGCAAAGATTAATATTATAACCTGGTACACATGGATCTTGTTAGTTTTGAAAGGCATTGCTATATGAAATAGGGAGTATTAATTTTTTCTTTTACCAAAAATAGATTTTTTCTTACAATATATTCTGTTTACATTTCCTCCAGCAACTCTTCCAAAATCCTTCCCACCTCCCCTCCCTTCTGATTTCATACAATTTCTGTCTCTCCATAAAAAGCAAACAAACATGAAACTAATAATAATAATAAAATAAGATAAAGAAAAAGTAAACTGGAATAAGACAAAAGATATAGACAAACAAAAGAAAGAAGCTAAAAGTAAAAAAAAAAGGAAAGGAAAGACGAGCATGAGAACACATATAGACACAGAGACACAATTTTACAAACTGAATATTCTAAGATCTCTGTTGTTCTGCACATTGTCTGGCTGTGGGTCTCTGTATTTGTTTCCAACTATTGCAGGAAGGTGAATCTCTGATGACGTCTGAGAAAAGTTGCCTGACCCATGGGAAGTCCAAGGTCCTCCCCACTCCATACAGGTCTATAAAGGTGAGCATCCAAACAAACCAGGCTCCCACAAAGTCAATCCATGCAGTAGAATCAAAACCCAGCGCCATTGTCCTTGGCTTCTCAGTCAGCCTTCATTGCCAGCCACATTCAGAGTATCCAATTTGATCACATGCTCCATCACTCCCAGTCCAGCTGGCCTTGGTGAGCTCCCATTAGATCAGTACCACGGTCTCAGTGGGTTTACGCACCCGTCGTGGTCCTGACTTCCTTGTTCATGTTCTCCCTCCTTCTGATCCTCATTTGGACCTAGGGAGCTAAGTCCAGTGCTCCGATGTGGGTCTCTGTCTCTATCTCCACCCATCGCCAGATGAAGGTTCTATGGTGATATGCAAGATATTCATCAGTGTGGCTATGGGACAAGGGATTGAGAAAACTGTCCTGTCAACATCTTTTCTGTCCATTTGGTTTATGAAGTCAGTTAGTTCCAGAATTTCTTCATTAACTTCTTTGTCTAGATGACTTGCATGCTGGTAAGAGTGGGATTCGGAGTCACCCACTGTCATTGTGTAAGAGTCAATGTGCTGCCCTCAGGAGGCAAAGGCAGGTGGAGCTCTGTGATTTCGAGGCCAGCATGGTCTACAAGAGCTAGTTCCAGGACAGGCTCCAAAGCTATAGAGAAACCTTATCTCAAACAAACAAACAAACAAAAAATAAAATAAAGGAGTCAATGTGCCAATTTTGTTGTAATAGTTTTTCTTTTATAAATTGTGTTCCCTTGTATTTGGTGCATAGCCATTGAACACTGCAATGTCCTCTTGGCAGCTTTTTTATGTTTTTTTGTCTGTCTGTCTTTTGATGAGTATATAGACTCTTTTCTGATTATTTTTGGTTGAAGTCCATCATGTCACATACTAAATTGGTTGTACTGACTCACTTCTGGTGTCATTTTCTTGAAATATATATTTTTACCATTTTATTTGATGTGATATATATTCTTGATGTTAAGATATGTTTCTTGGATGCTGCAGAAGGATGGATGACTCCTGCTTTTGTAATCCAAACAGGTAGTCTGTGTCTTTTTAAAAGAATTTTAATCATAGGGGTTAAGAGTTATCAATGACCCTAGATTATTGAGTCTCATTATCTTGTTATTTTGATGTGTGGACTTTGTCTGCGCCTTTGGAATTTCCCATCTAAGATTATTTGCTCTAAGATATTTTCTTTTTTTTTATTAATTTATAAAAGTTTCCACTTCCGCCCCTCCTCCCAATACCCTCCCATTCCCTGGGTATGATTAATGTCTTCAAGTTGGAGTTTTCCTTCTAGCAATTCTATAGAACTAGATTTTACATAGATGCTGTTTAAATATAGTTTTGAAAACCATGAAATGTGTTTCGCCATATATTAGATGTACTAGCTGGTTTTATGTCAGCATGACACAAGCTAAAGTCATCAGAGAGGAACGAGCAGCAACTGTGAAAATGTCTACAAATGTCTACATAAGATCTAACTGTAAGGTATTTTCTCAATCAGTGATCAGTGGGGGAAGGTCTAGCCCATTGTGGGTGGTGCTATCGCTGGGCTGGTGATCCTTGGCAATATAAAAAAGCAGGCTAAGAAAGTCCTGTGGAGCAAGCCAATAACCAGCACTCCCTCACTGGCCTGTGAATCAACTCCTGCCTCCAGGTTCAGGCCTTGCTTTATAAGTTCCAATCCTTTTCTCCTTAACTGCTTTTTTTTTCATAGTGTTACATTGCAGTCATAGAAACTATCACTAAAACACGGAGATTAAACGTCTTGTCTGGTATAGTTTCCTGGCCTGGTGTTTATGGTATTTTTGAGTTTGTAGGACATATGTCCTGAATCTACTGGCTTTGTAGAATCTCCATTAAAAAGTCAGGTGTTATATTAATGGATCTGGCTTTATGTGTTAACTGTTTCTTTTCTTTTGAAGCTTTCAATATTTTTCTTTGTTCTGTATATGTATTGCTTTGATTATTATGTGCCAAGAGGTTTTTTATTAATAGTCCAGTCTATTTGCTGTTCTGTACATTCTTCTTCCTTGATAATTATATTCTTCTTTAGGTTAGGGAAATTTTCATCTAATATTTCTTTGAAAAATATTTTTGTGCATTTGTTCTGATTTTCTTCTCCTTTCTCTGTTAGTAATATTTGTAGCTTTGGTCTTTTATATTGGCCCTGATTTCCTGGATAATTTTGCTTCACTTTTATTAGATTTAATTTTTTTGACTGATGTATCCAATTTTTTCTATCTTGTCAACAATAAGTGAGATTCCCTTTTCTATCCCTTATGTTCTGTTGGTAATGTGTTCCTCTGAAGTTTCTCTTTAAATTCCTAAAATTTTTATTTTGTTGTCCCATGGTTTAGGTTTTCCTTTCTGTTTCTATTTAAACTTTCATGTCTTGAACACCTTTCTTTCTAGTGTTGCATTTGTTGTTTGCATATTCGTATATTTTTATTGATGGATTTATTCCTATCCTCTTGATTCATCATATCTATTTTAAAGACCTGTGTTGTGCTTCTTCAATATTTCATTTCTCAGGGCCTATTGTAGTATGAGTGTTGGGCTTTAGTGGAGACACACTGTAGGGACTGTAATTGACAGTGTTTTACATTGAAATTCAGGTAACAAGGTGTGGGATAGTTATAATTCTAGGCACTGATATCTGTTCTTGTCTATTTTCCGTGTGTGTGGGGGGGTTGATTTTAGTCGCCCTCTGGTTCATAGGAGAGTGTGGTTACTGTGAGTTACGGGAAGAAGTGCTCTTGAGACCCTGCCATATGTGTAAACTAGAGGTCCGTGGTTGGATTTGTTTCCAAATGCTCACAGTTGAAAATAATGAATGTGGATGAGCTAAAGGGGGAGACTGAGAAGGTCCACAGGAAGAAGGAAAACTGTGTGTACCATTACAATTTGTTCAGACCTCTGGGAATGGAGAAAGAGAGGGAAAAAAAGCCACAGAAGGTGGTCTGAAGCACAACTTGAGCTAAGACTGAGGACTGGATTTGGAGAGTGTAATGTAGAATGATGATAGTCTACCTGATTCTGCGACCTGAGTTGCTAGCAGATTCTCATGGAGGACCTCAAATGCACAATAATTTAAAGTCTTACTAAAATCTGTAGCATAAACTTGACTATGTGTTTGTTAGTTGCAACAATGAAGAAAGCTGTGCTTTATATCAGTTATATTTGGAGAAAAGTCATATTGTCTAGAACCCCAGGTACCAACTAGTTAGATAAGAATAATTTTAATGGTATCTTTCTCAAATACACTTATAGTATCTCTGTGAAATATAATATAATATAATCACAACATTTGAGAATACATCGTAGTTGGGTGGTGATGGCACATGCCTTTAATACCAGTACTATTGAGGTAGAGGCAGGCAGATCTGTGTGAGTTCAAGGCCAGCCTGGTCTGCAGAGCAAGTTCCAGGACAGGTTCCAAAGCTACAGAAAAATTATGTATGGAAAAAAAAACAGAGAGAGAGAGAGAGAGAGAGAGAGAGAGAGAGAGAGAGAGAGAGATATTTCCTTTGAGAATAGTCTACATGAGGGTGAAGTGAAGTTTGACTATGATATAAGAAAAGGACTAGATATTTTGTTTTTATTCTATGTATTCTCAGTGAGACATATACCAAATGTCTTCACAAACTCTAAATTATATGTCTGACTTTGATGCATAAAAATCAATTCTTTTTCTTTAATACATACTTTATAATCCAAATGCACAGCAAACACTGTGGAAGAATCAATGATAATTTCTTGAATCCTCAGTAAGTATAATAGGTCTGCGAACAGCAGAAATTATTTAAATCTTTTAAGCAGTTTATATAGTTAACTAATACAATATGAATACTAATTATATGTCACTCAGGGCCATATACATTTATCATACTCCTACCATTACCACGGGCATAAATGCTGATATTCTCAGGCTTGAAGAATTTATTTACTAACGATCGACATTGATGGCTGTGACTAGTTTCCATTCATCAGGACCATTTTCATTATGTTTGAATTACAGATAAATCTGATTCTAGATTAGTAGCCTACGGCAGTTTCTCTGACATGAAGGAAGATGAAAATGGAGAGATGAAAAATTGAACTGACAAGGTTGTATAGAAAGTTAGTGATGTACGGTCACTAACTCTCTGCTCAATTTCATGATCAGCTCACAGAAGAGTTGTGAATTAGAAGACACAGACTGTACTCAGCAAATGATTTCCAAATACATTTCCTTACAGAAAATTCAAAGTGTTTTCATCTCAGAACATTTTAAAATGTCTTAAGATAGTAAATACAAACGTAAAATATATTTTATATGCCATTTGTAAGTCATAAGGTCATAAATAATAAACTTGTAAATGGTGACCATTAGAATTCATAAAATAACTAGCTGTACCAAAGACAACATTTCAGTTAAGAATGTGTGCATGTTGAGGTGGGAAACCTTAATGTATTGAAACCCAGAAAATTGTATTTGTTCACTTGCTCAACTGTTATTTATGGATTGCCACTGATCTGATTCAATAATGAACCGTATCTACACTGCCCTTGTCACACTGAGCTTACAATCTAATGGCTATTGTAGAAATCAAGCTATCAGTGTGTCAAAGACATACACAGGGAGGTCTTCAGTGTGCTAGAAAAATATTTCTGCGGTCAGCCACTGTGTTTCTGGCTTGGGTGGGATCAGGGTTATACTCATTTAGACATGATTTGCAGACTGACACCAGAATAGAAATATTTATTTACTAGAGAAAGCCAAAGGATGAAATTTATCAGGAAGAGCAATCCAGATCATAAGGACTTTATGAAACACTTCATTACTTTTATTTTACCTTGAAGACTTGGTCATTAAGGCATTTAATTCAATAAGTAATCATACTATTTTACTGAACAGTGTAATCTACAGCGTAGAAAGAGTATAGACATGGTTCTAACCTGTCTGCATAGAGATGAGCTCATAAGCTCATAGAGTTTGTTACTTATTTACTTGACCTTACAAAGAACACAGGGAATAGTAAAAGGTGTAAAAGAATGACAAACAGATTAGAACTTTCATTTACTTGAAATTAAATTTGTGTCATATTTGTAATGATGTTCACCAAAGGCAAATATATTTAGTTATCAAATTTGAAACAGGGATTGAGCTGTGAACTATTTTACTCAAATTAGAAATAAACTACCATATGCATATATATGTAGTGTTTTAAAAATTAAATTCTTCTGACTTAAATTTAATACCAAAGCAAAAATAAAAAACCCTGATGTATTCTCTGCTGAAACAAATTTCTCAGTTTATTCAAGAGCATCGTTGAGGTGAGTCCTGCAGACTTGACTGTGCACATATTTCCTCATATCTCGTCTTTTTGTATATGACAGGATCATTGGACATTATGCCATAATATAAGGAAATTGTTTGTTCTTAACCACACAACACACCAATATCCTGACATAAACTAATTGTACTGTATGCATGTTGATTTTCTGATCATCATTTAAGTACTTGTGTTTATGTATAAAAATAAGCACCAATAACTACAAAATATTTCTACTTAGATTTTTAACAAGTTTTACAAAGAAAAACTTGTCTTTTCTGTAGTCTTTCATCTAAGATAATATATTTTTATTTCCTATCATTTTGTTGTTAAGCTTGTCAATCCAATGCAGATCACGTTAATTATAAGAAATCTGTAACACTGAAGCAAATTCCCAGCTTTTTGTCCAATGTTTTTATTAAACAAGATAAAATAGAAGCAATAACATGTGCAGAATCATGAAACTGCTTATTTTTAATCCACAAATGCCACCTATATAACTGATATGTAAACGCACAAGCACACACACACATACACACACACACACACATATGTACATATAACCTAGGAAGAGCAATACCTGCTGATCAAATGTCTTGAAGAGGGAGTGGGAAATTAGAGATATCGTCCCATAAGGTAATGGATCCAAGTAAACGGACATCAGCAGAATAGACCTGGAGATACTAAGTTAAGTTTTCACATATTTCCAGGTGAGACAAGTGTGTGTGAATTTTTCAGACTATTTCTGGATAAGACACAATGGAAGAAAAATGGGCAATGTGACTGGTCACTTAGTGGTCTGTTTCCTGCCTATGCCTATTTCTGACTAAACTTTCCTGTTTGGAATGATCCATTCCTTGATGGAGGGAGAACAGATTCCTTGTTAATTTAATATGACAAGTAACTCTATTAATGCCTGCATAGTTTACATTTCTCATTTCTGTGAAATAATAGACATTCTACTTGACAGTTTTCAGCACCCACATGATGGCCCACAACTACCTGTAACTCCAGCTACAGTGGGTCTAACATCCTTTGACCTCAAGAGCATCCATCTGCGTGCATGTTTTCATGGGAACATCGCACATGACACAGGCATACATACAAGCCCCCCAAAATAATAATAGTAATAATATCAAATGGAAAATTCTTAAATAATAAGTTTAACACTACGGGTACTGAAAACAAAACACCTGTCAAAGCAATTTATCTGAGAAAGATGTTTTTGCTGTATTAACCAATGTTTTAGAAAAAGTGCAATTTCTTTCCACGTTGCAAATACTCTTAATTCATTATTTTAGGTGAAATCTAAATAATAAAGAAACACTAGATTCTGCATCTTTTCCATGTAACCATGTAATTGTTTATTGTCACATTAGTCATTATAGAGTTTATCTATAGATAAACAGTATTCTACAGATACAAGTTATTTACGTTGAATTTCATTTCAGCTATTATTTCTTATTATTTATAAAAAAGAGACTTGTTTGAAATACTTGCACAAGTTTTGCTTTTGCTGTTGAGAGTTGATTTTTTTCTACTCATGTTCACAAGTGAATATAAGAAATATCCACATCAATGTTATTTTACATGCATACACAGACACACATATATGCATGGACACATGCTATATAATTTCCAGATTTGCATATCAATATGACCATCTAAGCATCTATTATTGATACCCTTCTGGCAGTAAGCACCAATATCTCTTTCTAAAGGATCTCTCCTTTATTCCTCTATACTTGCTGGAGGCCATTCACTCTCTAGCTGCTATGTTCATTTTCTTTTGAAATTTAAATCATTGTGGCTGATTTCTGTTTCAAATTCTCTAATGGCTTCCTGTCTAAGTGGGAAAGACAACGTGTTTATGCACATAGTTTTCAAATTTGGCTCAGTACCAGATTTACCTGGGTAGATTTTAAAATTGTCCAAGACTGGATGTTTGCCCAGATCAATTGAATCAGAATGTCTGGAGTTACTGACCAGGCAAGAATACTTTTTAACTGGCAATCCTAATGGGAAACTGGGGCCAATTAGACAATTATGTCTAGCTCTTCATTTCTCCTGACTTCATCTTTTTATTTTCCTTAAATTCTTCCACTCATAATGGTCTCCTGGCTAGTTATCAAATGGTTACAGCCATAAGACTTAGGAAGTTCAGATCTCCTGCTCAGAGCTGGATAATTTCTGTGATCAAATTTTGGCCTGCCTCCAATTGTACACTTTCCATAAATGGGGGACTGTAAATTCGGAAGAGAGAGTGCATATGCATTTTTATCATAATTCCAAACTAAAAGAAGACTCACCTTGCATCTCCAGATCCTTCCCATGCCTCTTCCATGGGCATCACCTGAAACATAGTTCATTCCACTGCATGTTCACTAATTTTTTTAAAGAACAGGTTTAACAATAAATTTATGGAGAAATGGAAAGGTGCTGAATGTTTAAGCTAGATATGCAAATATTAAGAGCTGTTTAAGAAATAAGAAAAACCTGAGGATCTGATAACAGGTGACCAACAAGCCGATTGGTGCCACAATTTATGAGCTTGCTCTCTCAGAAAAGTGTATGTTCTGTGGAAATCTACAGTTCTGGATAACTTAGAAGATTTATTTGCCAAACATATATATATATATATATATATATATATATATATATATATATATATATATATATATATATTAAACACATGCTTTATAAATGACAGAGTTTATTCATTTTTCAAAGACAGTTAAGCATATGTGTGTCTATGCATTCTTTGGGTTGCAAAGACAAATTATCTTTCTTCATGAGCACACTAGTGTAATTGTATAATTATTCTTAGGATTACATCACTTCTGACAGATAAAAATGCAAGATAATAGTTATAATCATGTGATAATGATATTATAAAGAAAATCCCATATACATATTAATATAATTATAAATCTACATATCTACACAAGTATGTATCACAAATTGTTGTTTTTTTGTCTGTTGACTGTGTTAAATGTAGTATTTATAAAATAATCAAGTCCCATATATTTTTTTATTTTTCTAAAAGTAGAGTTAATGCAAAATATAGTAATTCAGTTTTACAATATTTAATTTAAATTATCCCTTTACTGCAACTTTTGTACCACAATAAGGGAAAAACAATAAGAATGATTGATAAAATATTTCATCAGCCTGTAGATTGTGGATCAGTTCAGGTTTTCATTCCTCCAGCATCCACATTACTGGAGGAAAGAAAAATATCAATGAAGGAGGGAACTATGACAAAGTAGAATATGAGGGAATAAGTTATAGGTCGTAAGTAAAAACAGCAATACTAACCTACCTTGTTGATAGTTTAAGAGATCAATGCAAAGCATTAATATTCTTGATCATGAAGGCATATGCACATCATACATACAACATGCAAAATCAAATGAAAAATATTGGGTAGGAAGAATGTAATGTATCCATTTCCCAAGGTCTACAAAAATTAAAATCACAATCTCTAATGGGTTTATACTCCAAAAACACTTTACTGTACTCCATATTAAGGAGGTGGCCGTTATTTCACCTTGTATTATTTAGAATTTCTATTGCTTAGATCAGCATTAGCCTAGACCTATTCATGGAAGGCAATTACAGAAATAAGAAACAAGATTAGCTAAATCAATAAGCTTCAAAGTTCACATATTCCATTTGTTGTCATTTTGTTCTAAAAATGCAAAACTTCCAAGAAGTGTTAAGAGCAAGGTGATGTGGTAATATAACTGGAATAATGCAACTGTGCATTATGGATTTGAAAGCAATACTATCCTGTTCTCTGAAAGAGGATCTGAAAGTCGCCTCTGCATCGTTGTGTGCTGTTTATTCTGCTACTATAGAAAACATTTTTCTCCCAGTTTCATTTGGTTCAAATGCTGAGCTACATCATCAGTTTCTGCTAACATGTTATGCATATGAGAAGAAATAGCTGTGTGTATATTCCAATGAGTTTACAATAATAAAAGAAAAAAGGTTTAAATGAATATTGTTCTTGTTTCTAAAGCAGTTATAGGATAACAGTTAGAGCTATTTTATTGTGTACATTTCACTTTCTGCCATTGGTTGTCTCGCTGGCTGTTTATATGTTCTTATCTAATTGGTAGAGCCAAACTTCTTTCCAGCAATCTCTGAGTCTTGAGTTTTGTAGCTTTTATCTAATTACAGGTACAGATATGGTGCTTTTTAAACACTGTTCAAGAGAACCACCTAGATTTCAACTAAAACTCTCTTATACCACTGTGTAATACAATCCTATTTTTAAAGACACTATGCTATCTTTAATTCATCCCATCTTTATTGCAGAAACTCTCTTTGGCCATTAATTCATTAACCTTATTCAACTCATCTGGTGAAAAGGTCAATTCAAAGTCTAATTCATTCAAGTCCTGTGCGTTGTACATGTTTGCTATAAAATAAATTTCATGTTTAGAAGCAATGCCTCAATGAATACTCCAAGTACTGTTAACCTGTTCTATAAATCTATGAATGAGAGATTTTACCAAAGAATGTTAGAGGAGGTAAATCATCATCTACAATTAAATGCCAACTCCAGAGAATGCAGATCAGTCCCTGTCCATGATGAAAACTGTTCACTATGATTATTGTGCCAGCAGAAGAGTTGTTGGTCTTCCAGAAAATGATAGAATGCTACATCTTACTATTGATTTCTGGTTTTGGCAGGTTAGTCACTCAGTCATAGTTGTTTGTCTGACAAATTCTGTAATAGAAAACTCAATATTGCATCAACCAACTGCAATAATCCCTAAATTTGTATGTCTAGTGGAGCACAACAGGAGTATCTGGGGAGACAGAATTACATCTGCAGAATAGATCACTCTTTCCACATAGTTTTGGCAATGTCCTGCTTTAAGTTGTACTTTTTCTCCCTCTATTATGCAAACCACAAATGTCTTCATACTTGATGCTCATTCAGAAAAATATATTCTGTCCACATCCATATAATTCTTCCCTAGAATGCTTTATCTCCAATTTTCTAATGATGTTCTTTCCCTGTCCTTGATCAACCAACCAAATAATTTACCACTTGTCATGAATCAATTCAGATAATTATATCTCACATTTTCTCTTTTGTGGTAAAATTAACAGCTTCATGCTCTTCTCAAAATCCTAACTTCATGAATGACTTTATTTAATTTTCTGTAAGGTACTTTATAGAAGGAAGCTATAATTCTATAATTTTCCATTCATATATTCTGTAATTTAACAGTGCCTTAATTTTGCACGTAGTGATTAATGAATATCTTGAGATAATTTTTCAGTCTAGTGGGCAATAGAGCCACATTCATGATTGAAAAGAAGTAGTAAGTGCAAAAGACATATGAGAAGAGAACTTAACACGAACAAGAGAAAAAATGAGATTGGAAAATAAGCTTAACTCAGAATGTTGTAAAAGTCTTTTTCGTAGGCTACAGTACATGGCCATTCATTTAAATGTGATAGAAAAAGATTGTTTTTTCTTAGGGTATTTATGGGTATAGCATAAACTTAATAACATTTTGAGTGTCATGCTTTTTAGGTGAAAAGAATGGACTGATTTTTGAATTGTAAATTTAAAAATATCAGCGGAGACACTAAAATAGTATTCATTTTTTATTGTTGTGAAATAAAAGTGGTTTTATTCTTTATTTTTAAGAAAGTAATTTTATTAAATTATAAAAGTTTCCATTTCTGCCCCTCCTCCCAACACCCTCCCACTCCCCCCACTCCCTCTCCTCCTCCCTCTTCGTCCCTAAGGGCAGTCAGGGTTTCCTGCCCTGTGGGAAGTTCAAGATCCTCCCCCCCTCCCTCCAGGTCCAGGAAGGTGAGTATCCAAACAGACTGGATCCCCAAAATCCAGTATATGCAGAGGAAACAAGTCCCAGTGTCATTGTCAATGGCTTTTCAGAAAAACTCCGGGCCAGCCACATTCAGAGAATCTGGTTGGATCACGTCCTCGTTCAGTCCCAGTCCAAATGACCTTGGTAAGCTCTCATTAGATCCGTCCCCTGTATCAGTGCGTAATAGCATCCCTCGCAGTCCTTATTTCCTTTTTCATTTTCTTCGTCCTTTTGCTCCTCATTTGGACCTTGGGGGGGGGGGTTTATTCTTATACTGGAAAAAATGGCAACTTGAAAGCTTGAAATTAGAGAAACAGTAAAGTAAAATACATGTGTGAGGGGAACATTTCTTCCTGCTTTTAAGTACTAACAACAATATGAAATGGGTACATGACTGTGTAGGTGCCACTCCTAACATGATCAGTACAAGAAGCAACCATGCCACTGCCATTTCTACATACCATTACAGGGGTCTTAACTACAGTTTCATGTACTCTCTCTCTCTCCTTAGATATCTATGAGTCTCCCTTAACATTCATTCTCTTCTGAAATGAAATATGATTCATTATATCAGGCTCAAATGTCCCTGTGCATAGGACAGACCCATCTTCTCTCTAGATATGCCATCACCATGTGTTTTCTCGAAGTGTGCTTGTGTAATGTCATGTGTTTGAGTGTTTGGTTTTCGTCTGTTAGAGACTGTTACATAAGTTGTGGAGCCTTTGGGCTATGAGGCTTAACTCAAGAAAATAGATCATCATGGAAGTGATGTCGATGTCTACATGGCAGGACACCTCGAGTATCTCTGTTTCATGCTACACTGAGATTTGAGTAAGCACACAGATACGTGGCTCTTTTGGCATGATGATTTTTTTTTCATCATGATGGAGTGTATCCCTTCAAGCAGCAATCCAAAGTAAAGACTTCTCTTAGGAGTCTTCCATTTGACACTCATTACGTAGATGGAACAGCAGATTGTCTAGCTCCTGTGTTAGCATGAAGTGAAAGAGAAGTCTTGTGAAGTGCCATTTTATTCAAGTATATTACATGTTATAATTGGACTTGTCACCCATCAAACTCTGTCACCTTCCACCATCTTGTTCTGTGCTTCAGGTGGTCCATTTCAAATATTTTCACTGACTTCAGAGTGATGTAGGATTATTGTTTTTTAAACAATTGTCATCAACTCTTTAAAGCTTTCTTTCTTTCTTTCTTCCTTCCTTCCTTCCTTCCTTCCTTCCTTCCTTCCTTCCTTCCCTTCCTTCCTTCCTTCCTTCCTTCCTTCCTTCCTTCCTTCCTTCCTTCCTTCCTTCCTTCTTTCTTTCTTTCTTTCTTTCTTTCTTTCTTTCTTTCTTTCTTTCTTTCTTTCTTTGAGAGGAGATAGAGGGTGGGCAGAAATTGAAAGTAAATAGCCTAAAATGCAGAGTAGATTCTAAAATGTTAATTCTTGACATTTCTACTTCAAAAATGTCTTGATAGTTATAAAGCACCACTTTAGGAATATATAAGCTTCTGTCTGACCTAGAGAGTATAGTTATCATAAAATACTTAAAAACAGCTGAAATAGTCTGTTTCATATATAAGTCTCTAAATCATTCCTCTGTGTTAGTTCAAGCACACATGTTTGCACTCATGTGTGGTGTTCGAATGACTTAAAAGGTCATTTTTTTGAAGGAAGAGTTTGTTTTGCAGACAATTTTATGTGTGTTTTAAAAACCAGGTTGGAGTGAAATATCTCTGGGTTATGGCAAACATCAAAGTCTTCGACAACTTGATTCAAGTAGCAAGAGATGTGTGTTTGTTCATGGGTATCTTACATTGACTGAAAAATTATTATAGGTTTCACACGATGAAAGTAGATGAAAATAAAATTCCCTGGGTAGATTTTAATAAACAATTTAGAAACATATAGAAGAATCCAGTCATATTTCCAACAAAATTGTCTTCTGCTAAATGTAGTTTGGCACTGGTCGGACAGTTAGGCTAGAAGGTGTGCTTGGAAAACTAAATGAGCAAAGCAACACACACCTGTGTACATTTTGAGTCCTTATCTTTGAAGTATATTATTGGAAAGTGTGTGATTTTACAAATTATTATAGAAATGTAATCATTGCAGTATTGTAACCATATGACAAGAACATCCACCTGATATTTGCAAGAAATTTGTTTTTGCATTAACTAATTAGCATAATTAATCAACATACAATGGTGTTCTACGTGTGAGAAATTGTAGTACTCTACCTCAAAACATTGTCTTATATTTTAACGTTTTGACGGTGCAGAATTGCTTCATGTTCCATTTCCTTGCTATCAGGGTTTCAGAAATAGGCTTGGTGAGTATTTTGTTTGTTTGTTTGTTTGTTTTTTTAAATTAGAACACCTGCATCTAGAATTTTACCTGATTTTGTTAGGCTAAATATATTTAAGCTCTTCCGGCTTCTGCACATGCACTATAGTGAACATTCTATGCAAATAGCAGTGAGGCAGGTGTCTTGAGTCAACCCCTTCAGTTTTGCAAGCTGAAAACAAAACAAAATACAGTGCCTGTTTTGCATTTTAAATATCAGGGAAATACCACATCCAAGGTTATTAAATCTAGAAAGCCATTTTAAACATTGTTTTAGTCTTCTTTGGAAACCCTTCCTTAGTTTCAATTTTGGTTTCTATTATATTTAGTTTCTATTATATTGGTGTACCCCTTGTGTGAGTATCTAATAGTGGTTTAGATGCAGGAGTTCTGGTATTAAACTATGTATTCTACTCAAGCATATTTAAATGTTTTCACCTATTTGTTGATTCTTATATTAATATTAAATATTGATCCTTAAAGTAGTAAAAGTTTGAAAATTTCTTTGTAACACATAGAATTTTCTACTTACTGAAAAAATGTCACATTTATCACATATTTCTGACAAATTAGAATCAGGTCACTTTTGCTCAGCAATCAAACTAGCTTAATTAGCTCTTTCTCACTTGCTTGCGCTCTCCTCTGTCTCTTTCTCTCTCCTCTGTCTCTCTCTCACTTCTTTCTTTCCCTTTCTCTGATTACCTTTCTTTCATCAACATTTTTGATAGCGTTCTTTATATTACATTTATCATCTTCAGATGTCATTTGTTTACATATCCATAGAAGCATTCTGTATATTTTTTAATATTTATGTTTATATTTTCTACAACAGGACAAATTTGAATAAGAAACTTTAGTTTTTAATATCATTCAAATATTATTGAAAATGACAAGAAAACTATTGTAATGAGAATTTGGATTTTTCCTTTCAGTGGCTATTCTCAGTATAAATGGTGGACATGGTTTCTAAGTGTCTTAATGTTGGTTTACAGAAATACAACTCAGTGAAATCCTAGTTGGAAGAAACAGAAGTTACAAATACTTAACTCTGAAATACTGAAAGTCTGGTATTTGTATCTCTGACAACTTTCAGTGACTGTAACACTCAGCTATAAATATTTTAAAAAAATGGTTCCCAAGTCATACTTCTATTCAAGTTAATTCAGTTAAGTAGCACAATATTTTTGAAACTTTAAACACTTAATGAAACTATAAAAGGGCAAAATCAATGAAATTAAGAGGTAAAATTAAGAATTTTTTCTAAAAGTCAAGAAAAAGAGAAAATAAATTTGACTTAGAGGAAGAGATTGTAAACAAGACTTTCTACTTTACTTTCCAGCTTCTTGAAAACAAAGGGAAAAGCATTAAGAAAGCAAGTGTTTGATTAGACAAGGAGGTGGGGAAAAACCTTGGAAGCATGAGACTATTGCTGATTTTAACCATACATGAAAGCCATGATAAATTGGGACTCGAGCCAAATGGAACAGAACAAGGCAACAGAAACGAACCATGCTGTGCTTCACTGAGGACATTAGCAGCTTGATAATTGTGCTTGAAAATGCCTTCCTTTGTTTCTGTCTAATTGCCATTAAATCCATCATTTCACACAGAAGGTAAAGCCAGAACTCAAGGAACAATCTGAGTCATATCAGTTCATTTTAGGACTTGTTGGTCTGTTTAAAATCAAGCCAATTTTCCACCTTAAAAGTCTTTAATACCAAAGAAATGATTATAAATGACCTGAAAAAAATATAGGATAGCTGCTACAAGATCAGTCAACCCTAGTCTTCTACTGCCTTTCTGCTACTAATAAGAATTAAAGGCATATTTTCCCATTTTAATGATGAAAATTTATATTTGTAATTTGTAACAATCCATAGCTAGGAAATGACCATTAAACTAAAGATTCTGAATCTTGGTGACATAGATTTTTTAACCAATCAATGTTACTGAGCAAATAAATCTCTCATACATTTAGGTTTCTAAAAATTACAGTGGAATTAGAGTTTAATAGTACTTCCAAAATGGAAAGATGCTATCTCTTCTCAAGGAAAATACAAGAAAAAGGGTATTTCTATACTCAGAAAGTTCATGATTACATGTAATATAAAAGCCATGTCCCTGGGCAAAGGAAGTGAAGTCAGAGAGCTACATAAATACATAACATTATCATTTTTAATACCAGGTCAGCTCTTGTTTCCTTGAAACATGTGCTGAATGTAGGTTTGAAAGGAACCTGAGTTCTGATGGAACTCTGGTACCAATTCTATCTGGTACCAATTCAAGGTATGGTATCCCTTACTTTTTAAGAATGAAGTCAAGCAAGTACCTAAGTTTAGATTTTTTTTAATGAGAATTCTATCACTTGGCACAAAGAAAATCAGTTCTAATGTGTCCTTTCACTATAGCAGTGGGAGTCCTATATATATGCTGACAATGAAAAATAAGCACTTGCCAGTTATGTACTTACCAAAGAGATAACTACTCTACCACTCTTCCAACAAGGAACAACCACACGAGAAAAGATAGTCGATTGAGATATAGATTTATTTTCCCTATGTTCTTGAAAATCACATTATTTTCCTTTTATTGTATATCACTAAAATAAGGCGTTAGTCTCAACATTACAATCTAGATTAAAAAGAAAAATAATTCATATTGGAGAGCTTACAACCTAAGCTTCCCAAAGTCTGTTTTTTTTTTCCTGTTGCACTGCCTATATTAAACATTAGATTGTAAACAAAGGTAGGGGATAACCCAAAGTTCCTCTTCATAACTCAGATCAAAAACAGAAGGTCCAGAGAGCTTAGCTAAAATTTTCAAACAACCTGAAAAAAACATTTGTGTGTGTGTGTGTGTGTGTGGGGGGGGTAACCAGATCTCTTTAGTTCATTAGTGAAAGCTTCA
Organism: Myodes glareolus; assembly: GCF_982192425.1. Taxonomy (NCBI): domain Eukaryota; kingdom Metazoa; phylum Chordata; class Mammalia; order Rodentia; family Cricetidae; genus Myodes; species Myodes glareolus. Next base: position 10,947,039 of record NC_142044.1, read on the forward strand.
TGCTTTTTATTACATAATAAACGTATTTCAACATGTTTTTGTACATACAACTTAAAGTGATTCATAGATAATATGAAACTCAATCATGAACCATATCTAAATTGATGTACTTTATGAAGACTCTAAACATTGTAATACAAATTGTTTGAATAAAAGAATAATAGACTCTTCTTAAAATATTGTCACTGGAAACATCTAATATAAAGAATCCAAGGTGCTTTTCATTTCATTGGTATTTTTAGTTACAACTGTACATGCTGGTAGACAAGTCTTATCTCTCAAAATCTTTAGGTCATGACTCTTCTTGGAGGACTCTGCTTCCAATAGCGGGTAACTTGGATATGTCTAGCTTGCTTGCGAAAACTATTTAGTATTAAACGTATCAGTTGTAAAGTTACCCATCGGATCTTCTGTGACTGCTTTACAATACATCTTTCTATCTACTCAACCCACAGACCACTACCTACTAAACATCTAGTTTTCTTGTTTTTCTGATCCAATGAAAATACCTTTTAGTATAAAACAAAAGCATGCACTATTAGGAAAAGAAAATTTAGGAACTATTAAGGTCTATGTAACATTTTTATTATCGATTTATCTTTATAATATTTGTTTGTCCATAACTCATTCAGTATTTCTATTACCACATGATAAACATATAAATAAAATTATATCAAATAAATGCTCATCAAAAGCAATAAATAAATAAATAAAACTATATAATAAATGTTAGAAAATTTTTAAAATATCAAGCTCTAAAAGTAAGATTCATTTTATTCTTTCCCCAAGAAAGGTAAACTTGTTATCAGTAGTTCCAAACTCCTTGTTCATACCAGTACTGGAGCTAACTCTAATCTTAAAACCTACAGCATAGGGTCTGATTCTGGGGATCTCCCCTATGTTCTAATGCAAAATTTTTCTGAGGAATCATTGAGTTTATGCTCATTGGTTGCTATCCATGTCTGGATATTCATCTTTACTTTCCAAAGATTCTTTGAAAAGTTTCAGAAAAACACTCAAAGTTATAGAGTGAAAGGGAGTGAACATAAGTCTAAGGTAGAAGCTTCACCGTCTATTCCAGGTGTCTTACTCAGAAGCTGGTAAACTTACACCAGTTTTAGAGTTAATATTTCAGGATCCAGACAATACAGAAAAATATACAATCAAATGTATTCTGAAACATGTTCATGTTATAAAACTATAGCTGCAAACGCTTAAGCCATCAGTCAGTGATTTTATTTAGTTTATTTATAGACAGAGTAACAATATAATTTGTCATCCAAATAAGTACAATGCACAAGCTGAAAGGGGCCCAGTTATCAATCAATTTAACAGCCATAATTGGGAACTATATGAGACAAGAAGCCATTGCTTTTATTTCTGCCCTCAATGTACATTTCCAATGACAAGATATATACTCAATATATACATGTCAGTTCACAAGAACTAATGAACAATAATAATTCTCATCAATTTTAGAGGCCAGCAATCTTAAACTTAACATATACAGATTTGAATTTATTTCAAGTTGTTCAATGGGGATACTAATAATAGATAAAAATTGAGACACACTTAGTGTCTAAACAATTATCCTGATTTAATAACACAGAAAAATAATCATTTTAGACATGTAGTTTTACTATGCGTGGGTGTGATTTGACCTTTTCACATATTTCTCAGTACAGAAACACATCTTTCAAGAAAGGGTTTCTCTGTGTAGCTCTGGCTGTCTGGGAACTTGCTCTGTAGTTCTGGATGGCTTCAAACTCAGAGATCTGCCTACCTACTTTTTGCAGGTGGTAGGATTAAAGTCATGCATCACTACTGTCTGATTGCTGTATTTATTTTGTTTACACACACACACTCATTAGATTATAGGTGAAGCCCAGAATTTCTGCGTTTACCACTAGCTCCTGCTAACAACAATGCTGTTGGCCAGCACACATCCTTTGAATGCCAAGAGTCACAGTGAATTCTAGCAATATCATCCTTTTAATGTTTTTTTTACACCAGATAAATCAGTCATCAAGTGGAACTGAAGTCCACTGGTTTCATCAGAAGAATTCACAATACCTCCGCATTACATAAAATATGAGACACAATCAGAGAGTGGCAAAGGCATCAACAAAACAATCAGTCTGTTGATGTGGATTTCCCTGCGTATGGTATGATTATGTTTCATTACCATCAGCTAATAAAGAAGCTTTTAGGGGCCTATGACAGCACAGAACATAGCAAGGCAGGAACTCTAACCAGAGATAGAGGAGAAAAATGGCAGAGTCAGGAGACTCTATATAGCCACTGAAGGTGACAGACGCTGGACAGAACCTTACCGGAAGGCCACAGATAAATAGAAATGGGTTAAGTTAAGATGTAAAAGTTAGCTAATAAGAAGCCTTAGATGGTAGGCCAAGCAGTCGTTTAATTAATACAGTTTCTATGTGATTATTGTGGGTCTGGACAGCCAGGAACTGAATGAGTGGCCTCTGTCTACAGTCTGTTCCAGTTTTGTTTCCACCATAACTACCTATACAGACTGTTATTTTTTTCTTTCTTTTATTTTCTTCTTTTTTTAAATCTTTATACTAAGGTCAGCTTTACTTAACTAAACCTTTCTTTCTGAGCAGCAACATTTTCTTTTCTAAAGCTGGGCAAAGATCCAAATGAAGAGGGTTCACAGCGACCTTTCTTACAGTGTGGTAAGTTTCTTTTATTGTCAGAAAGTCAAAGCATGACATACAGCTGATGCCTATTTTATACAATCTGGCATTAGACTCATTGAGATGTAATCTGTCAGATATCATTTTGAACTTGACCGAGATTGGTTTGGACTCAATCATTTTAATTTTACAAGGGATCTTGGAAGACTCTTCTGTAAAAAGACTGAGAGAGAGCAATCACATCATAAGAACACAGTGCCTCACTCAAAGTAATGATTTCAAATATAAGTAGAAAACTCTTCTTTCTCTATTTTCGTTTCCTATTTCCTTCCATTATTGAATATTTTATGAGTTATTTACCACAGGGAGTCAAGTTATAGATTTTTCTTTTAGGATACATAAAGTCAATTATGTAAGAGGATGAATCAAAAGTTAGGTGTTCATATTATGCAAATGAAAATTATCAGCAGTGAGAGTCAGTACAGGGATATGTTTTCTCGTTATAATGTGGAGATGTTTTGAAAAGTTTAATTTTTCTGAGAAAATAATGGAGTGTGCTCTTAAGTAACATTCAATTTAACAGTTAATGAGGGGTGCACGAAAAGATTCTTCCAGTAGAATAGATAGAGGCAGGAGAACAAAGACAAGCTGGAGCAATGAATTGAAAGAAAATCAAGAAATGTTGAGATATAAAATATGAGGTCGTAAATGCAACAACAAACAACTTACACCAACACAGGTAGTGGAAGAATTAGTAGACGAGCCAAATGCAAGAAAATTTCTTGACTCATAGGACATCTATAAAAAGGCATTTTATTATGGTAGACATTTTTCTTACTCTAATATTATTTTATTGGAATTATATGACTAACAATTAATATATTAAGGGTTCATTTAGCAATTGTCTAAAATATGTATCCTACCAACTGATTTACTAGTTCGTCTGTGAAAATACAGTTAATGAAGAATATGATCCGAATAAGCAATTTCTTTTGCGAACTCTGATGAGCCAGCACATTTGCAAGAGCAGACAGTTAAAATACATTACCTAATGCCTAACTACCATTAGCCAAATTTAATTAGAGACACAATACATATTGTTTATCTGGGTATTTTGCAAGTCACTGAACATATTCATCATCTAATGACTTGTGTTCTTTTCACAGCCGTATTCAAGAGTGCAGAGAGGTGAAATTCTGCTCAAATTCATTAGCCTTGCCTGGGACTCACAGTTTGCTTGGAAAGAACATTAGTCAGGAAAATGGATGGGAAGCAAAATGGGTAATGATGAAAAGGGCGACTTCTCATCACCCTGGTCTAAAATATTAGAAAGTGCTATAACTGACAGGCAGTCTCCCTCCTAACCAAGAAGAGATTCTAGAACAGTAGTCTCACACTAGAAAACTCCATCTACAAGTCCTTTGAAACACTGCACTTACTGTGAATGAGCATGCAAACCACACTTTTACTATTTTTTCTCTCTCCGTCCACTCCCTTAATTTCCATTCTTCCTTCTTCCCTTGCTTGCTCAGAGTCTTGTATTACAGCAAGCTTGCCTATACTGATATTATATTGAATGGTAGGGAAGGTTTTAGCGATTCTCAATGAAGGTAAGTAATAAATATAGATTTCAGGTTATTTTACTAATCCAGAGATAACTATCAGATGTCAAAGCTAGAAAATCTCAAATAACTTTTTTTTATATTTTTTTTATATTGAGGGTACAAAATTTGAAAGATATCTACATAGAAAATTTGAGAGTTGAAACCAGTATTATATTAGATGACAAGAATAATCACTAGTAATTTTATCAGTTCTCATGCATTTGTTAAGCAATAGTGATTGTTATTTCCTAATTTAAGTAAACACTGTGTCTGAGCTATAGATGAAGTACTGCGTGGATATTTATTATTGACATAACCATTGTGATGTCAATGAACCGTGTACCTCTGTCTCATAAGAATGGCAGAGCCTTCTACAAGGCAGGTCCAAACAAATGACAAAGCCTTCCTCTTGTCCAAGTACTGATACTATGGATGATTTACTGCTAGTAAAATCCAGCATATGCAGAAAATATTAACTGTAGTGTCCTCCTTCCTGATGCCTGCAAATAGAAATTTCTCACCTTCAGAGACCTCCCATGGATATTAGATAATGCATCTTTTCATTCAACTACAAATGATAAACCCACTTCTTCTTTGAGCTCTGTACAGTAAAACCAACTCCTCACTCTCCATGGTATGTGTAAAACTTTCTGGACTGCTAGTATGTCTCTGTCAGATCATATGGCACCCCTGATCTAAACCTCCCTCTCTCTTCTCTCTTTGTCTCTGTCTGTCTGTCTGTCTGTCTGTCTGTCTCTCTCTCTCTCTCTCTCTCTCTCTCTCTCTCTCTCGTGTGTGTGTGTGTGTGTATGTGTGTGTCTGTGTGTGTATTTAGTGCCCCAGCCAAGTCAGTTTCAAAACGGTTTAGGTTATGGTATCTGATAACCATAAAATAAACAATATCTAGAAACATAAGAAAATCACTTTAATGCTATCTTTATGACAGTTCACTCAGAAAGCAATATTGATAGTAACACTAAAAATGTTTCTTGAAAATTTTGTTTTTTTTTCTTTTTATCAACATCATGACTACGACCATTCTGGAAGCTATTATGCCACTCTTGGAAACATCTAAATCTATTCTTATTTTTAACGTTTTTAAAAATTGAGTTTTGTTTATCATAATCATAAAAATGTAGAATTTATGGATTTATATTAGTCCTGTACTTAATGCTTCAATAACATTTCTTTACGCATAAAATAAAAAATTCACTATTGTATCACATCTGTCGCTCTCCCAGGCCTTACATCAATCTATCATGATCTGCTACAAATATGTATTCAAGCATTTTCCTCATCGCAGTCTTATTTTCTTTTATATTTTGCATGTGTTTGTGTGCATGTGTGCACTTAAATGCCTATGGCCATGTGTGTGGCACTGAATCCCCCAGCACATGTCCACCTATATTCATGTGTGTGTCACTGCTTCTTTTCTGCACATGTGCCTATATCCATGTGTATGGTACTGAACGTTTCAGTAGATGGGCTGCTTAACATAAGAAGCAAAATGTTTTCATTATCAATTCACTATTGTGTCCTCAGCGTGCAGTGCATAGCATATGTTCCACAAGCATTTTAAACAATTAAAACTTTTTTGTATTTTTTTAAATATTAACCTAGTGAGCAATAATTGAGAAAATTATGCTGATATAGTTGTGTGATAACATATATAAAGGAGGCGTTTTATATATATATATATATATATATAAATTCTGAGAAAATATAACTCATGAACAACTTTACAATATTTTATAAAATATAAAATATATTTGCTTATAATAAGGAATCAGAAGTAACACCATATTTTATGTAATAAAAGAAAAATCCTTAAAAGTGAGTTTTTGTAAAGATTTTGTAGCAAAAGAAAAGGAAAATAAATATTATATTACAGAAAATAAAATTAATTTGTATTTATACTTGCTCCTTTTGCTTAGAAGACACTTTGACAGCATATCTGGTGATTAATTCTTTTGTGTGTTCCTTCTCATAGGTATTTAGTCATCTAAATAAAGTATTTTAAAATTCGTTGTTAATACCCAGGTATTGTAGATTTTTCGGTATTAAAATACTTGCCGAGCTTTTTAAACTTTCTTTTTATTTATTCTTTGTGTCTTTCACATCATGCATCTTCTTTCCATAATTAAATTTTGTTACTGCATATTTTCACATATGTAGACAATAAATCTGACTACTCTTTTGTTTTAGTTTTTTTTTTCTGCTTTTATTTTTTCAAGACAGGGTTTCTTTGTGAAGTTTTCACTATCCTGAAACTCTCTTTGTTGACCAGGCTGGCCTCAAAGTCACAGAGACACTCCTAGAGTGCTTGAATTAAAGTTATGTGCTACCACCATCCGGCAGTTGCAAACTACTGTGAGCTGCCACGTGGCTGCTGGGATTCTGGAAGAGAAGTCAGTGTTCTTAACCACTGAACCATCTCTCCATCCTCCTGACCACCCTTACTTCCTACCCTTTCCCATCTTTCTATAAACACTGTTGACTGTTGTTCCTTCCTACAAATTCTCTCTCTCTCTCTCTCTCTCTCTCTGACTCTTACTCTTGTTCTCTCATTCTTTCTTGCACTCTTTCCTCTCTCTCTCTCTTACTCTCATACCTATACATTTTATGCTTATCATTGCCATCTCTGGGTTCCACCATTTGTGAAACCACGTGTTTGGAGCTTTCTTTTGGCACCTTAAGTTATCAACAGTGGGCACACAACAGGAAACCATCATTCCTCCTCTTCAGAATCTATAAGTAGGCAATAGATCAGGCATAAAGGGCAGTCCCTTGTGAGACACCCCACTCCATGACTTGTAAGTCCTTTGTGAACACAGCATGGGTAACCATCATTGTCATGAGCTAATGGACCTTCCTGTTTCTCTGCATTCAGTGTCATTAAATGTAAAGAGAAGATCTATGACTACGGCTTAGAGAAGCTGTTGTCTATTAAGACAAGCATAGATATTTATAAGACAGTTTCATGATGTGTTGATTTAGTTAAACTATAGTGATAATTCCCTTACTTGGGCCTACAGTCTGAATTGTTAGCTGGAATGACTGGAGTATTCATGGGTTTCTCTCTGTACAGAAGGCTTCAAATCCAAACAAACACAATTTCATTACCTCCACAACAGTCATGCCACTATTACACAAGTCTGCCTATCTTAAGAGCAAATTGAGGTTTTCTTTAGTAGGATTTATGTATAAGCAAAACCAATGGTATCCTTTACTCCCTAGAATGCCTGCACATTTTTCTGATACTTTGAAAACTATGTAGCAGGAAAAATTTCACACTCCGTACTATCTAGAGGCATTCTTACACTTGAAAAATTGTATAAAAATGTTTGTAATGAGAAATAGAATCTTACTTAATAACAAATAGCTAGTTTAATAATATATTTAAAATATTTACTATATTTTAATATATGTATATAGGAGTGCATTTCAAAGATTTATCCAACGTCTGTCTCCCTCTATGGAAAAATTAGGATTTCCTTTAAGGCTAATTATCTTTCTTTTCATTTTGTGATACACGGTCATTATGTCTAATGCTATCCACTTCCAGTGAAACAGCTATTTTCTAGTTTTGTCCTCTTTGAGTCCTCTGGCATTGACATTCTAGAAACCCCTTGAAATGCAGGACGCTCTCAATCAGCGTATTCCACTTCCTTACATATTCATCTCTCTGGCAATAGTTTTCTACTCTTTTTCCAGTTATTTGGAAATATTTATAGAAAACTTTTTTTTTTTTACAAATTCAGCTTTGACATTGCTTCTCCATTTTTGCCAAGGCACATGAATCCTGGTTAAAATTATATGATACTTGCATTTTAGAAATATCCTTTGAATGCCACAGCTTTTTTCCAATATTTCACTTTCATTCAAGATCAAGTTCATAAAAACATTACATGAAGAAATGTTTGTGTCCATTCTTCCATTCATATATTGGATGATTAATTTTTAATGTTCTTTGAGTCTGAATTATTTTTCTGTTACTATGTCAAATTAGTCTAAGGCTCAGTTGCATGAAAAGCAAAACATTAAAATTCTTTTTAAATGTGATCCATGAACTTAAGAGTAATTTTCCTGACCACATTGGTTTTTAGTATATGTCCAACATGTTTTTAAGATAAAATTACTTGAGATTTAACTGTGGGATTGAAATACTGGAAGTCCATTATGAACCAGAAAAAGGGCAATAATACCCAAACATTTGAAAAACTGTTCAATTATTTGACATCATACTTTAAGAAACTTATATTATACATAAATAATCATCAAGAGAATGAATATGTCTTGTGTAGATTCTTTCCCCAAGAACAAAATTCAGGGTTTGGCAAACAGTAATCTTCAAATAAATGTTTCCTGGAAACTGAAACTTTACCTTTTCTCTCCATAGTGGCAAAGAGTCAAACTATTTTCACTTTTTGGCTAACTATTAATTTTATTAGATAATTTTAAAATAATATAAATTATTTTGATGTTATTAAACTTACCCATTAAATGTGTGAATTTGTAATTTAACGGTCTAGTTTTAAGAGCAGAGACTTTAAAAACCCTCTAATTGGAATTCTGTTAAACCAAAATTTAAAATCAGGAAATAAATGTGTGATGTTGGTTAAATAAATCTTTCAAGCATGTTTTGTCCACAGTAGCACTAATTAAACCAGGAATACAGAAAATCTATCAAGCACATCATAGAGGTAAATTTTTCCAAGTGTTCATTGGTTGTGTAATGAACCAACCAAGGGTTAAGTTTGCCATAATATGATTAGAATTGAATGCCTTAAGATCTCATCAAGTTATGTAGTCAGTAGTCTATGAACATAATTGTAATATCATAGAGAAAAATGTCAGTCCTAGTTAATCATATAGTAGAGATAGATAGACAAATGATAGAATTTTTATAGAAAATAGTCTTCTCAGTATAAAAATGTAGTAAGTTACTGGGTTCAACTGCTTACCTTTAATAACCAGAATAAAAAATTTATGGAAATATTTCAAAAGTTGAACAGAAAAAGGAAATTCTACATTTCTAAATCAAGGCTCTAAAGATGTTATAATTTATCAATGTAATTAATCTGAATTTATTCAGATATAATCCTCCTAAATGTGGTCTCAGCAAGTGATGTTTGTTTTTTTTCTAAATCTTCTGTAAAAAAAATAAGAAAAGGTACTTTTATATAAAACTGAAACTCAAAACTATTAATTATTGCTAGCAAATTATTTGACTTGGAGTAGTTATTTTATTGTATACACTTGTACACACATGAGCACGTAAATACTATTGCTGTTCTCAGAATTTCTAAGACACTGAATTTGCCTCCTATGTTTATATGTATAGACAATGCTTGTCAAGAATATTAATTTAGAACTTCTGTATTTATTTTTTGAAAAGTAGGATAAAAACTATCTTATAAATAACACATGCTAATTAAAATATAAAGCAACAGTATAACTTAGAGAAAGGGTAGATCCCTGATCCAAATCTACTTGAAGGGATTCTAAGACCAAGCTAGAATTAAAACCTCCTGCTAGACAGCATCACACCATTTCTGGTTGTTCTTGGCTAGTTTATAATGACATACCTGTTTGTTCATTCAACTCCCACAAGCACATTGATATCATTAGGGAATGAAAATGAATCCACTGATGGATATAGCAGCTCATCTGATGCTTTGGAGATGTTATGACAAAAATACCAGCAGCTCAGAGGCTCACGTGCAACAGAATTCTTATTCCTCAGAGTTCTGAAGATCAAGCTAAAGATCAAATGAAGGAGTAAACAGATTCCGTGTTTGATGAAAGCTCTCCATCTGGTCCATAGAGGGTACCTTCCTTATTTATTGAGAGTCCTTTTTCCTCCCTTCTTTTATAAGGGGATAAATCCTTCCCTAAAGGATTATACCGTCATGATTTTTGGTTTTATTTTTCCTATGGTTGAAGATAGAATTTTATCTCATACAATATATGCTGATTATGGTACTACTTCTTTCTACTTTTCTTAACTCCTCTCTTCTACCCCTCCCATCCAGATATACCTCTCTTATGACTCTCACTGTAAAACAAATGGACTTGTGTGGGATCATAAAGAAAAGTAATAATAATATAATATATAAAGATAAAAGCAAACACTAACTCACTAGAACTGAACAAAACAAACTAAAGGGGAAACATCCCAAAAAGGCACAAGAAAGAAAGACTCAGTCACTGGCTCTCAGGAATTCTATCAAAACCCTAAACTGAATGCAGAAAGTTGTTAGAAATTTTAACCTGTGCAAATTCTCATGTAAAGACCTTCTATTATGCTCCAGCATGAAGACATTTGTAGGTTCAATAACTTTTCATCCGCACAAAAAGTTTTATTTTTCCTTGAAAGTGAATGTCAATTGATTTTTCTAATTGCAAGATTTTATACTTCTTATTCTTCGGAAACTTATCATTACAAAAGCTGTTTCCATGAGGGGAAGATTTTTGGAATGTAGAACTAAATGTCACCTAACTGCTTCCTTCATGATGTGCCCTCTTGTTTGTTCAATTTTTCACTATCTTTTTTTCTCTAATATCACTCACCATGAGCATTTACACTCTATAAAAGACTGAAACTCTTCTTTGATTTTTCTTAATAAGAATTCCTTTAAAACTGTATTACTATAGTTTGTGATTTTCCACTGTTATACTCTGTCAAGTATTGGTAGCTCTTTCCCTCTGTTATGTTGCTTATGAACTTGCTTAGTGGTGAAATTTTGAATGACAAGGAGATTTGTCGTTAACTTTCATAATTAAATTGTCTACCACATCTGAAAACAAATGCCATGTTTTAATGAGTTTTATAAATTATCAACTTGGCAAAAATATTCTTTTTAAATTACATAGCAGGATTTGTACTTAGGAATCCTAAAAGTTTGATATAATTTTCTTGAAAAGTTAGTTATTTTGGTAGCACTAATTAAATATTAATCTATATTTGAAATGTGATGATATCTATGATTCAATAAAAGGTAGTGGAAACAATCACCATGTTTTAAAAGCAAATACTTGTTCATACTGTATTTCAAAATGAGACATTTTGTTTTTATTTAAAGCCCTAATTAGGTTATGTCTAAGGAAAACCAACAAACAACAAAAACCAAAAACATAATTTCAAATTTCTCACAAGAATGTACCAAAGGAGGAAATAAAATATCTTCTTTATGTTATTATTTTAAACAAAATGCCAATTGCTATATCCACATGATAAATACATAGAAGGCAATGAACCATGTTGTAGACAATTTATCAAAGTTAAAATGTAATCCAGTTTTACAATATGCTTCAAGTGAGTATATTAAAATTAAAAACACATTATATGAAATATATTTACTTAGCTAATTATGGTTTATTCTTACACCTAACAAGATATGTTCTAACTTCAATTCCTAGATTTCTTCTTTCTAATTCTGTTTCTACACCCACATGCACTAATGACTCCTTTTATTAATTAATACTTGGTTTAAGAGCACAAAATTTGAATCAAACTTATGATCACTTATTGTTCTAGTTAGTATAATTATATTTTCATGAACAACATAGTTTAAGATAGTTAGTAATTTTTAATAGTCTTATTTCCTCACCATATCTTTATATTTTATATACCTGTTTTATCTTGCTACCATTGATTTACTCATAAAAGTTTATTTTTTCTGTGCTCACTGGTTGTGAATTGGGTTGTAGTAGATGATTCTAGACCCAGGAACATACATACCCCTGACTGCATTAGGTAAGATACGATATGGAAGTGATCGAAAAGAAAGGTAGGACTGACAGGGAGAAGGCAGAGTATGAAAATGATATCAGAATGAATTGTTAGCCTGTGTGAGATTGTCAATTTCTTATGCGCCAATGTTGACAAGATAGTTTTGGAACACTTAGACATTTAGTTTTGTTCATTTTGAATAAATTTCTTCCTTATTTCTGTGGTGATAATGTTCATGCCCCTTCAGTCATGCATACAGTTTGTGAATGATACTACAATTTCTGGAGCTCAGTGTAAATGGGAAATTAAATTATTGAGTGGTTGCTGTAAATTCACCCTCACACCATCCAGTAGTTGCTTAGAAGCTAGTCTTCCTTAATTCCAACCAGAGAATTTGGCATCCAGTCCTGAAGACGCCTTTTACAAGGATGAAGGAGACACCTCGCAGAGACCACAGTGTGGTCAGAGTACAGGGTGGATAGAGCACAGCTCATTGTTTCAAAATAATTTGTCCCATCACATAGGGATGTATATACCACCTAAAAATGTATATAAGACTCAATCAAACACAATCTCATTTTCTTCCAAATGTGTTTGTCCACACATAAAGATATAAAAGATATTTAGAGTTAGCATTTTTTTTGGAAGCTGTATATCAGTGGTTTTCAACCTTCCTAATGTTGCAACCCTTTAATATTATTTTCATACTATGGAGACCACCAACTATAAAATAATTTCATTGTGACTTCATACCTGTAATTTTGCTACTCCTACGAATTTCTGTCTTAATATGTAATATGCAGAATGACTGATACATGAGCTGTCTCTTATGAATGCATCATTCGACTCCCCAAAAGGTCATGACCCACAAGTTAAGAAGCCCTGCTTTGAATTAAAAAATAAATGTATTAGGTAGTCTGAGATTTTTCCGTAAAAAAATACTTTTAGCTAAATGTGTAAACTCATATTTTAAATATAAAAAACATTTCTTGTATGTTTTAATTAAGTGCTCTAAATGTAACACATGTAATCCAACAAATACTTCTTTAAAGCCATCCCAATAGGGAAAATGGGTGGTTAAGTAAAATTTGACACCATTTTATGCACATGTGGGAGAGAGCTTACAGAGTTACAGTAGGCTATGGGACTCTAATTTCTTCTCTGGTTTACCTATTTTCTCTTAGTTTTATTTTTCTGCTTAGTGGTTATAGGTTACCCATGATATTGATTTATAGGCTATCTAGCATGTTTTTTACTGTGTTAAAAATTAATTATCTGTAGGCAAGTCACTCAGCATTTGAGTATTGAATATATTTTTATGACAGGATCAGTAATTTGATTAGGAAGTGATTGTAATTTGGATAAACAATGTTTATGATCTAGGTTTTATGTGCCATTTAAAGACTTAAACCTACCAGGCTGTGGTGGCACATGCCTTTAATCCAAGCACTCTGGAGATCTCTATGAGTTTGAGGCCAGCCTGGTCTGCAAGAGCTAGCTAGTTCCAGGACAGGCACCAAAGCTACAGAGAAACCCTGTCTCGAAAAACCAACCAACCAAACAAACAAACAAATAAATAAATACAGACTTAGCCTGGACAATTGACTTAAAGTTCTATTCTAATGTATCTAAAGAGTGTCTTATGAGGCTCTTTCTTCCTGTTGTGACCTTGTCAGAAATGATTCTCTACCTGGTATTAAGTCAGGAAGGCATGTAGTATGTCAGAGACTGTGTTCTCAGTTATTATTGCCACTACTGTTTCAGCACATTGCCTTCCGGTGGGGAGGTATAACAGTGTGATAACGAGAGATGACTTCAAGGGAAGACACAAAGATAGCACACACCAAGGTTGCTGTTTGATGGTACGTGATTTAATGGGACTTTTGTGGATTCAGAGTTTTATAACCATCAACAAAATCAGTGTTTAACTGTTTCTGTCCCCCTCAGAGGAAATCCCATAATAAGTTACATTGTGAATCCACAGTAGCTTCCTTTTGCTTTAGAAATTCTGTATTGGGAGCTAATTTCCCACAGATATAGCAGAAGTGTATCTTCTTATATCAATGTCATTACTGAATTTTATAGCTAATACAAGGACATTAGCATTTTTATATACTTGTGTAACACTGAACAGTTACAGAAGTATCTACTACAACTAAAATATTTTATAGTTGATGTAATCCTTTTGATAATACTAAATATAGTGTGAAAAGTTTAACATATTTTTTCCTGTAAAATGACTTCCAAACATTTCTGAAACAATTATATGCATATCTAATGATGATTAGTTTAATTAATTAAACATTTAAATGTTATTTACCACTGAGTGTGATTTGTCAAAACAATTAGCAATGTACCTAATAACAGTTTTTTTTCTATAAAAAGAAATGCCATGAGCCTATTATCTGGGCACACAATCAGCTGGCTTCATATTGTGTTTCAAGTCAATAGAAAAAAGAAATTGAGAAAAAATATGCTTTCATATAAATGGATACTAGCCTTATAAATTGTTTATACTTATAAGTCTAAGATATCTTTATTGTAATGATAAACAGCTACTTACAGAGAGCTTCCCCAGACTCACCAACCCCTGTTTCCTTGGAAACAAGGTCATCTTCATAGTAAAGCGTTCTGCCAGATAAATTTATTTTTTTCTCTTTTATATGGGAGAAAGGTGATTCCAGAGTGAAGTTCTTAATTTCACATTAAATACCTGTGTCTCCAAAAAAAAAAGCGTCTTTGTAATAGTAACTTTATAATGAAAAAATACGGTGAGGGGCATTTTCCAGGGGAAATTGGTATATTTTGTAAGTATGGCTGTTTTATACTAATGTCCCAAGTAGAGGAGGGTCAGTACATCCATTGGCAATGAGCCTTCACACTTACAAGTGTTGGTTAGGATTCCCAGAACGACAATTAGAGTCTTACAAAGCATACAGTGCTCAGAGGAGATGGATGACTGATAACACATCTTGTTAATGGCCTCACTCAATTATTACCTGGGTTGTTTTAGAGACCAAATAACCAATTTAAATTTTATTGGGGCTGCAAATCACTCTTAAAGAGACAAACAAGTGCCTGCACAAGTATTGCTGCAGTGTGGATTATTTTCCAGACATTTGCCTATAAGACATTATGATGGGATTAGAAGCACTCACTCTCTGTGCATTAAAATGATGCTTTTCGATAGTAGGAGTCTCCAAATTACTTTGATTTAACAACTCATCTAGGATTAAACTTGAAGCTTGAACCATGCTTCTGAAACAGATGCTGACTCCAGGATCTAATTTCCTGTGAAAGCAGCCAAGTAATGTTGCCTCTAGTCCAAGGCTCAGTTATCACGGTGGATAATGGACTGCCAAGAAAGCAGAAACCTACTTGGAAATGGAGCTTATAGATTTTTCCTTAAATGGGAGCAATTGGCTGGTAATACAAGAGTGTACATCTTGCTCTAAAGTCACATTTGTCCAGACAGTGCATTATCAATGAAAAGACTCAATGTTTACTATGTCTTCATAATTTTAAACACTTCTCATACATTATATGCATTGTTTTATGTGATAGCTATAATATCCTTTACAAAATATGCACGTGGGAAGCACTGTTAGCATTTTTTGATGTTCCAGTTTATATTTAAGCATGAAAAAAGAATTAATTTTAACTAAAAATTTTTTCTAGATATTTTATTTGAAAATGTTGTTATAGAAGAACATAGTGTTATCTTTCAGCGGATAACTATTGAATGAAGACATATGTAAATAGTATTTGTTAAATAATACAAAAATAAATCAACTTTTAAAATATAGATAAGAGATACAGAAAAAGGGTCCCAGGAGATGAAATACGTATGCTAACCAAAACTGTGAAATTAAATTATACTCCATTAATAACATGAGAATGTGATTGAACTAGGCTAAAAGAGACTTGATAACGACTAGTTAGGCCACAGCCAAAGCGTAAGCAAAGTGAAGAAAACAGAAGTTTAAAGAATTCCTAAGAGAAGTGCAGTTTGCAACACTCACTTGAGAAATAGTTTGAACTCGCTGAAAATGATTGAACATGGGAACCATGTAGGATCAGTGGCATTGCATGGCCGGAGGGAGAGCAGCGGATTGCTCAAACAGGATAAATTACAGAAAAAGAAAAAAGAAAGAGGAAAAAGAAGTGAGAACTTTTTAAGCATCTATTAACAGGAAAGGTATGAACAACATGCCACAGACACAAAATATAATAAAAGTACGATGGTATTTTCATAAATAATATAAGTAAATAAATATAATAAATGTTTTTATGATCACATATGTGTAACTTCTCCGAGCATGGATATGACAAAAATTAAATTCAAAAGAGTTTTGCCTCCAGGACAATTGTAAAGAATGTGTTAGAATTCACAGTGGTCCATTTTAGTTTATACCTTCTGAATTTTATATGTGGTATTTTTATATTTATCAATCATTGCATGAATGAGTATAATGGTCTATCTACAAAATATTATCCAAGAAATATATATATATATATAAGTATATATATATATATATGTGTGTGTGTGTGTGTGTGTGTGTTGGTTCCTTGTTTGTGTGTATATACATACAATTTGTATATATATACATTCTTAAAAATCACAAAGTCATTATTTTTAATGTCTGACTTCTGAGGTGGTATCTAATTTCATTGACATGTACCACCATATGTAATATTATTGTCACTTATTTCTGTATAAGTGATTGAGCTTATTTAGAAAAAAGTATATTAATTGCTGTCTGGTTTCTTATATATATATTTATGAAATTGAATTTCTTTTTAAATGAATTCTTGTACCTTAATATTGTATACATTATTTTTTTGTTGGTCATTTTAAGAAATAATTATGGATTGCTGTTAGTTTTTTATTGAAGAATTTATGCTTACAAATAATAGAAAAATAAATTTGGAAACCCACACAACTTTAGAAAATTGTAGACATCATTTTATGACCTTCTACTCACCAGGAAATTTGCTGTGATTGCTAATTTGCATCTTGGAATGAGTCTTGTATTCTTTTCGCTAGGCTACTGTCATTACAGATGCCAGTATGTAGTTTGCCAGCTTATTTAGTGATGTGTTAAAATAAATCTACACTCTTACCAGGTGCCTTTTGTTGTCTTTGTCAAATCTTCACAAAATAATAAATCCTTCTTATACTGAATACATACAATGTTGCATAAATTAAACAAAATTGGAAGGTTATCACACTTTATTGGGTTACTTATAAGCTTTATGCATATTCTATAGTTTTATTAAATTATCACTGTACAGATATTTCTCATGGAGTATTCCATTTAAATTTAAAATTCGCATTGCAATGTCATTGAAGGGATCAAAATATTTTCTTTTACATGCTGTCTGCCTTCATCATTGTTCTATTGCTGTAAAATACCATGACCAAGGCCAACTCTCATTCAAAAAGGCATTTAATGGAGGATTGCTTGCAGTTTCAGAGATTTAATCCATTATCATCATGGTAGGAAGCATGGCACCACAGATGGTCCTGAAGCAGTAACAAAAGATATCTCAGGCAGAGAGAGATATGAGAGACAGACATATGAGGAGGAACCTGACCCTGGCATGGGCTTTGTAAACATCAAAGACCACCCCCACCCCCAGTTACAAACTACAAGAAGGCCATACCTCTTCATACTTCTAATCTATCTCGAAGAGTGCTACTCCCTTCAACAATAAGCATTCAAATACATTCATGTATATTTGGGACATTTTTATTCAACTTAATATAATATTCAAAGAAAATTTTGAAAAAGATAATGTAGAGATATGATATCATTTGAATAGTAAGTGACCATTATATGTTTAAACATAAAGCATAGATATTAAATATATTTACAAAGTACAATTTTTTAAAAATTAAGGTTATTGAATAATTATGATAAATTCTCAGAAAAATGAAGAAAGGAAGTTTGTAAAGCAATATTACATGATGGCCATAGCTATTTCTTTTTATAGTTTAATTATGACTGTAACGATGTTTTTAATTGAAAAAAAAGAAAATTGAATTTAAGCAAGATTCTACTAAAATGGTTTCATTTTCTAATCTCATTCATAAAATAAATATGAGATATGAGAATCAATCTACTGCCAGGACTGTGCGTGGGACACACAGATATTTAGTTTTTATGTGCCTTATTTCTGAAGGACACGGATGGAAAATGTGCCTATTGTAATTATCTATTACGGCCTGGCAAATGGGAGTGAAGCCTAGGGACATAGTCATCATAATCTTTGCTTTGCATCCATTGAAACTGTTTTGGAGCTGGACCATTTTTTAGCTAGTCCACCAACAGGCAATAGTCAGCGAAGCTCAAACAGTGAAGCATCAATTTTGTCCATACTCCCATTGCTTGCATTTTGTTTCTCTTGAGAAGTCCATTCTTCAGCCTGTGTTTTGTGACTCTTCAATTGGTATAACAAATTAGTGGCTACTCTGTGGTTTACAAATAATGGGAAATAATTACCTTTCATTGTTAATAAAGGGAATTCTGTGATCCTTCTGTCAGATTACATGTCAACAAAACTACTAGGTTAAAAAAATGAAGAGTTATATTTATACTGCTAAGAGGAAGTAACTTGTAGTGTAGGGTTTCATTTTTAGTTCACCTATGATTTACAGAGCAGAATTAAATACTTATACAAAGTTTATGAAGCTTACCAGATAGTGAATTAAAATCTTCATGATAAAATTTTAGTATGAGCAGAAATGAATTCAGTATTAGTTAATAAATACTTTTTTAGTTATAAACTGATTGGCCTAGTAGCACAAGGTTCTTACTAACTTTTATAACTTATATTAGCCCATAATTCTTGTCTGTGTTATCCATGTGACTTGGTACCTTTTGATGCGGTAGTAACATCTTGTTTACTCTGTGTCTGGCTTCTCGACATCTGGGAGATGACTCCAGTCAGAAACTTCCCTCTTCCCAGAATTTTCATGCCCTGCCTCTACTTCCTGCCTGGCTACTGGCCAATTACAGTTTTATTAAAAATAATGCAAGTGACAGGATGAATGACGATTATCCCACAGTACCCCCCCATTAAAAAAAAAAAAGAACTCTGAATCTATTATCCTTTGTTTAGCTTTTTTTCCTGACCATTTTCCATAACAACTTGTAACCAACATTTTAAGCAAAGGAAAATATCCATAGTCCACTTTAAGGAAAGTGGGCATAGTTTTCTAGGCTACTTCCTGCTGATTGAGGGTGCTGATAATCTAATAGGGACCTAAAGAAAATTTAGAATTATGATCTCGTCCTGACTGGAGTATCCTGTGAAGCTTGATCATCTCAGGAAGCAGTCTTTGAACTGTTCTGGATGGAGAACTCAGACATCTTGGCCATTCCTCCTATCAGAGATTTTTCAGGGGTCTTTCTTGGTCAAACCATATAACACAAAATGAATCGATAGTCCCTCATTTCCTGTTGGGAAAAAAAAGCAAATTTTTTCTCTAAAGTAACATATCTTTTGACTTAAATTTAAAATCAAAGCATTTTCAAAATATATATGTTTGATTAATCTAGTAGAATTTATAATCAAATGTCTTTCAGTAGTTTTGCTCCTTCCAAATTTTCAGACAATTTAAAGACAACACAATATCATAGAGTATCTATTCTCTTTGTGTATTTTTCATCTTCACATGGCTTTATTTTAAACTCTATTTCTTTTATTTTTATTTTTAATTTAATAAAATAATATTTTAAAGAGTCTAGGTAGATTTGAATTTGTCTAAGTAAGTGTGGTTACCCTAAAGGAAAATGCATGCAATTTTAAGATTCATGGATAAAAAATAAGATACTACCAGTATAGAATGAGTATGTTGACAATAACCAGAGAAAGTGACAGTTCACAGTATCTCCTTCTTCTCCTGACTGATGACTAGATAGTAACAATGTTCGGGAGCTAGAAAGCTAAATGACAGTTTCATTTCAGTCATCATAATGTTTTTTTAACCTTGGACTATACAGGATTTCATTTTCTTTGACATTTCTAACTTTAGCCAGTGTTATTTTCTGTGTTCTTTGTCTTTCTCACTTAGGTTTCTATGAATCATTTCAATTTTTTGTCTTCCTTTGAGTAGATGGATTGTAAGATATAAATATTAATAGTGATAATGGCCTCGGGGTAAAATGTTAATTATGGAACTGCCAGTAAAATATGATACCAGGGTCAAGTTCATGTTTAGGTTGTCACAGCAGTTATGCTCATTAAGACCTGCAAGAAAATTGGGGCCTTGTAAAACAAAAAAAGGTTAAGGATCCTAAGACTTGGTGGCCTGGATTGATTTGTTCTCCTGGTCAGAAAATCTAAGATTTTTGAGGGCATTTTCCTCATCTCACCCTAATTATCAGCAAGCAGAATCTTATTTACCTAACCTTACCGTGATTTTCTTGCCCAATATGGTAGAATCCATTCAAAAGTATAAAAACCCAGCAATATGGTAAAAAAAAAAATCATCATTTTGGAAATAATTTGGTAGATTATGATAGATAATAAAAACACAAACAAAAATTTATTACATAACTATAAATTCAAAGGATGCTTAGAGCTTTAAATCAGTTTAAAGTGGAAATCATAAAGTTAAAATCATGAGAGCAGGGCTGATTTTCTTTTGCCCTCATATTTTTTTGTCACTATGGCAAAATGTCTAGAAGGGGCAACAAAAGGAAGGAAAGATTTACTCCATCTCATTTCTAATGAGATTAATTCCATCATGGTTGCCAGGAAGATACATACTGGGAGCCTGCTTTGAAGATTAGACATCACAGCAGTTCAGAAGCAGGGAGCAAAAGACAACACAAAGGTAGATACTGCTTTCAAAAGCCCACCGCTGGTAGCTTAGACGCATTCATCTCCTCAAAGTTCTGCAACTTCCGCAAACAGCACAACACAGCAAGTGAAGTGCTCAAAACAAGCTGTGTAAAATATTTAATATCTAGCATATAACAGTAACTGTGCTGGCATGACCTTTAAATGTGTATAAAAGAGATGGTCTCTCTCTCTCTCTCTCTCTCTCTCTCTCTCTCTCTCTCTCTGTGTGTGTGTGTGTGTGTGTGTGTGTGTGTGTGTGTGTGTGTGTGTCTGATGAATGGTTATGTGGAGCCCTGGTTCTATAATTTGCTGAGTGCAAACCACTTGTACAATCTGAAAACCTGAGAGTATGAATGTGAATGATATGCATTTTAGTCGAAGAAGTCTTTGGTGTAGTCAATCAATGCTTTAACTCAAGCAGTTGGGATACAAGTAAACTCAGCCTTCTCCCTTGATGGCAATTTAGAGTTCAAGGGACTAGATGATTTCTATCCTCACTGGAAGGACCATTTGTACTGGGAGAATCATAGGTTTTGCCTGTCCAACCAATTCAGTAGATAATCTCTTCTGCTTACACTGTCACAAACAAATCTGTAAAAAAAATTCTTAGCCAGATATTGAGGATTTCTTTGTCCCAATCAAGTTGACAAGTATAATTAATCTGACACTACCGGAAAGTGACTCTAATTTATCTCATTCTCTGTCTAAAATGGCACCAGGAACTTGATGGATAAATAGAAACAGGAGTGTGACAATATGAAATTTTGTGACTAAACATGAGGAGTCCATAACTTAAGCCTAACATATTCTCTAAGTATCCTTACAATGCATTCTACATAATTTAGGGCACTATGACTGCTATAATCTAAGAACCCCAAGCAACCTAGAAGTTCCTAGAAAACCAAACAACATGTGTATAGAAGAAAGAGATCATGACCACATAGGCACAAGATATAGGAACATAGAAACCATTTTATAGCAGAGTCCTTCAAAACATATCAACATAGGTGTGATAGTTGTTTTGGTTGAAAACATGACCGCTTCCAAAATTAGCCAAATCCAAGATTCTGGGTAAACTGGTTTTAAGTGGGAAGACCTACCTAAAATTTAGATATTTTAAGGTAGCAAGGGCCACTTTAAATCTGGGCCATGCCTTCTCCTGGCAGGTTACACAAACGGCAAGATGCTGTTTGTCTTCTTCCCCTTTCTTTCTCTCTGTCACGTTCATTCTTCCACTAGCATTAGATCCCATTTTGATATTATTCCAGCATATACTGAAGACAAGGTGAGACATCCACAGTCCTGGACTGAACCATAACTGGATTCTTGGATTTTTGTGGGAATTGCAGCCCCGAGTTATATTTCCCTGCCCCCATTTGAGGTGCTTATCTGCAAAGAAAACATAATAACTTCCCTCTGCTCCTGGAGTTGAGTAAAGAAGTTTGAGTGCACGTGATCATTCCATGATCCCTGCTGGGGTCAGGTGACAGTCCCTGCTTGGGTCAGGTGACAGTCTCTACTGGGGTCAGGTGACAGTCCCTTCGCAGCCCCCTCCTCATTTGGTGCCGTAGTATAAAAGCTAGCCCCAGCAGAGCAATAGAGAAGCTGTTCCACCTCAGCCTCGTGCTCTGTGAATTCATTCAACCTGGACACCCTCCGCCAAGAGTCTTGGTTCCAGCCTGCGCAGGTGCGGTAGATTTTCCATCAGGAGGTAGTCATTGATTGAATAGTCAGACCAAAACCCATAAATCACACTAATAAATCTGATTTTTATATAGAGATTCATTCTGTCAGTTCTGTTTCTCTAGAGAACCCAGACTGTCACAGTAAGGTGGCATCATTTTGAGAAGAACTATTCGGATTCTTTCTTTTTAAATTACTAGTTCTACAAAGTAATTAAAACGTTGGAATGCTTGTTCTAAGATATACGACATTAACATGTACGCAAAGGACCCAATTCAGACCTTTACAAGCTCCATAATTGTTGCTTCACTCTTTGTGTGTCTTAATGAACCCTGCTTAGTTGATTCCGTGAACTAACAGTGTTTTCCTGATGTCCTCAATCCCTCAGGCTCCTACAAGCCTTCCTCCCCATCTTCTGTGGGGTTCCCAAGCCCCACCTAATGTTTGGTAGTTTATCTCTGTATCTGCTCCCATCAGTTGCTGAATGAAGCCTCTCTGATGACAATTAGGTTAGGCTCCAATTTATGAATACAACAGGATATCACTAGGAATTATTTCATCAAATTGTTTGTGTATTGTTGCCCAGACATGTTTGACTCTACTCCAGGTCTCTAGGCTATTGAGTTTCTGGTTCCTGGCCATCCAGGCAGTGTCAGGCCTGGGATCCCTTTTATGCTGTGGGCCTCAAGTTAGACTAGTCGTTGGTTGCCACTCCTACAAGTTCCGTGTCGCCATTTCCCCTGCACATCTTGTAGGCAAGGCAAGCAGCAGGATGAAGGTTTTGTAGCAGGGTTGATGCCACGATCTCCCCACTAAAATATTTGCCTGATTACAGAAAATGGTCAGTTTAGAGCCTTTGCTGTGCTCGCACTTGGAGATTCCAGGAAGCGCTCGCTCACTGAACTAGGTTTCCACATCACCCCACACATGCCCCCAGTTCCAGTTGCTCATCCAGTACTGTAGCCCTCTGTCCCCATCCCCTTTATCTAATCCCTTTTGTTTCCATCCCTCCTCACCCCTATTCTAGCTGCAAAATCTATTCGATTTCCCCTTCCCAGGGACATCTGTGTCTCCCACCTTGGGCCCTCTTTAATACTTAATATCTCTGGATCTGTGAATTGTTGCATGATTATCCATATCTTAACAATCAATATCTACTTATGAGGAGTACATACCATGCTTTTCTTTCTGACTCTTGGTTATCTAAATCAGGATGATTTTTCTAGTCCAATTCATATACTTTCAATTTTCAATGTTGCTTTTTTTAACATAGGAGCAATACTCCATTGTGCAAATATACCAAGTTTTCTTTATCCATTCTTTACTAGAGGTATATCTAGGTTGTTTTCAGGTTCTGAGTATTATGAATAAAGCTGTTATGAACATAGTGGAGCAAGAACCCCTGTGGGTTATATGCCTAGGAGCATCCTTCAGGTTATATGCCTCAGAGTGTTATAGCTGGGTCTTGAAGTAAATCAATTCCCAATTTTCTGAGTAACCACTATGTTGATTTTAATAGTGACTGTACATATTTTTACTCCTACTAGCAGGAGTACTCCCCTTACCCAAATCCTCAATATCATGAGTGGTCATTTATGATTTTGATCTTAGCCAATCTGACAGGTATAATTTGGAATCTCAGACTAGTTTTGATTTTTCATTTCCTGAATAGTTAAGGATGTTGAACATTTCCTTGTTTCTCAGCCATTTGAGATTCTTCTGTTGAGAATTCTCTGTTTAAATCTGTATCCCATATTTAATTGGATTATTTGGTTTGCTGATTTCTAGTTTTTAGAGTTCATCATATTTTGCAGATATTTCTTATCTGTCAAATGTGGAGTTAGTGAAAATATTTACCCATTATGTAGGCTATTGATAGTGTCTTTTACACCTTAATGAATTTTTACAAATTTATAAAGTGCTACTTACTGTTTATATGAGTTCTTGCACTATTGCTTCTCTGTTCAGGAAGTTTGTCTCCCAAGACACTATCTTCAAGGTTATTTCCCAATTTCTCTTCTATTAGATTTAGTTTATCTGGATTTATATTGAGGTCTTTGATCCACTTGGATCTGAGTTTTTAAAAGGGTACTGGATAATGATTTCATTTCTTAACATGCCAACATCCTGTTATGACAGTATGATTTGTTGAAGATGCTTTTTTACCTAATGTGTCTTTCTGCCTTCTTTATCAAAAATCAGGTGTTTATAGGTGTATGGATTTATGCTTTTGTCTTCAATTTGATTCCCAGCCTTTGTGTTTTTATGCAAATAACATGTGGATCTTATTTCTATAACTCTGAGGTATAACCTGAAATCAGAGAAGATGATATCTTCAGAAGTTCTTTTATTGTACAGGATTGTTATAGCTATCCTGGGTTATTGTTTTCACATATGAATTTGAATACTGCCCTTTCAATGTCTGTGAAGAATTGTGTTGGAATTTTGATGGTGAATACATTGAATCAGTAGATTGCTTTTGGTAAGATGGCCATATTTACTTTGTTTGTCCTACCAATTAATGAAATGGGAGATATTTCCGTTGGGCGGCACTATGTAGTAAAAGTAGCAACGAGGCCGCTACCTGCAGCCCGGCTCCCGGCTAGCTTTTCCTGAAATAATTACATGGAAACTGTATTCATTTAAACACTGTCTAGCCCATTAGCTCTAGCCTCTTATTGGCGAACTCTCACATATTGATTCAACCATTTCTAATAATCTGTATCGCTACTTGACAGCATGAGTCTAACCAGTGTTCGACTTGGAGAGAAGAGCCATGGCATCTGCCTCTCTCCAATTTCAAAATGGAGGACATACCATTTTCCTCTAGCTCTGGGGCCACCAGGTAGGAGCCACACTCAGCACTTTAACTCTGAGATTGAGCGTGCAGCACAGAAATTCTTTCTATCTGAGTTACAGCCAAATCGGCCATGCCGAGCAGTCTGCAGCCTGGAAACATCTCTCTGTATGGCGGCAGGAATCCTCCATGCTTTCCCACCTGCCCAGGTGTGATTCCGATGTCTGCGCAGGCAGGACGAGCTGAACCAAAGGCATGGTCTCAGCTATATTCCTCCCGATCCCGAGGGGACACACAAACACCCAGGCACACGAATGCACCATAGCCAGAGTTTGCACCAGCTGCAGGGCACAGGAAGCCGCGTTTTAAAATGCCTCGGCTTTTTTTCTGCCCCTATTGCTGAAACGAAATCTCTCTACGACTTGTCCTGGCAAACAGCAAAAAGCTGAGTTAAACTCTCTTTCCCTTTTAAGCCCTCTCAGGTTTTTAAGTGGAGTTAGTTACTATGTGGGAGTGCCACTCTGTAGTCTTTGAAAAATATGAATAATGCCTATTTAACTGAAATATATCTCTATAATTCTAGAATATCTAACTAACATGACTACGAGCTTGACTATTATTCATGATTATCCAATAACAACCTATATCTTCTGATATCTTATTTTTTCTTCAAAGATTTTATATTAAATCCTAATCTGATTAAATAAAAGGTTAAATCCTAATGTATTTGTTAAATATATAATATATATTACATATAATATATATGTTATATATATATAACAAATAATATATTTGTTAAGCTGATAGATTTGTTAAATTTTTTTAATTTATT
Source organism: Myodes glareolus (assembly GCF_982192425.1). Lineage (NCBI taxonomy): Eukaryota > Metazoa > Chordata > Mammalia > Rodentia > Cricetidae > Myodes > Myodes glareolus. The sequence goes on from NC_142044.1 coordinate 10,973,203, forward strand.
TTTTTAAATTTTTACATAGCGTTATTTTTCTTGGATAGATATGGTATATATTTTGTTAGAATGTTTCCAAAGTATTTTCTGTAACTTTGGCTTCATTTAAGATATGCATTAGAAAATAAATATAAAGTAAAATTTTATAATTTTGAATTTTATTATTTATGAAAATATATTGAGAAAATTAATTATTTTTAATTCCAAATTTGCATCTTTGCTGATATTTATTAGTAATCATTTTAGATATAACTTTTTCTTTTTTTAATTTTTCCATTCAAAAATTTACACTTCCTCCTCTCCTCCCATTTCCCTCCTGCTTCCCTACTCACCCTCCTCCCTCTCCCTCCCTCCTTAAGAGAGGGCAGGGTTCCCTGCCCTGTGGGAAGTCCAAGGCCCTCCCCCCTATATCCAGGCCTAGGAAGCTATGCATCCAAACAGACTAGGGTCCCAAAAAGCCAGTACATGCAGTAGAAGCAAGTCCCAGTGCCATTATCAATGACTTCTCAGTCAGCACCCATTGTCAGCCACATTCAGAGAGACCAGTTTGATCACATGCTCATTCAGTCCCAGTCCAGATGGATTTGGTGAGCTCCCATTAGTACAGGCAAGCTGCCTGAGTAGGTGAACCAACCCCTCGCGGTTCTTTGCTCATCTTATCCCTCCTTCTGCTCTTCAACTGGGCCTTGGGAGCTCAGTCCTTTGCTCTGCTGAGGGTCTCTGCCTCTATCTCCATCTGTCACAGGACGAAGATTCTATGGTGATATTCGAGATAATCATCAGCATGATAGTGGGGGCAAGGACAGTTCAGGTACTCTCTCCTCTGCTGCCCAGGGACCTAGCTGGGGATATTCCCATGGACACCAGGGATCCTCACTAGAGCCAAGTCTCTTGCCACCACTAAAATGGCTCCCTTAATGTCGATATCTTCTTCCCTGCTCCTATAGCCAACCTTCCTCCATCTCCACCCTCCCACTCTCCCAAGCTCTCTTCCTTCTCACCTTCCCCCAACCCCACCCCCATTCCTACCCCCACCCCCATGCTCCCAACTTTTGCCCAGCAATCTTGTTTGCTTCCAATTTCCAGGAGGATCTATATATGTTTTTCTTTGGGTTCACCTTGTTATTTGGTTTCTCTAGGCTTGTAAACTATAGGCTTAAAGTCCTTTTGTTTATGGCTAGAGTCCACTTATGAGTGAGTACATACCATATTCATTTTTTTGGGTCTGGGTATCTCACTCAGGATAGTGTTTTCTATTTCCATACATTTGCATGCAAAATTCAAGATGTCATTGTTTTTTTACTGCTGAGTAGTACTCTAATGTGTATATATTTCACACTTTCTTTATCCATTCTTCCATTAAGGGGCATCGAGGTTGTTTCCAGGATCTGGCTATTACAAATAATGCTGCTATGAACATGCTTTTGTAGTATGATTGGGCATCTCTTGGGTATATTCCCAAGAGTGGTATTGCTGTATCCTGAGGTAGGTTGATTCCCAATTTCCTAGATACCGCCACACTGATTTTCAAAGTGGTTGCACAAGGTTGCATTCTTTAGATCATGTCTTTGATCAGTGGAGACAACTATAGTTGCTTTCAAGTTTATTAAGGCTGTTTCAGTGAAGCACAGATCTTTGTAACAATGTAATTATTAACACATATTTACAGATCTCACATAGTGTCATAGAACTCTTGATTACCATGAATAAGAACCTGCTTTCTATTCATAGTCTAACTGATTTAAAACAAACAGTTAATATACCTTCTTTTATTTTTCCTAGAATATATCTTACCTTATTTTTAAAAAAGCAAAAAATTAGAATTCCCTTGTAAGATTAAATATTTTTCCCTTCTTAAAACAGCTTCTATTTTAATATTTACACTATTGTTATAACATAAGCCTCTGTGCTTGTGTGTGATAATCAAACATTAAGATTAAGAGAACTTGAGTAACTTCCAAGTTCACATGATTCTTTCCAGTGCATGAACTTGTCTATGATGTATTCTAGTACATGTGCAATTTCCTGTACAGCTCAATAAATTTCACTGAAATGATCATTTCCTTAAATGTCTTCCTGCTCCCAACATATCCCTTAGTATAATCAAATCTCTACATCTGAAGATAAGAAGGATATGCCACATGACAGAAAATCTGAGTACAAAACTACCCACTTCACAGGTTTTCATTACAATTGCCTATGATATGATGATTAGAGGTCAAACTTGAGTCCTTTAAATTTAATTGATTTCCTTGTGTTGGTAAAGATGCAGGAAGTTCATTACTGTTAATTCCCTAGTGCTAGTTACATTTACAATTATAATTTAAAAAATATTTCCATTAAATCTATAGGGTCTTTTAAAATGTGGCAAAGGAAAGAATAAGATTTAGTAAGTAAGTTAAAATTCAGACACATAAAAAATAAACAGAGAAAGAGATTGCATCCTTAGTGTTTCCTCCTTTATCTTGCAGATTTATACAAACATAATCAAAATATTTTACTAACATAGTGATAACACACACAGCTAAACCCCAAAATAAAACAAAGTAAAATAAAATGAAAATGTTTTTTGTAGGATCATTGACCAGGAAAAGACTGGAGTGAAGACAGTGAATGAAATAATCTACTTACAAAACATTTTCAAGAATATTTGCAGATATGAATGATTTGTAAATGCTAGTAAAGGGAATGACGGTCAATCAAAGAAATAATACAAAGTAATGTTAATTATTTTAATGCCCATTCATTTATTTAGAAATTCATCTGAAGTGGTTTAGACATGCCCAGGTAGAAAAAGTTAACTACAGAAGGGAACAGCTGAGCTGAAACATGATCAAGCACTATATGGTGAATTATAGACTTAAAATCTAAGACTAGAATTTCTTTTTGTAGAAGAGCAAGACTTTCACTGTGTCTTGTTAGAACATCACAGAAAGAAATAAGACCTAAGGCTCGACAAGATAACAAATGTATCTGTAATGTAAGGTAATAACAGTAGCTAGCCTCTGCAATGCGTGATCATAACAGACACTGGTCTGTCTTTCCAGTGTTTTTCTTTTCCTTTTCCCCTATGTTCAACATCACCTTCACATTTTATCATACATTTTATCATACATCAATCTCCAGGATTTTTTAGATTCATCTTCCTATTGTAGCTGTCACTGTTATAGCAAGGATCAGAAAACCATTCATAAAACATTTATAACATAATCAGTAAATGTCTTAAATACCCTGAGTTCTGAACTTGGATCCATTAGCTTGTGGTGGTGAGTCATGGGGAAGAAAACTTTAGTGCTGATGAAAGAAATAAAATGCAATGTTAAAAGACAAATGACCGCAGTAAGAGGGAAAAAAAGGAAAACAAAACAAAAAGGCAATTACAAAAAAAACTCTTCAGAGAAAAACGTTTTAAGAAGAATCATGACATATTCTACAAACAATTATATTTATATTCGTGAACCTAAACCTTTCACTAAGAACGTTAAGTATTTACCAATTATAATGAAGTTATCTTAATGCAAATTTTTATTGTTTAGCTAAGAATTACTATAATAGATTTATGTTAATGGACTAAGGATGGCTTTAATTATCATTAGAATAATAATCCAAATAATTATTTCATGCTAATGAAAGAATCTAAACCAGGAGAAATTAAGTATTCTGAGTGATGGATAGCAAAAGTGAAACAGTTTGTGAAAATGTTAAATTTATCTTGTCCTATTCTAATTATAAAGTTTCAGAAGTTGGAGGCCTGAGATAGAAACTATCATCATAGATTATTTATCAAAAATTAGATGTCCAATTTTCCCCCATATCCTGCGCATTTAAGTTAGCATGGGTATTATAAAGCAGTAGGTAAAAACCTAAAATGGAGTAGCATGTGTGAACAGTATATTAAGATGCTTCTAATATATTTCTAATATATTATCATGTCTGAATTAAAATTAGTTTGAAAATGAATGCTGTCATTGATAATTTATCTTTCTAGATTCCTTACAAATAGGTAGATAATCATGAATGAGCATATTATCAATTTACAGTGGTGAGAAAAGTCTATCTCCATGCATCAGCAAGCATGTTAATTAGATATAATATTTAACAGTGATTAATACATGGCTAAGAAATTAGTTCAATTAGAAAATATTTTCATTGCACAAATGAGGACCTGAGGTCAGTTTCCAAAAGTCATGTAAAAGAAAGACACACAAACACACACACACAAACACACACACACACACACACACACACACACACACACTTGCATTAGAACACACTAGCACCCATAGAGATGTCATAAAACACACAGAAACACAATTGGACACATGCATGGGGACACCGCATATCTGAGTTCTGGATATACTTTGTATAGTGCTTTACAATAAGAAGATTATCTTTGAGCTTGCTTTAGTATATGACCCCTAATGACACAAATGACTTTCTTGTTTTCCTTTATGGCACTTAGCCTCATTTGAATTGAAAAATCCATGTCTAGAACAATCAGTTGAGGAAACAGAACAGGGTCTCAGAGAAGACATATTATTGCTGAAACCCAGTCCTTATTACTTTCTTTTTGCTGTGATAAATTATCATGATCAAGGTGACTAATAAAAGAAAGTACTTAATTTCTGCCTTATGATTTCAGATGTTTAAGAGTCTGTTATCACAGAGTAAAGCCATGATGATAGGAATAGCTGAGTACTTAATTAAGTATGAGGCAGAGAGACATTGAGAATGGTATTGTTTCCTGAAACTTCAAAGTCCACTCGCCAGTCACACAACTCCTCTATTTTCCCCAAGCAACAACCGACTGAGAATCAAGTACTCAAATGTCAAAGTCAAATAACACACGTCTCATTCAAATGATAGCATCCTACCTCCTGGCCCCCATAGTCTTGTGGCCATATTAGAATTCAGAACACATTTAGTTGTATTTTAAGAAAAACATAACATTTTACAGACTCAACATTATTTAAAAGTCCAAGTCTTTTCAGAGATCAAAATATATCCCTTATTACCTACTGTAAAATCAAAAGCAAACTACATCCTTCCAACATAGCACAGAATATACATTATCATTCCAAAATAGAGGACTCAGAACATAGTCAGGAAATAATAAACTAAATGAAGGTAAAAAACTCAGCAGTGCAAACAACAAATCCTATACTTCTATACCTAATATCTGACATCAGAGAGATTAGTTTATTCTACCCTTCTAGCTTTGTTCCCTGCAAAATACGTCTCTTTCTTGAGCTGGTTCTACACCTTTTGTGAAGCTATTCCTGGAATATATCTTATGGATCTGCCATCTCTAGCACTTTGGGGTCTTCAACACAAATCAGATGTTGCTTTCATAATTTTATGGAAAGGCCTCACAGAGCTCCTGACCTTTCCAGGAACCTTTACACCTCATAATTTTCTGACCTCAAAGACTCTCATTAACCATAGAGGAAAGTTCCTCAGCCTCCTTAATTATGTATTCATCATGACTCTAAAGTCAGAACCATGTAGAAAACTCTCCTGCTTCCAAGGATCTTCTTGGGATAGAGACTAAATCCCTTGAGTTACAGTTTTAGTAATTTTGGATAATTTCTTAGCTCTTTTCCTTCCAAAGTTTGGAAGTTTAATTGGATGAGTCTTTTCCTGAAGTCATCTTTCCCTATTTTTAAAAGACAGATTTAGCCTTTCTTAATTTCATCATCTCTTTTAGCATTTTGACTCAATATTCAATTTTTTTGGTGCTCATTTTGTATGTACAGAAGAAATGTCACCAGTTTCCATTTCATCATAGACTTGTATGAGAATGACTACTATCAAACACAAATGAGGCAGTATTTCAATATCAGTGCTTTGACATCTCCTCTGACCCAAAAAAAAAAATAGTTCATTTCTTTTTAATGCCTTAGGTAAACGCTAAGGACAAGGCCAGAATATGGCAACATTCTTTGCAAATGTATCACAAGAACAATCTCTGTTTCAGTGGTCAAGAGTTTTACCCTCTGAAATCTCTTGACCTGGGCCTCCATAGCCTACAGGACTCTCAGCACTTCTGTCTTCCAAGTTCCCAATAGTATGGCCATTTATGCTTACAGTGAAAATAGGTTTTCTAGTCCAATGTTTCAAAGTCTTCCCCATCTATTCATTGACTTGGTACAGGGAGACCACTAGAGATGGCCACTCCGACAGTTTATAACCAACACAGCCTTAAGGGGTTAGTTGGGGGTTTTCACAAGCAGACAATTTAACAGAACCAAAGATAAGTTAACTGAGGCATCTTGACCATGGGTTCCTAGAATAGAGTTTGGTATTTTTTTATTTATTTTCCATGAAGCAGATCATATGCTAGTTAAACCCAATGTTGCCTCTACAAGAAGGCAAGATGAAGGAAGCCCTGTAGTGCTTTTACCCAGTCACGGAAGAACATGCTCTAGCCTCTCATGGCCTCACAGCAATATCTCAGTTTCTCGTACCCACTTATTTTCTGGTTAACTTTCTACAGTTTTCATAAAACATTATGGCCAAAACAACATATACAAAACCTTTTAATTTGGAGCATATATCAGAGGGTTAGAGTCCATGATGATAATGCAAAGGAATGGCAGAAGAAGTAACTGTGAGCTTATATATTTATCTCCAAATTAAAGAGAGATCATTACTGGGAATGTTGTTGAGACTTTTGAAACCTCAAAGTCCATCACTTGTGACGTACCCCTCCAAAACCACCTATTGAATGCTCCCCAAGCCATCACCAGCTGTATTCAATCAAGTATTCAAATGCCCAAGTCTTGTTAGGGATACTATCCACAAATCAACATAGTGGTTTCTCAAAAGTCAACCTTTTCCTACAGGAAAAATACTTAAGAAATAATACTTTGAGTAATAATGGGGCCAGTCTGGCAAAAATCAAAACATTCTAAAGACTGGCTTAGGTGTCTCAGTCAGCCTGACTATCAGACTACTGGCACAATGGGAAGTGTCTAAGAAATCTCCTCCTGGAAGAATGGAAAGGCTCCAGCAAGCTGGGGAGCTTTTCTCCTTCAAAGAGATTTCACACAGTTTCAACAATCTGTCAGACTGCCATTAATCATGGGTTAAATAGTGTACAAGAGTATACCTGGAGCTGTGTGGCTTAAATGTGTGGTGTACCTTTGGCCTTATATTGAAACTCCATCTAATTCGAGACCCTCAAGGTGATCTTTCAGGTATTCACTAGATCCGTTTGCCACTTTCCCTACTGTGGCAATAATGAATAATTTCGTTTTTTTTTTTTTTTTTTTTTTTTTTTTTTTTTTTTTTTTTTTTTTTTTTTTTTAGTAAATTTTATTAAATTATAAAAGTTTCCATTTCCACCCCCCCTCCCAACACCCTCCCACTCCCACTCCCCCTACTCCCCCTCCTCCTCCCTCTTCGTCCCCCAGGGCGGTCAGGGTTTCCTGCCCTGTGGGAAGTTCCAGTTCCTTCCCCCTCCCTCCAGGTCCAGGAAGGTGAGTGTCCAAACAGACTGGATCCCCAAAATCCATTATATGTAGAGGAAACAGGTCCCAGTGTCATAGTCAATGGCTTTTCAGAAAGACTTCGGGTCAGCCACAGTCAGAGAATCCGGCCAAATTCGGAGAGTCTGGTTAGATCACGTCCTCTTTCTGTCCCAGTCCAACTGGCCTTGGTAAACTCTCATCAGATCCGTTCCCTTGTATCAGTGGGTGATGGCATCCCTCGCAGTACTGACTTCGTTTTTCATGTTCTTCCTCCTTCTGCTCCTCATTTGGACCTCGGGGGGCTCAGTCCCGTGCTGCAATGTGGGTTTCCGACTGTATCGCCATCCTTCGTCAGATGCAGGATCTATGGTGATAAGCAAAATATACATCAGTATGGACATGGGCCACGGCCGATTCAGGCACCCACTCCTCTGTCCAGAGAGCAATCTGGGGGATCTCTCCTTGGACCTGGGATCCCATATATACTCAAGTCTCCTGTAAACCCTAAAATGGGTCCCTTAGTTGAAATATAATCTTCCCTGATCCCTTGTTCATCCTTCCTCCCTCCCCCCCCATCCCAGGCCACCAAGCTTTCCCCTTTCTTCCCCTACTCCCTTCTCTCTAACCTTCTCCCCTTCCATCGACCCTCCCTCCCCCCCATGCACCCGAGGTTACCTGGGACTCTTGTCTATTTCCTACCTCCTGGTGGATAGCTAAATAATCTTCATCAGGTTCATCTTCTTATTTAGCTTCTCTAGGATCACGAATAATAGGCTCAAAGACCTTTAATTATGGTTAGAATCCACTTATGAGTGAATACATACCGTGTTCCTCTTTTTGGGTCTGGCTTACCTCACTCAGTAAAGCGTTTTCTATTTCCATCCATTTGCATGCAAAATTCAAGATGTCATTGTTTTTTACCGCTGAGTAAAACTCTAATGTGTATATGTTCCACACCTTTTTTAACCATTCTTCTATTGAGGGGCACCTAGGCTGTTTCCAGGTTCTGGCTATTACAAATAGTGCTGCTATGAACATAGTAGAACAAATGCTTTTGTAGTATGATCGGGAATCTTTAGGGTATATTCCCAAGAGTGGAATTGCTGGGTCCTGAGGGAGGTTGACTCCCAGTTTCCTGAGAAACCGCCACACTGATTTCCACAGTGGCTGCACGAGTTTGCATTCCCACCAACAATGGATGAGTGTTCCCCTCACCCCACATCCTCTCCAGCATAGGATATCATTGGTGTTTTTGACTTTAGCTATTCTGACAGGTGTAAGATGGTATCTCAAAGTGGTTTTGATTTGCATTTCCCTGATCGCTAAGGAGGTTGAGCATGACCTTAAGTGTCTTCTGGCCATTCGAAGTTCATCTGTTGTGAATTCTCTGTTAAGTTCAGTACCCCATTTTTTAATTGGGTTAATTAGAGTTTTAGTGCCTAGTTTCTTGAGTTCTTTGTATATTTTGGAGATCAGACCTTTGTCTGATGAGGGGTTGGTGAAGATCTTCTCCCAGTCAGAAGGCAGCCTTTTTGTCCTACTGACAGTGTCCTTTGCTTTACAGAAGCTTCCCAGTTTCAGTAGATCCCATTTATTCATTGTTTCTCTTATTGTCTGTGCTGCTGGGGTCCTGCTTAGGAAGAGGCCTCCTGTGCCTAAATCTTGTAGACTACTTCCCACTTTCTCTTCTATCAGGTTCAAAGTGGACGGATTAATGTTGATGTCTTTAATCCATTTGGACTTGATTTTTGTGCATGGTGATACATATGGATCTACTTTCATTTTTTTACAGGTTGACATCCAGTTATGCCAGCAAAATTTGTTAAAGATGCTGTCCTTCTTCCATTGTATACCTTTAGCTCCCTTGTCGAAAATTAGGTGTTCATAAGTTTGTGGGTTAATATCTGGGTCTTCTATTCGATTCCATAGGTCGACTTCTCTGTTCTTATGCCAATACCAAGCTGTTTTCAATACTGTAGCTCTATAATAGAGTTTGAAGTCAGGGATGGTAATGCCTCCAGAAGTTCTTTTATTATATAAGATTGTTTTGGCTATCCTGGGTTTTTTGTTTTGCCATATAAACTTGATTATTGTTCTCTCAAGGTCTGTGAAGAAGTTTGATGGGATTTTGATGGGGATTGCATTGAATCTATAGATTGCTTTTGGTAGAATTGCCATTTTTACTATGTTGATTCTCCCAATCCAAGAGCAGGGGAGGTCTTTCCATTTTCTGGTATCCTCCTCAATTTCTTTCTTCAAAGACTTAAAGTTTTTGTCAAATATGTCTTTCACTTCCTTGGTTAGAGTAACCCCAAGATATTTTATGCTATTTGTGGCTATCATGAAAGGTGATGCTTCTCTGATTTCCCTCTCTGCTTCTTTATCCTTTGTGTATAGGAGGGCCACTGATTTTTTGGAGTTGATCTTGTATCCTGCCACGTTACTAAAGGTGTTTATCAGCTGTAGGAGTTCTTTGGTAGAGTTTTTGGGGTCACTTATGTAAACTATCATATCGTCAGCAAATAACGAAAGTTTAACTTCATCCTTTCCAATTCGAATCCCCTTGATCTCCTTATGTTGTCTTATTGCTATTGCTAGAACTTCAAGCACTATATTGAAGAGGTATGGAGAGAGTGGACAGCCTTGTCGCGTTCCTGATTTTAGTGGAAAGGCTTTGAGTTTCTCTCCATTCAGTTTGATGTTAGCTGTCGGCTTGCTGTATATTGCTTTTATTATATTTAGGTATGATCCTTGTATCCTCAATCTCTCCAACACCTTTATCATAAAGGGGTGTTGAATTTTGTCAAATGCTTTTTCAGCATCCAATGAATGATCATATGGTTTTTTCCAGTGCAAGTCAGCCACATGATCAAATGTGTCATGACAACATGACACATTATATGTCTGCTATAAATACAAGCATTAGAATATTAAACTGCAAAGAACTAAATATAGAGATTTTAAAAACACGGGAAAGATGAAAATTAGGGAAAAGGAACATTTCCTTTAAGTGTAGCATTATAAATAGATGTGGGGAAATCATGATTATTAGTGTTTAATCACCTAAAATAGAGGGAAAAGTATAATTTTAAGTTACTATGTCTTATACAGCTTTGAAACACTAAGTTGTTAGTTACATGCAAGTTTATATGGATCTTAAGTTTAAAATCAAAAAGTAATCAGATATATAAAAGCACTTAATATTACATTTAAAAACATCTTTTAAATTATATTTAGGGCACCGGTAGTAATTAAGGTAAGAAAATATTCACAAGAACACCTAATGCTTAATGTTCAAATTGCTAAAGCCAGCACTATTGAATTGTAATACAATTAAATGGAAATTTGTCAGTTTCCCAGCTTGACTAATTACACTTATGAAACTTACATTAACTTCCTAATTCCTAACACTTCACTTCACTTACAGAGAAAACCCAACTGTGGCACATTCTATTTTAAAATGCAAAGAAAAGTCACACTATGTCAAATAGCTTCTTAAAGAAATAGCCCAAGCATGTATTGACACACAGATAATGAAGCAGAAAATTAAGATAATTATTTAAGTAAATCAAGCGAAAAAATAATACTAACCCATGCCCCAATTAGTTGAAATTTTGGACAATTAAAACAGTGCCTATAAAGACAGAACAAATGCTTCAAAAGTCTTAGCCAATTACAAAACATGTTTGTATGGCCATCTGTTGTTATTCAGAAGGACAAGCACAGTAGGAGTTTGCAAACCTTATATGTTAAATATCTTCCTTGTTTCCTATTTTGTTTTCATTGAATTGAGAACATATTCACAGCACAAAAATTCTTTACTCTCAATTTTAAATCTTAGAATGTCCATCACTGAAAGAAAGACAGCTATAGATTTTGAAATTTTTTTAATGAGTTTGGACTATGGAAACACATGAAATATAATGCAGAGAGAGTTCTGTCTCGCTATGAATTAGTGAAATACTCTTTAAGTTTAGAGACAACCCTATCACAATAAACCATACTTAAAAAAAAACAGATATGCTGCATTCTGAAAGGTTTAAAAACTGCTAGCGATATGATGTTCAGATGACAATTTTTCCAAGCAGACTGCATACTATAGGAATAAATCAGAGTTTGTATCCAGCTCACCATTTACTTGATACTGGAAAGGGGTCTGGTATGATGAGTATTTGTGAGTGAAAAAAGCAGGAAAAATTATGTTGAGAGGTAGGAGACAAGACTGAGAAGCTCTGCATATGCTGTGAGGGCCAGGGGAAACACTGATTGCTTTTAAGTAAGGAAGCAACTCACTGTACCCTTAAACATGGAACTACAGAAATCTCAGATCAACAATACGAAATCAAGCTGTTACTGAAGAGAAAAAAAATTACTCTAAAAACTGGGAATATTGATTAAAATGTAAAGCATGCTTCAAAATAAACTCATTGTCATTGAGGGATTACTGGACACGGATATGGATGTGACTATCATTACTCCAAAATCTTGGCATCTAAATTGACATCTTCAAGAGGCAGATTTTCAATTTCTAGGAATTGGAACCCTATCGCAAATGAAACAAAGCATGAGATGGGTAAAATGCATAGCACCAGAAAGACAAGGAAGAAGACTGAGACAATATGTGACTTATATAGCAGTGAATGTATGGAGCTGTGACTTGCTGTGGCAATGTAATACCCAGATTAACATTTCAGTGGTCCCAGAAACTCATGTTTCTGGGAAGGATATTATAAGGTACTATATAAAAAGTTCAACAGCCATTCAGGCTGTATAAAACCCAAAACAACAAACAAAACTTCAGAGGTACCAATACACATCCTTTAAAATGATTAACTGAAGAACAAATAGGGAATAAGCAATGGCCTTTAACAGAGAAAAACAGCAGGCTTTAGAATAGCTGATATAGGAGCAACTCAATGCTCACCATACTGAAGAATCAATCAGCTCTTGGAATTCTCCTGTATTTGTTGCTAAAAAGAAATCTGGAAAATGGGGAATGGTGACATATCTAAGTGCTGTCAAAAAGGTTGTTCAACCTATGAATGCTTTACAATCTGGAATTCCTCTGCTTTCTCTATTACCAAAAGAATGGCCACTTATACTTATTGGTTTAAAGGATTGTATCTTCCCTATACCTTTAAAGGAAAAGGACAAAAAAAATTGTCTTCACAGTGCCTACTTATAATAACCTTCAGCCTAATAGGATATATCAATTGACCATCCTCCCATTGGGAATGCTCAATAGTCCTACCCTGTTCCAATACTTCGTAAGTCAGTCATTGGAAATAATACGTGAACAATTTACTAAATCTGTAATTTACCTTTATGTCACTAGCATTTTGCCATCTAATTCAAATGCAGATACTTTAGAATGTTTGAAAAAGTAAAGACTAATTTGCCTAAATAGGGATTACAAATTGCTCCTGAAAAAATACAAAGAGATTTTATCAATTATCTAGGTTATAAAATACATTTACAGAAAATTAGAACACAGAATGCTTAAGTGAGGAAAGAATGATTATAGATGCTTAATGACTTACCAAGATTGCTAGGAGACATTTCCAATCTACAACCCACTGTTGGGATAGCACCTCTTCTAATAATTCATTTAAACTAAACTTTAGATGATGACAATGACTTAAATAGTCCCAGAGAATTAACAACTGAAGCTGGTAAAGAATTAACTTTGGTTGAAGAGAAATTACAGAAGGCTCATGTGGATCAAGTAGATCCAAATCTTTTTTTTTAAAAAAAAATATTTATTTATTAAAAATTTCCACCTCCTCCTCTCCTCCCAACTCCCTCCCCCTCCCCCCCACTCACTCTCCCCCTCTCTCTCCAATCCTAAGAGCAGTCAGGGTTTCCTGCCCTGTGGGAAGTTCAGGGTCCTCCCCACTCCCTCCAGGTCTAGGATGGTGAGCTTCCAAACAGACTAGGCTCCCACAATGCCAGTACATGCAGTAGAATCAAAACTCAGTTCCATTGTCTTTGGCTTCTCAGTCAGCCCTCATTGTCAACCACATTCAGAGAGTTCAGTTTGATCACAAGCTCCATTAGTCCCAGTCATATTGCCCTCCAGAATTTCTCCTAAAGGAATTTTAATGCAAAGGGAAAACAGTATCATAGAATGGATCTTTTTAGTGCATAAACCAAGTAAAAAGTTAAAAACTTATGTGGAAATGGTCTCTGAATTAATTATAAAGAGAAAATTGAGTCTTCATCAACTAACAGAAATCGTACCAGTAGAGATTATAATGCCTTTTAATACTGATGAAATTAAAAAATTATGGGGAGACAAACCCTGGCAAAGATCATGTGCTAGTATTTTGGGAAAGATTAATAACAATTATCCCCAAAGTGATATCATTAATTTTATAAAGAGAACTACTTGAATTCATCCCCACATTGTACTTCACACAGCAATATAGGGAGCCTGTGTATTCTATGCTGATGCAAATTAATCAGGAAAGGCAAGTTACAAATGAGAATTTTAAGTAAATTCGAATAAAATCCTTGTAATTCAATCCAAAAGACAGAATTATATGCTATTTTCATGATACTAAGGGATTTTTAAAAACCTCTCAATCTAGTTACTGGTTTGCAATATGCAGAAAGAATTGTTTTGAACATTGAAACAGATAAATTCGTACGTGATGATACAGAATTGACTTCATTATTCATTCAGGTTTAAGATAGAATCATGAATAGGCTTTGTCGCATATACATAACACACATTTGATCCCACACAGTTCTTCCAGGTTCTCTAGCACAAGGTAATGCTGAAATTGATCAGTTATTGATGGGAAATATGCTGAACATGTAATCATAATTTTAAAAAATATCATGTCAATAGCAAACTTTTAAAGAGCTATTACATGACCACAAGTTAAGGAGATATAAAGAGATGTCCTAAATTGCTCTCTCAATAATCAAAAACTGCCTTTTGTTTTATTGACTGTGTCCTTTGTTTTACAGAAGCTTCTAAGTTGAAGACGTCCCATTTATTTATTGTTGCTCTCACTGTCTGGGCTGTTGGGGTTATATTTAGGAAGTTGTCTCTTGTGCTCATGCATTGAAGGCTACTTCCCACTTTGTCTTCTATCGGGTTTACTGAGTCAGATTAATATTAGGTTTTTAATCCATTTGGACTTGAGTTTTGTGCATGGGGATAGATAAGGATCTCTTTTCATTGTTCTACAGGTTGACATGTAGTTATGCCAGCACCATTTGTTGAAGATGCTTTCTTTCTTTTCTATTGTATAACTTTAGCGTCTTTGTCAAAAATCAGGTGTATACATATACATACACATATATATATAGCTATATATATATGTGTATGTATATGTATATGACACTGAGAGACATGTGTAAAAGTCCCCTAAGCCTCATCCCTACAACATGATTGACAAGCCACTAAAGAATGCTGAGAGTGGGCCGTGCGGTCTTCCCCAGGGAAGCAGTCACCAGCTGTTTGTTGCCCTTTAAAAACATCTTCATGCATATAGCATTTCATTCACTCAATGGAATTGGATGATAGCCTAAGGAAATGATAGATTTCCTTTCTTGAAAGTCATTTTCCTGTGTGAAAATTTCAGGGCTGTCCTAGAATGTAAGCATGCTCAAGTTTGAAGATAAAGATGAATTATTTCTGTAATTTATGAAAGTGTATCATTGCTGTAATTCATACTTGTCAAAAATTGCTGGTTTCTCTGGAAAAAAACTGACAGACATGAATACAATTTGCATGGACGAGTGCTTAATTGTGTCTGACTGTTCCGTGTCTAATCTTATCCTGAATTGTCATCTAAATATAATAATCCGCTGTTATCCAGCCACAGCTTATTTAAGTATTAAAATGCAAAACCCCCTTAATGTACAAATTCTTAGTAAGTACACATATTCTTTTTTTTGAAAATAGTAGGAGGGATGGAGCAAAGTATAATATACTGTCAGTTATTACACGTATTTGTACATATGTGTGCAGGTGTGTGTTGTGGGTGTAGCTGTGGAGGGCAGAGAACACCCTCACTTGTCATTCTTCAGGTGCAATCTATTTGTGAGACTGGGTCTTTCCCTAGACTGGAACTGTCAGGTAGTTTAGCCTAGAAATGCTAAAGTGGTTGGCGAGAGAGCTCCAGGTTTTCTCCTGTCTCCACCTCCCCAGTTCAAGGGTTATGAGTACCTCTGCAGTATGACTGCTTTTTTGTTCTCTTAAGTTCTGAGAATAGAACCTAGGTCCTTGTGGTAAGTGCTTTATCCCAGAGAAATCTCCCTTGACCTATGTTCATCTCTTATGTTAATAACAGTCATTACTAACATCTTATCACAAATTTGAAGAGTTTTGTTATAATGAAAACTTTACTTTTTAAAAATGATGTTAAGAACAAGATTTCCGATACATTGCAGCTTCTAACAGAATACATTGTAAAGCTGTAAATATTTTAAAAGATATACATGTGTTAAATACCAAAATCTTTTAATCGTAGACCGCAAAGTTTTCTATATGATGGGTGTGCTTTTAGAGGTATAAAGAGTCATTCAGAGTATGTATTTATTTTTGAATCATCCTGTCCAATAATGGGCCTACTAAGAATTACTTAGCAGGCTTACTGGGGTCCCTGTTAGCTAACTGCCTTTCCTGGAAATGTCTATTCTGACAACTCTTCACATTGAAATTGAAACATTTTTGCATGTGACACCCAGTCCCAAAATTTTTGGAAATGAAGTTAATTCTGTTTATTGATATACACAATATTACCAAAAGAGGTAATTCACATATATAGTGACGAGAAGAGTGACCCATGTCCAAGCCTTCTGAAGTCTTAGATTTTGTACTAGGTTCAATTACACTGAAAGACTAACAACTATATTTTTCTGGCTAATATTAATCATAGCTACCGTCCGAATTATCTTCCCTCCATTCAAAATCAAGTACAGTTCTCTTATCTGCTGGAAAAAATACACAGATTACATGATAAATAAGAGGGAAACATTTCAGGTTTAAATTTCTTGTATCAGTTCATAGTTGATGAGGAAGCATCCTTCTGAAGTTTAATTAAAGGTAGTGTGGATGATATGGTTTTACACTGCACTAGTGAAATCCATTCCTGCCACAATCCAGGACTCTGAAAACCAGGCTAATTATCTTAAGAGAAGCTCAATATAGCATACTTGGTAAAAAAAAAGTGCTACCTCTTTTCAAATATTTTGTGAAGGGGAAAGAACAGCCAAAATGAGAAAGTCTATAGCCATGTTTCTAAATATAACCCTGTCAAGCACACAGAAGCAAACAAGGCCAAAGCCAAGGTCTGACAAATTCAGCCAAGGAAAAGTAACAAGGCCCTTTTTTGATACAGACAGTTCATTACTCATTGCCAGAGAAGCCAGAGGAAACAGCTCACTTCACTGTTTATCCAAGGCAGCGAAGAAGGTGATGCTAAAACAAAGGGTTTTTATGACAATGCAATGCAAGCTTTGGAGTGTCCCGTTCCTCAGAATCCAGTTGCACAAGACAATTGAGCATATTTATAGACTGCATTTATAATCCTGAAATGTGCAGGACAGAAGGCCACTTAACTCATCAGAATCAGGAGAATTTTGTCAAACCAAAGCATGCTAGTCTCCACAGGACACACTGAGGTGAACAGAATGAGCTCATAGAGGATTCTCACTGCTATTAGTGATATTGGCAGTTCACAAGGTTTCCCACCCAGACTAAGTCTAGATGACCTTCTAATCTTGACCTGAGTGACCTCTATGACTAGCAATGGCACAATGCATTTGCTAAAATAACCATGCAAAATAAGTACTCAATTGGGTACATTTTCCAGATTGATGATTTTATGACCTTTCATTGTTTTTGCACATGCAAACACACACATGCATACATACTTACACACACACACACACACACACACACACACACACACAAATGTAAACAGAAATGCAAGGAGAAAATTTTTGTAGGAGGCTGCTTGTTAGTTCCTGGCTGCTCAGCTCTGAAATAATAACACAGAAACTGTATTAATTAAATCACTGTTTTGCCTATTAGTTCTAACTTCTTATCATCAGCTAGCTCTTACTTATTAATGCACTTCCTGTTTACTTAGGTAATATTATATCTTTCTGCAGTCTTTGATGAAGTTGAAGGTTTGTTATAGTTTTCCTTAGTTATGATGAAAGATAAAGTAGGTATGTGACTGTAATTTTTGTTTGGTAACTGCTTTGTTATATGTAATTTTATTACATTAAAGATAAATCACTCCTTTTTATTTAAACAGAAAAGAGGGGGTAATGAGAGATTCCCCTATGTATGCTGTAAATATCATTGGTTAAGAATGAAACTGCTTTGAGCCTATAGCAAAGCATGGTAGAATAGAGGTAGGCAGGAAAAACTACGCTGGATGCTGGAAGAAAGAAGGTGGATTCAGAGAGAAGCCATGTAGCCCCATGGGAGACACATGGTGATACACAGATTAAGAGAAATGGGTTAAATTAATATGCAAAAGTCAACCAATAAGAAGTTAAAGCTAATAAGCCATGCAGTGATTTAATTAATAGAGTTTCTGTGTGATTATTTCAGGGCTGAGTAGTCAGGGAATTTGGTGTAGGAGGTCCTTCCATTTTATGTGTTGTTTCATTGGTTAAATAAAGAAACTGCCTTGGCCTTTTGATAAGGCAGAATTTAGGTTGGTGGAGTAGACAGAACTGAATGCTGGAAAGAAGATAGAGAGAGAGCCATGGAACAGCCAGGTCAGACATGCTGAATTTTTCCCAGTAAGTCACGACCTCGTGGTGACATACAAATTATTAGAAATGGGTTGAATCAAGATGTGAGAGTTAGCCAATAGGAGGCTAGAGCTAATGGCCAAGCAGTGTTTTAATTAATACAGTTTCTGTGTGGTTATTTTGGATATAAGCTAGTTGGGTGGCCGGGAGGGTACAAAGGGCCACCTCTGCTCTGTACAACAGGAATTTAAATTGGTGACAAAATATTCATTAAAATGGCAATAATAATTCTCACATTTATATTTTTTATTAAGCTATTTTAATGTTACACTTCAAGTAATAAAATCATGAAATCTTTCTACAAGCATTTTGTAGGTTGCAACAGAAATGTTTACAATTTTCCACCTCTTTTATAGCCACTGAAAATTGCAAAGGGAATGTTTTCATCCTTAATTAAAGGGATAACATCTATTTCTTCATTGGAGTTATAGTTTGACTTGTTTTTGTTAGTAGCCAACACGGAAGACATAGAACATGTGTGCTGAGTCAGAATATCAAGAGGTCTAGAGTCTTGTCTCTTCCTTCAAACCTGGATATTCTATCACAGGTGAACTGCCTCATATTCAGCAAGTACATCTGAGCGGCACCAGGTGGCAACCAAGCAAGATGCAGTTAATGGATGAGTCATTGAGGTCATGATCTATTCATCTCATTTCATCTATGGGATTCTGGGCAATAGCTGCTTCAAACCAATACGAATTGATCTTGATTGTTATATAGCTAAAAGTAACTGATACATGTATTCACACTAGTACAAAGAAAGGCTACTCCCTACAAAGACATGCCAGAGTATTTACATTACATTAACATTACATTTAATTACATTACATTAAAGTACATTTACATTATAACCTGGGTAGTTTCTAAGTTTTTCATGTATGTACAACTGAAGACAATTTTATAATGTTCTAAATTAATCCCTACAAATGAAGACAGAGTTCTTTTTCGGAACATAGATTTTTGGTGTCATGTTTCCTTATTAATTGTGTGAATGATGCTCTGGTTTTACAGCAGTGTTCGGAGAAACACTGTGGTCCTTTTTATGGATCTCCTACACTGTACTTGACTTTTCTTAATGACTTTAAACATATCAAACTGTGACTTAAATAAACAATAATCAAAAGAATACCCACTCCTCTTTTATTGTGCAATGAAAGTCAATGACCAGCAAGTGGGAATTTAATGAATTAAGGCAGTAAATTATAGGTAATAGTATAACGGCTTTTAAATTTGCCCTACAATTTTAAGGATAGGATTTTTCTTATTCATAAAAGTGTTTATTGTAAATTTTGTTTTTAACAATTACATAAAAACATGGGTAAATAGGGTTCACCTTGTTACTTAGCTTCTCTAGGATCATGCACTATAGACTCAAAATCCTTTGTTTATAGCTAGTATCCACTTACGAGTGAGTACATACCATATTCATTGTTTTGGGTTTGCGTTACCTCACTCAGGATGGTGTTTTCCAGTTCCACCCATTTGCATGCAAAATTCAGGATGTCATTGTTATTTTACTGCTGAGTAGTATTCTAATGTATAAATGTGCCACATTTTCTTTATCCATTTTTCAGGAAGACCAAGCATTGGACCAAACTAGACCCTCTGAATGTGGTTGACAGTTGCATGGGTGGGGCAGACTGAGGGGCCATTGGTAGTGGCACCAGCATTTATTCCTACTGCTTGTACTGGATATTTGGGAACCTATTATCTTTGGATAGATACCTTGCACAGCTTAGATATAGTAAGGAGGCCCTGGACCTTCCCCAAAGCAGTGTGCCTAACTCTTTCTGAGGAGTAGATGGGAATGGGGTAGGGGTAAGCGGAGGGAATAGGAGGAGGGGAGGGAGTTGAAACTTGGAGTACATATGTATAATGAAAAAAAAATGTTCATTTTCTTAAAAAAAAAAAAGAAAGAAGCCTTGCTTTTACCCCTGTTTAGGGCTGCCAGGAGGAAAAAAAAAAACAGATGGGTAATAACATAGCATATACTTTCCATGGGTTTTATATGATGTTTATAATTATGTTGAAACTTACATAGAAAATTATTAGAGCAATACTGGAATTTATGGAGAAACTTTACTTTCAATATATATAATTCATATAGCTGAAGAAAGCATACCTTTGATTTAAAGTATAATTTTTGTATCAAATCTTATCTAGATAGGTATGAAGATGAAAGACAAATTGTCCAAATGGTCTAATGTTTATCTACTACTTAATTATATAAGTGAAGTTTGGGTTCGCAAAAAAAAAAAAAAAAGGATCTTCTGTGTCTCTAAACAAGGAAACTATGTTTTGTTTTAGGGAATATTAAACATTACAATAATGAGATACCTAGAATTAAATATGACTAATATACTGCCAGACAGATGACAAGGCAATTAATATCATTTATTCTTTTTCTAGAGGGCCCAGTGCTATTGCCTATATCCACTTAATCCTAAAAACCTTCTGTAACTCCAGTTCTAGTAGATCTGATGCCTTCTTCTCACTTTTATAGACCTTATACACGTATTGCACAAACAGGTGCAAAATTAAAATGTCCATATACTTTTATGTTTTTTTTTTTCTTTTGATTTTTCGAGATAGGGTTTCTCTGTAGTTTTTGGTGCCTGTCCTGGAACTAGCTCTTGTAGACCAGGCTGGCCTCGAACTCACAGGGATTCGCCTGCCTATGCCTCCCGAGTGCTGGGATTAAAGGCGTGCGCCACCAGCGCCTGGCTGTCCATATACTTTTAAGTGTTAAAAGACGCTTATGTATTTTTCTGAAAACAGTGTATATTTAATTTGGTGATTTCAGTTAAGTTAGAAACCAGAAAGCATTTTTCCAAACCTAGCTCTTTTACTGTTAAAAAATTTAATTTTTGAGCTATTTCAACATGTACCCAATTGAAAGTACATTAACCGCAGCACTACCTTTTGATTATATTTTATAGTATCTACAAATATCTTCCCTGTATTGTACTTTATATCCTCTATTATTCAGTGCTGAAAATATAGTGTAGAATAGAAAAGTTCATACTCTGTCATCAGACATAAATAGTTTCAAGATAAAACTTTAAGGAACTGAAAGGATTATAAAGTAGTTTTCCCCTTATTGATAAAAGAAATATCAAGAACAACATTTGGAAACGAAGCTTCCTTACATTCCAGATCATTTTTATAGGTGAAATTAAGTCAATTCACTGCCAAAACATAACAATAAGAAGAATCTTCAATTGCTTGAAGACTTTACTGGATTTCAAAACTAACTTTAATCTGTTTGTAGTACATTTATCATTTATACTTCAAATAATTGGTATTTAGAGAATACCATAATAAGAATTTATCATTTGATTATCTCAAAAATGAACCTATTTGTTCCTATGTGGAAAAAATGTATTTACTTCAGGATATGATTAAGGATGTATTCATTTAAGACTATAAATCTTGTTTTATTACATAATTTTCATTATTTGTGATGGGTACAAATTTTTGCTATTCATCCCATTTATTGATTTGTCTTTTCACAGTTTCATAGATTCTGAGCACATACATGAGTTTTCCTAGCCAGAAATCCCAAACAAGGATCCAGGTCTATATTTCTCTATCTCTCTTTCTCACAAAAGCATTGTAAGGACGTATGGTATGACTCTGGCTGACATCACACACACACAATAGGTTTGCCACAGAGGAAGCACTGAAAGCTCAAATGACTCATATTGAATAATGAGTACAAGGAAAACACCACAAAAGGTGCGGTGCCCTTTTGATCTGAAAGGTAATCAGTGCTTTCTTGGGGAAGGGAAAATATCTGCACCTTTCGACGTGTTTCACTGTACAAACAACATTTACAAAAAGGTCTCCACCAAAATCAATAAGTGCCTCTGTTTGTAAAGCAGGGGGAAAACAAGAAACTACAGAAATTGTCTCTACACACAGGAAAGATGATAATCAATCGTTTTGACAAACACAGTGATATTTAAGCTAGGATATAACTTAGTGCCTTGGTCCTTGACTTGAACCCTAGGTTGTGAGTAACTGATATATAAAGATAAGAGGTCTAGGTCATCTTAAACCACATAGTAGAACCCTGTCACTATATATATATATATATATATATATATAATTATGTATTAATGATTTGAGTTTAAAATTTACATATGTAATTACTTTGAATTTTTTCAAAGACATTTATTAGTGTAATCAATCTCCCAAAGCATCAGTTAATAAATATAACTATATTTAGTTTAATATTTCAAGATAGTTTTAACATTACTATAACTAGTTTTATTTTATTTTCCTGCATGTGGGTTTTTTGTGTACCTATATTTCTGTGAATGGCATGCATGCCTGATTTCCACAGAAGCCAGAAGAGTGCATTGCATTCCACAGGACTGGAGCCACAGACAATTTTGAACTATTACATGGGTCCCAGCAGCAGAAATCAAATCCTCTGGGGAAGGACCCAGTGTTTTTATCTACTAAGCCATCCATCTCTAAAGCCAAGCCCTCAGATGTCTTATAAAATAACTGTTGTGATGTTTATACATTCTGACACTTTGCTATATGTACAAAGCAATTAAAAATTTATACTGTTTTAGAATTAGTAGATAGAACAAGACTTCTAGGCCAGAGATAAATTACAATTTATTACTTACAGAAATCTAAGTATTCAAGATAATGAAAAAAAAAAAAACCTAGGTGACTACTTAGTTTGAAGTCTCAAACAAAACCACAAAATGATGAATGAATATAGATAGACTCAACAGGTTCCTTTATAGAAAAAATATTTCAACTTGCAAAAACAAATATTTAAAAAAGTTGTTACAGGCATGTTTGTCCTTGGCATAAGATGAAGACTCACTCTTGATCCTTCAGGAAATATTGACTATTGAAGCATAATAAGAACACCCAGAATTAAAGACAGATAGTGTCTCCCAAGGAAGACACACAGAAATGTGAATGAGCCACAAAAAAATCTGTCTCCCAACATTAAACTATTAATACAGAAAAAGACAGCTAATACAGAAAAATGGATGAATCTAAGCACTGAAGATCTTAGAAAGAATTGGGAAGATTATTCCAGAACAGTGGTTATGATTCCAGAGTAAGTCAGAAGCCAGTGTATATTTTATCATCTTTTTTTAAAGGCACAAATAGGAGAGAAAAATGGAATTAATTTTTGTTTTAAAGTTTTTGATAAACAATTTTACTTATTTATTTACTTATCTGAATTCA
This sequence comes from Myodes glareolus, assembly GCF_982192425.1. Taxonomy (NCBI): domain Eukaryota; kingdom Metazoa; phylum Chordata; class Mammalia; order Rodentia; family Cricetidae; genus Myodes; species Myodes glareolus. The sequence goes on from NC_142044.1 coordinate 10,996,677, forward strand.
TAAGATTTGTTAGACATCTGGAAACAATCTCATCAATTTCTGTATGCTGTTTTGTTTGAAGGAAAGTGTGGTGGTTTGAATGAGAATAGCTCCCACAGGTTCATATTTGCATTCTTTGTCCCCAGTTTGTTAAACTGTTAGGGAAGGATTATGACATATGATCTTGTTGGAGGAGGTATGACCTTATTGGAGGAAGTGTATCACTGGGTTGGGACATTTCGAGGTTTCAAAGTCAACTCCAGTCTCAATCTCACAATCTTCCTCTGCCGCTTGTCTTCTGATCAGGGTGCAAGCGCTCAATTATTCTCCAGGGTCATGCATGTCTGTCTGCCTGTATCATGGTCTGTGCCATGATAATCATGGACTAACCCTTTGACACTGTAAGCAAACCACAAATTAAATGTTTTGTATAAGCTGCCTTGGTCATGGTGTCTCTTCATACCAATATAACAATAAGACCAAAGATAAATTATTAACTACGTTCCTAGGAATGGGGCCACTAGCATGAAACTGTGTTTCTTCTTCTCTCTGCTTCCTGGCCCCTGTACATGTTCAGCATTAGTCCATATGTACTTATTATTAGGATTATATGCTTTGCCACAGATTAGAGAACATTGATTTAAATTAAGTATGACCTGAAAGCTTTGATAACATGAATCCAAACAATTTATTTATTTTAATCACTGAGGTTATTTTCTTCAGTGTTTTCTCATGGTATTGGCTAATAATAGCCAGCAAAATATTAGATAATTGAGTTTATTTTATTATTTGACTACTGTTCTGACTAATATTGTCTTTTTCTGTTTATTCTGAGTTTTATAATCATATAAAGCTACCTTCCTGAGATTTTTGTCTCCAATATATATTATGTAAAAATGTTTAGCAGCCCTGAATTGATTTACTTTTGTTTTTAATTGCCTGTGACCACAGCTTGTAATCTAGAAAGGAAGTCATGGGTCTGCATGCTAGAGGTTAAGTTTGATCTTGTTTAATCTACTTCAGTAAACCTAATCACCTTGGATATTTGTGGTCTATCCTTATAAGCATGTCTATTATGATAGATTCACTGAAATGAATCATTCCTTGAAAATGGACCATAGCATCGTATTGGAGGATGTCCAATTGGAAATTTAAGGGAAAAAGAAAAATCAGCATAGCATCAGGGTCGTCCTTCTCCTTTATGGTAAGTCATGCAATGAACAGTTCGTTTGTCCCACATTTCTATGCCTTTATGGTGTGCTACTCAACTACTTGGAACCAAATGACCACACACTAAACCTCTGAAATTGTTACACTCTGTATGTGTTTTCTAAATTGCATTTATCACTATATGTTGAAGATTGATGAGGTCACCTGGGGCATGCTCCTAGAGAAAATACTGGAGCTCTGCTTTCTGGTTGCCATGGAAAAGCAGTTCTGTTCCATCATGCATTTCATTACACGACGTGCTGCCTGCATTAAGCCAAAAATATGGCCTGATGACCATGGAATAGAAATTCTGAGGTCTGGTGGTAAAATAATTTTTCCCAAATAATTCGATGATCTCAGATATTCTGTCATAGTGATGGAAAGACTATTGTACAGTATCCAAATAATTTGTGGAGTTAGAAAAAAATCTTAGAAAAATAATCTGTGGCATGTGGATTTATGAAGTCCTATAGAGTGTAGGAAGTAGAAGACAAAGTGGAAATTGTAAGTCTTCAGTGGGAAAGCTTTTGTAAGTCACAATCCCTGCTTGGTATTGGAATTTGCCGAGTCTACTGTTTACACTCATTCATGCTCCTGTAATTCCAGAAAAGAGTTTTACCAATGTAAATTTGAGCAGAATCCTTTTTAATTCTGTCTGCATCATATCTAGAGTGAATGTAAGTTTCTTTACATTTTAATAATAGGTTAAAAATAGAGGCTATGGTATGACATGATAGACTTTGTGATTAGTAATAAAACATTCAAGGGGTTGTAGAGAACTATCTATGGAGAAAAGGGGAATTAAATAGACTGTATCCTGGTGAGTTTGTTTTGAGAGTAATAGATTAGCCTAAGAGAAATATATACATAAATTTCTTAATTATATTTTCCAACAAATTTTTGCAGCCACATATTTATTTATTTACTTATTTTATTTATTTATTTACTCAAATAAATAAATGAAAACCATTGTTGATGCTAAAATACCACCTAAATCCATTACTAGGCAGAATTGCACAACATTTTGCAACCAGTTTTATTTCTAGTAGTTATTTTAATTTTCACTTTATTAAAACATTTAGATTTATATTATATATAATCTTTAAATATTGCCTCTTTCAACTTAGGATAAAACTGATATTTGTTGATATGGTCATGAGCTTTTGCTAATTCTTCATATGTGTGTAAGTGTGTATATAATAATTCAATATAATTTTGATAAATCTCTAAACAACTTGGACTGTAGTAAGTAAATTGCTTACAGTTTGAAGCTATTGGTCTAAATGGCACATATGGATGGCTTCAGAACATTCAGGTAAATGACTTTTGTGAAATATGTTTGTTTTTGTTTCACATGCTCCAGTGAGTAGCATTTCAGTTATATTTCACTGAGTTCTAGTAATAGATTACTTTTCAGAAACTGAAACTTGAGACCAACAAATATGAGTATATAACAGCATAGGAAGTTAATAATTAGACCATATCGGTTCCCGAACTCTAGGAATTCTACCTGTTATTGAGCTTAGCTTCCAAAAAGTAACAGAACAAGTGTTTGTGTTTTAGATGAATAGTTCAGTAATTTTTTCTTCATGATCTGCATCATATAATCCTTTGTGATTCCCCATTTAACTTCTTTTGTGAAATTCACTGTATAAACAACTCTGTGTGATTCACATACCCACCTACTGTTTTATTGTTGTGTGATGACATAAGAAACAATACTGATTATTTTGATAGACTATTGTGAAAAAAAGCTTGAGGTCTTCCGGGGCTGATGTGGCTCTTTTGCTGAAGTGTTTCTTTTACATACTTATTTATTTTTATGTTTCCATGAGATTATATCGGTTGCCTTTATACTGCTCTTTATCTTCCAAGTATCTCTGGGAGTCATGTTTTAAGAAATAGATATACATACATGTTTGATTACTCTTATAAAAGCAATAGTATATAAAGTCTCATCAGTACACATTTTTACTGTCTTCTTTATTGCTATTCTAAACCACATGATAGCTTCCAAATCATAGAACTCTCTTCTCTTAAATCTATCCTTTTGGAATATGTATTTCTCAAATCCAATTGGGTGCAGATATATTTCTTAGTTTTATGTCAGTTTTTTAGCTATTTGTTTTGAAAAGGTTTTAATACAAAGACACACAAGACAAACATGTCTCTTTTCAAGACAAATTAGACTTGAAAACTGTAGGGTTAAGTTGATTCTTGTAGTGTTGTAACCAAATGCTTCATTAACTGCAGAGGTTTAATAAGGAATTGACTCCAATTTCATAATAAAACTGTTTATGTACTAAGCCTTTGAAATTGTATTGGCTATTGGTAAGAGTTACTTATTTATCTGCTGCAATAACATTTCAATGAAAGGTTTATTAAGAAATGAAAAGTTACTTTTGACTTTTAGTTCTGAAAACTTGATCTTCAGGACAGGGATATTGTGGTAATAAGAAAACAGCAGGTCACAATCTGCCTGCACTCAAGAAACAGAGAGTAAAGAGTTTTAGTGCCCAGCATAAATCTCTTATTTCAGTCGAGGACTAAGCTCTTGGAATGGTCCTGCCCACCGTTAAGTAGGATTTACAACCACAATTAATCTAATGGAAACAATCCATCAGAGGTAAACCAGAGAAAAATTCCAGATCCTACAATGTTGAGTTGACAATATTAATAATCATAGAGAAAGCAATTTAATTTTAACAATTTAAAATTACATATTTTTAACATAGAGTTATATTTTTGTTTGAAATAGCTCTATTGTTTTACTGAATTGAAAAGGTCTGTAATTACTAAATTTCAGAAAATTACTGTTCTAGTAAGATTGTGTTTTATATAAAATAGAAAACTGTGGAATTATTCTACTGTACTTCTACTCTTAAATTTGCTTAGGGGTTTGCATCTAAATTTTAAAACTTAATACTCTTAATATCTGTGCTTATAATATATAATGACTTTTATGCTCTGTGTTATTATTAAACACTTTTTTCTTTACTTAAACTCTCTTATACATTGACATAACATCTTCATGTTATCAAATCATTTCATTATTTATTATTTTTCTCTGATCTGTAAATGCTAGTTTATATTAATGTTCTGGTTTTGACTGTAGGACAGCTCTAAGTTTGAGGAATCAGTTGCCTCCCATTAGATTCTTTATACATTTTACTTTCTGGTATCAACATTATATAGTCATTCATATGAGTGTCTTCAGGAATAATAATTTTTTAATGTTCTATTCTCTTATTGAATTAAAGTGAATCAGAATACCAGCAGCTATAATCACATTACATTTGTTTATATATGTAATCCTGGGTCTGTGTCTGTTTATGATTCAATACCTGGTCTTACTGAAATTATTTTCCTGAATTATGTATCTATCAAAATAAATCATGTTGACAACTTAAGTCGTCAATAAAATCTTATTACATGCTAAGTTTTGTTTTACATCCCCATCTGGCCGATGCCGGCTAGTATTTACTCATTCCTCAGAGTCTCCTGAAACACCCAGTTCCTTTTAATAATAAGATATTTGTTGTTGTGACAAAGCAGATGAGAGAAAACATAAAAGTGGGATGATTTATGTGGACTAACAGTTTCAGAAATTTTATTCTATGGTCTATTTGTTTTTCAGCTATAGGCCTGAGATAAGATAAAAATGATAGCAGAAATGAAAAAGCTAAATTCTCAGCTTATGGAAGCCTGATAGGGAAACACACACACACACACACACACACACACACACACACACACTCACACACAAGGAGAGAAAGAGAGAGGAGTGTGAGGATCAAGGAAAAGATCTTCTATTCGGAAGAATACCAACTTTTTTCTTCCTAGTAGAGGTCATCTCTGACTTTACACCTCCAAATAATAAACGTCTCAATGCTTTAAAGGATTTATGCACTCAGTAAGGCAGAACTCTCATGACTGCATCACACTTCACTGGTTAGATAGATCCACCATCTGGACACCAAAACATCAACACGTGAGTCTTTGGAAGGACACTTCACTTTCAAAAAATGTTATCCAGGAGTGTCTGAACATGGAATAATTAAACATTGTTTAAGCAAGTAGATCACTGAGGTCAAGTAGTTTATTTGGCAATCATTATTAGAAAATATATTTTTGAAAAGGAAAGTACTAGAAGTTAAGGGAGTAAAACTTTTGGAAAATGTATCATGTGCACAAGTGAGTCTTCATGCCCCGTGATGGTCAATTATGATCAATATACCTAAAAATAATTCTTCAAGGAATACTATTTGATTGGAAATTTGGAAAATTCCTAATGTATCAGTTTCCAGAGGAAAAACTTAAATTAAAAATATTCAGATTTTTGTCTGGGAGATGGAGAAATTCTGAGAAAAAAAGTATAATAGAATTAAAAAATCTGCTTAAGCTTGAAAGTTCAGTTGGCTGATAAAAAGATGAGGAACAAGCAAATGCAATGCCATGCACTCAAAGCAGAGGATAATAATTAATTAGATTGTCGGTTCAAGGAGTATTGTTTGAAATTGTGTACTAAGAACTTATTTATATATGTTTCTATATTATATAGTTAAGTCCTAGAAATCAAGCACTATATTTTTTGATATATATGCACTATAGTCTAAGGTGTTGCCAAGTTTAACAAATATTTACTGATTATTTAAAATATAATGAAAGAAAATTATCATATGATTTTGTTTCTTACTTTTTCCCTATTATTAAAAAATGGCATACCAGATAACACATATTTTTATATGTCTATGTATCTGTGTGTGTGTGTGTGTGTTTGCTTGTGTGTGTGTTTATGTGTGTCTGTGGTCACGATAAGCATAAAACCTGAAATCCATAATAGAGGACATTTAATTTTAGTTTCTTTTTTAAAAATAGGAGGGATAGAAGATTTACGGAAAATTTGTAGATCTAGTCTTGACCTTTCTGAAACTATAGATTGTGTGCCCCAATTTTCTTTGCTGTCTGGGCAGGTTGTGAGTCATCAGGCAGAGACTGAACTGTCTGGCTACAGGTTCAATAGACATCTTAGTTCAATTACTTAAACTGGTACTGACCATGATGTGCACTAAGTGGCAGAAAATCACTAGCTGAGAGAGAATCTATGACCCCAGAGATATGCTCCTGAAGCTTTCATTTATGAGTAAGAATAACTTTAGGCCAGAGGGAAAAGAATAGCAAAGGAAGACAATTTACAAAAATAAATTACCCTAATTTCCCTTAGGTGCTCAACTTTCTGATAACTTTCAACCAATCAGGACCAAATGGAGTATGAATGTTAAAAGGTACAAAAACAAATTAGTCACAAAGTGCTTCTGTTTTATGTATAAGATGACTATGAAAAGAAAGATAGAATTAAAAAGTAGTTACAAGCTTAGGGAATTTTCTTTAAGAGTATTGTATGTAAGAGGAGTTCCTCTTTGATCACTTCTCAAATCAATTCTGCTTTTCTTTCCTATCTTTAATATCCATTTAATACCATCTCAAATTCCATTTCCTTCGAACACTAGATACTATTACATTAATAAAATACAGGGGAAGAAGGAAGAAAAAAACATCAAACTGCTTCATGCAATGAAAATTAAATCTTTAATGGGACACTAAATAGCACCAAAATTCTGCAATTATAGTGCATGAGTGAAATAAGTTAAACAAATATGAGGAAAGCTATGGTAAAAATATGATAAAATTTATCCATACCCCAAAGAAATACCACGTAAGTAATACCAAATAAGAAAAACCAAGAAGCAAAGGAAAAACAAAGGAAGGCTAATTTAATGCATAAGTTGATTTACTTAATTTTTTTGTTTTGTTTTTGCTTGTGACAGGTCTCTCTCTATATGGCCCCGACTGTTCTGGAACTTATGATATTTGTCGACCATGCTGGCCATTAACTCACAGAGATCTTCCTCTGCCTCCTGAGTGCTGAGATTAAAGGCATGCGCCCCCATTCATAGCTGTAAATTGACTTTACGTTTAAGTTCAACATTATTTTAATTTGGCCCAGTGCTTTCTTTTTTACATGTATATAGGTATGTTTTCTGGATGTATGTGGTGTACAATATGCATGCCAGGTAACCACAGAGACCAGAAGAGGGTGTCAGATCACTTGACACTGAAGTTACGGGTGACTGTGAGCTGCCTTGTGGAGAGTAGGAATTGAAGAAGGTCCTCTAGAAAAAAGTCATTGCTTGTAACTGTTAAGGGATTACCTAAGTTCATGACTTAGAGTTTTTGGTTTGTTTGTTTGTTTTTCAATAGTAGCAAAAATTTAGATAATACTCTGAAGGCACATAGTGAACACCACCACCTTGTGGAAATGGAAAATTGTAGCACAGAGCCTTAGCATTAAAGTAGCATAGTAATAACACACAAAACAGAGAAATAGACACATATATTAAAGGAAAGAATAAATTGAAGAATAATATATCTGTCCAAATTACCATTGCCATGTATTCTTGACAAGGTTATGAAAAAATTATACCACTTTGAGCTATGTACTACAAAGGATCTAAATCAGCTAGTTCGAAAGCTATCTACCTAATCATATAACTAAGATACAATTGCAATTGAGAGGTTATGGAATCAGCAGCTTAGATGCCCATAAACAGAAGAATAGATGCATAAAGTATTGCAGAAAAACAGTGAAGTTTTATTTATCCATAGAGAAGAATGGAGCTTTGACATTTAGCAGACAATGCATGATCAAAAGAGCATAATATTCAAAGAATTAAAAAAGGGTCATAATGACAAGTGAAGCGTGTTTGCTCTTACATATGCGATTAAAAGAACATTAAAAAAAGACATGAAAGTTAAGGGTGAAAATTACAAATGTGGGAGATCAAAGGGCCTAAGAAATGGTAGTAGAGAGTATATATGTATATACATATATGTATATACATATATATTAGTATGCATTTTATACACATATGAAAACATCATAAAGAAAATCCTTAAGTGTTACAAAAATAAAGAAGGAACAAATCGGTTATGGTTTTCAGGAGTTTTATGTGGTCTGGATAATGGAAGAGTTCAAATTAGTTTTATAATTAGTCTCTAGTAATTTAAGCTTATCAAGGGCAGTATTGTATAAACAGGAACATTATTACTGATATACAGTGGAGGGAACGAATGTTTTATTAAAGAAGTGTAATTAATGGTCAACCATTCTAAATGTGTTAGGATCTGTATTTTTCAAAGAAGACCTTCACTACACTTTGAGTAACCTTATGTAAAATACTTTGGATTCATATTCCTAGATTACTTTATTTTCCACATGTCAGCATTTGAGTATAAAATTAGTGAATGAGATGCATTGAAGATGGGACTTAAGTCTAATCAGAAATTGATTGTTCCACACATACCTTAGCAACATAAAGGAAAGTAGTTATAGCCAATGCTTAGACTAATTTTATGTATAAATCCCATCTCATAGTGACAATATTTTTCCAGTTTTTGTATCATGCTGACTCCCAGAAACTTTCAGATTTCACATTTTCAGATTCTGAATGCCAGAACTGCATTAGCACCGCAAAAGATCAGATTACTTTTAGCTTGTTAAACTGGGTTGTGCTGCATTGGCAAGTTGACACAACAGGTTAAACAGGTTTCTGTGTGAGCCTGAGTGAATAGGGAAATGACCTTGAATCCTCAGAGAAACCAGACCAGACAAACTGATGAGACTTGGGTTCAGTATGTGAACCTGTGAACCTGCTTCATAAGATAAGACACATATCTGTGGAGAAAGACACCCCCCCCCACACACACACACAGAGCACACCACTGCACATGTGCACTCACACACATGCATACACATATGTAGGGCAAGAGGGTGGGTAGTTTCCATTGTAAATGGACATAATAAAGTGTTAAGTCGGCCAAAATTTGATTTTATGAATGAAATAAAAAGTGCACACACACACCCTTGTTTCCTTCATATCATTTTTTCTTATTTCCTTCTCAAAGTGAGGTGCACTTGGGATTTGTGTGGTCTTTTTACTTATGGTGGCTTCTTTCTTTTCTTTTTTCTTTCCTTTTTTTTTTTTTTTTTTTGGCTTCCATTGATAGAGAACCTGAAAGCCTTTGAAATTAGTTTCTTATATAGTAACTTGCTGTATTTTAGCCTTACTAAGAACAAAAACTTTTTTATTTCCTTGCTTACATAACGTCATGAATATATACACAGTAAGTAAATAATTATTTGATTAGTAAAATGATACTCACCCTTGTCTACAGGATATAAAGTTCTAAGGATGAGACTCATAATGCTTTTATACACCCACAAATAATATTGCTTCATTCTCCCTTCACATTGTATGCATTTTGTCTTCAAAAATCTCTCAAAACATTCACCTCAGGCAATTTAGAGGAATTATTCAAATAACGGTAAGTGGTGAAATTAATTTTGTTTGAATAATGAAAATTTTACTGTCATAATATAAGAAAAAAACATGTTTTCAATGATGCGTATGATTTCGAATGATGGTGTTTCCAGTATGACTGGCTTTAGTTGTACAGGCAAATAACTAAATCAGTTTGTCTCCAATAAAATGTAAAAAAAATAAAATGTGTTATTCACAGCATTTTCTTCTTAAACAGAATGCCATTAAACATAATTTAACTTTTTTTCTTGCTACAAAGTCATCTTCATTAATTAAGGTACAAAAATATTTTCAAGTCTTCCTGAGGCTTTTAGTCTTCACTTCTGCATCTTGTGGTGTCTGACCTTCCCAGCTTGCCACTTTCTGGTTGTCTAAGTTTTAAAAGCTTAGCTTTAGTTTGTATGGAAATACAAGCGCATTAAAAATGGTGAGATTCCAAAGATGTGGTGTTATTTGAATGAAATCCCAAACTCCCTTTAAAATTTTTTTCTTAAAAAAGAAACTATAATATCTATTATGAAGCATAAAATTTAATAACATATAATTTAAATAATAGTTTCAATAATGTAGCATTGCTTTGAAAGAGGACTCTAGCTATGAGTTCCATGCCCCACTATAAAACTGGAAGAAAAGAGCAAGTTGTCCTTTGCTTTTTTATTTTTTTCCATAAGAAATAAGCACTATTTCTTATTATTTCCTGGGCACAGAGATCCACAAGAATAATGGATTTGAAAGATGTAGTTTATAAAACAAAGATACCAGTTAAATATTTGAAGAATAAGCAAAGAATGAAATAATCCATTATTTTGGCCAAGATATAATTTTAGTTATTTCTTAACTGAACTTTAAAAAAATAAATATAAAAAGAAGTTAAATATTATTGTCATTTGGGATTGATTTTGCATATGATTGTTGTGGTTGTTTAATAAGAGTTACTCCAATAGGCTCATATTTGAATGCTTAGTCATAAGGGAATGACACTATTCAAGGAGATGTGTGATTGTAGTGTGTGTGGTGGCCTTGTTGGAGGACATGGGCTTTGAGGACTCGAAAGTCCTTACCACATCCAGCTTTCTTTCTTCCTCTGATGAAAAGATCAGAAGGTAGCGCTTAGCTACTCCCTGCCTTGTTGATAATGGACTAAGTCTCTGAAACTATAAACAAACCTCCATTTAAATCCATTCCTTCTGAAGAGTTGTCTTGATCATAGTGTCTCTTCATAGCAGCAGATCAGTGACTGAGACAATTAATTGCTTTGAACACCTATTCAATAAAAAATTTACTTTGTCTTTTTTAATCTTGAAGAGTTTCATTCATGAGTGATATATTCCTGGAAGTAAGGAAGGAAACTAAACAAGCAACCAAAGTTGCATTATTCTAGTGAGACTTGATGTTTTACTAGGTATTCAATTGCTGAAAACCTAAAATTGAATGTGACAATAAACATAAAACAGTTATTTATGCATTATTTTTAGAGAAGTATATGCATGTCTTCAACCAGCTCCTCTACGAAAACTCACCTGCACAAATTAGTATGGAGTGTGTTCCATTTAAATTCAATATATCCCTTTCCGGTCATGTGAACATGTCCCCATGTACTGAGGAAAATTTACAGTTTCAGCGGTAAAAGGGATTATGCAAATATTGAACAGAAACAATACATTAGAACATTATGACTTTATGAATTTTTTATCAGCTTCCATTTTAAAATATTAAGTTTAAAAGAGAAAAGCCTTAGACTACAGCTGGAAGGAGTTTAGATTCTTTATTATAGACTATTCTAGAATGTATATAAAAACATGAAAGCCACAGAAACTTGAGTTCTAGCCACGTGATTGAAAGGGCATAAGCATCGTCAACTTTGGGATGCAAACCCATATTTGACTGTCTAAAACATTGGGTAAAGTTTTTCAACACTGCAGTTTCCCAAATGAAGTAAAAGTGTACAATGCTGTTACATAGCAGAATAAATGATGACATTTTTCATTGCATATCTGCATGATTAGTCTTACATAGACAGAGATTAATTTCAAGCTTTTTTCAGAAGAAAAAAGATATATACATCTCCAATGTACTTACCGTATATATTTCTTAAAGTCGCATCTACCGTCAGCTCAAAGTCTATTGGCTGTGCTCAATTTGATTTGATTTCTTCAATAGCCAACAGTTAACAAGCTTCCTGAGATGGAATTTGAATGTTCATTATTCATTAATTAATTAAGTTTCAGTTAATCTGCACTGATTTACCCTAGTGACAAATATCCTAAAGCTTTTTTAAAAAATTCAATTTTCCATCTCTTTGTTCTTCTAAAAAAGAAACGTCTTTTAAAGAATTCAGAAAGACAGATTTAGAAACACCAATGAAGGCTAGAGCCATAAACACATTCCATAACTTCATTTTTCTGTTAACTTCTAAATGAATATGGCAGTTTAAATCTAATGGCTGAGAAAATTTGAGAAAAATCATAGTAGAGAAGAAAATATTAACAAATATTTCTGCATTGAATTTGGGATTTTGTTGTTTTAATCATTAATTGAAAGTTACATATAACTTAAGTGTCAGTAAATAAAGAACAACTTATGCTTAATATCTGAAACTAAATACAGGTATGAATAGCTGAAAGTTTTTGTTTTTCTCTTGGTGGTGGTATTCAAACTTGGGTTTAACTCTGGCTCGAAAAATTCTTAGACAGAACTGTGTTCCACTTGAGTGACTTTCAACTGCAGTACCTTAGTGAGTAGACCTTTTAATACATCTATTTTGTTCTGAACAGGCTATTTTTTTGTTTCTCATTTCCTGTTGTTTCTGTTTTTCTTATGCCTTTTGAAAGAGTCTGACTTGTATCCCAGGTCAGTCCTGAGCTTTCCCTCTTCCTACCTGTGTTCCCTACCTCAGCCTTCTTAGTGCTGAGATTATGGATGTGTGAAAAGATAGCTAACTTATCAAGATATTTAACAGCACTGAACAAAATATCTTTTGTTAAGCCCCTATGTTTGAATATATAGCCTTCATAAAAAAATCAATTGGGCTGAGTAGCTGGAGAGTCATTATAAATCTGTTACAATAAAGCATGAGGAAAAGAAATGACAAGGTATCTTGTGTTGGGTTCATCTATAAGTTACTGATATCTGCTTCTTCATTCTAGGAGGAGAAGAAAGTCGTATGGCCCTCACATATTGAAATTAGACACAGTCATTTGACCTGCAGTGAGTAACTCTATTTGATGGAATGTTTGGTGTTTCACTGGCAAGTAGCAGGAGTTCAGAGTTGGAGCTCAACTGTGCAGTGTGTTTTCCTCCTATGTAAAGACAGTAGGAGCACCCTCTGCTGTTGGGGCACCCACTGCTGCAGAAGCTACAACTGCTGCTAGAGCACCCACCACTGCAGGAGCACCCACCGCTGCAGAAGCTACAATTGCTGCAGGAGCACCCACCACTGCAGGAGCACCCACTGCTGCAGGAGCACCCACCGCTGTAGGAGCACCCACCACTGTAGGAGCATCCACTGCTGCGGAAATACCCACTGCTGCTGGAGCACCCACTGATGCAGGAACACCCACTGTTGCAAGAGCACCCACTGCTGCAAGAGCACCCACTGCTGCAGGAGCACTTACCACTACTGCAGGGGCACCCACTGCTGCAGGAGCACTCACTGATTGCAGGAGCACTCACCATTGCTGCAGGAGCACTCAACATACCAGGGGAAGGTGTTTATTGTTCATTGGATATATTTGAAGAAAACAAGTCTTGTTTGAGTTTAGTCATTAAGATTTTTGTAGCCTGTTTCTTACCCATAATTATTTATTCTGTTGCATACAAAGAATTGCTGCAGGTTGAATTTATACTCTTTCATATTATATATGACATATATGCATAAATTCATCGACATAAATAAATAAATATTTAATACTTTGTTTCTGATCTGTGATGACAAATAATTTAATGGAGGTCTTTAAAATTAAATATTTTACTTTTTAGTACTATTCTGAATTTATTATATGATGTTTGCAATTAAAATCAGGTATTGACTTGTGGTGGTTTGAACAAGAATACGTACTGACTCATAGATTTGAGTGCTTGGTCACCAGAGACTGGCACTATTTGAAAGGATTAGGAGGTGTGACCTTGTTGCAGGAAATGTGCCACTGAGAGTGGGCTAATGTGGTTTCAGAAGCTCATGTCAAGCCCTGTGTTTTTTCTGCTGCCTGCAAATCAGGAGAGAGGACTAGTAGTTACTTTTCCAGGACCACGTCTGCCTGAAGGCTACCATATCCCTACCATGATGACAATGGACAAAATCTCTTAAAATGACAAGCTCCAATTAAATGCTTTCCTAAAAAAGAGAGTTGCCATAGTTATCATGTCTCTACACAGAGATAGAACAGTATGACAGAACTGAAAGTTTTTCCTTGTAAAATCTGGAGTGATTTCAACTACTCTTTCTCTTAATTTTATAGGCAAAGGATATTCACGTAAATACCCATGTGGATACTGATGGTTTGTATATTGCCTTCTTTTTCTGCTGATATTTTATCATTTTAAAGGCGGTACTCAGAATTTCCTTGCCACAGTTGTTCTCCTTAGTACTCATATTTCATCAATCACTTCAAAAGCACCTTGCTATAACTTAAATTCAATTGCTATAAATATCTAAATTAGTTTGGTAGCAATGATACATTTAGACTTGCTCATATAAATGTTAAACAGAGTTTCTTTTGGACTCATTTTACTTTCTAATTTTTCAACCCCTCCAGGTGGAATTGAGCATTTTTCATTCCTTGCTAGAAAGAAGTTCTTAATTTAACTCCTACAATAATGTTATTTTCTCTCTTTTAGATGTCACTGTTCATATTCCTTATTGATCCAGTATTATTGAATTTTGTTCATTAACGTATTTGTGTGTGTGCATGTGTGTGTATATATATTCAAGTTGATGTACGTGGAGACCAAGAGGCAATGTCAGAGATCTTGTATCCTTGTCAACTTAATATAGTAAGACAGTATCTCTCAAAGAACTTAGACATTCCCACTTTGACTAGACAGACTGGCCAGCAAACCCTAGACATGCTCTTGGCCCTTCCTTTCCAGAGTTGAAATTACAGATAAACATTGTCACAGTAGTCTTTTTAATGTTGACACTATTACCAATATTTAGGTCTTCATGTTTGTATGTATGGTAAGCTATTTATGACTGAGATTCTTACCACATAAATGTGTATCAGGCTGTTGATCTCAAGTCACTTCCTAGAACTTACCTAGATTTGTGTCCTTGAACCATGTTATTATCACAGTTTTAGTTATTGCCTGAACCTCTTCTGTATACACTCAAATGTTCCAACTGATTACTCGATATAATTGTTGGCTATTTAATAGTCATTATAGTTAATAAGTACTCCAGTGACAATCTGATATTCCTTCAGGTCTACTTGACCCATGCTCTCACCAAAGTATTCCTAACTCACAATCAAGGATAATTGCATTTATTCTTTCCAGGAGAAACGATAACCAATATTACCAGCTTTGAATGCCTTATCCCCTCTCACTTGTCACCTTGAAATCAATAGTAAATAATGATTTTCATCACTGTTCCTATTGCTACCACCAAGTGACCACAGTCCTCATAGTTAGAGTTGTTGAAAATCCTTAGAGATTAATAAATTTTAGTTTAACCATTAATTGTCCCTATTGATCACTTTACTTTATATTTGTTAGAATCCACAAGCTGTAGCTGGATCACAGGTTAAATGATGTTAAAACCATTAAATCCCTAGGTAAAATTGAATTATTTGAATAATAAATTAATTTCATCAAGCACAATCATTCTGAAAAAGCCTAATTTATCTAATTAAGTCTTTAAAAGTAAATCTAAAGCTCTAAAAACAAAAACAAAAAAACAGAGAAGGATGATCTTATATACTTTGAATAAGCCCTTAAAACTAGGAAGTTAAAAGGTCCTCTGAGCAGCATACACTAATGATATACATGAAGAAAACTGTACTACAGCCCTAATTTAACTGATATTCACCTAATACTGTAGGAGAAACTTGAAACTTGTGTTTTAAATACAAACATATTTGGGCTGCCACCATGATTGAAGACTAACAGAATTCTGAGGAAAAGACTCATGTAAGAATGCCAGCATTTCTAGCCTGTGAAAATAGGAAACTATGTACAGCTTACTTTATTTTTCTAAACCTACCAAATGAGAACAATTGGCCATAAAGTGATAGAGTTTAACTGGTCTCAAAAATCTCTAAAAATAATTGTAAAACTGTTGTCAGTTTTCTGATTTTCAAAATTTTATTTCCTGAAACTTTTCAATCAATTAAGATCTCTGTGGTTGCTATGCATTTTGTGTATTCCTTTGTTTATTATTTTCTCTCTTCTAGAGAAGCACTAAAAAAGACGAACTTCTGTTTGTCAAGGTGTATTTGTTATTCAGTGATATGTCTTTTAACACTTGCATGATGACCTGTTCCACGTTATAGCATGACAGAGTTTATGGAAAAAGCATCTGCTAACTTGTCTGTAATATTCGGCAATAAAGCACTGTAAGAAATTCCACAAGCCAAAGAGAGCTCATTCTCTTTTAGTCACTCCACTTTCTTGTGGAGTTTGGATAAGATGGAAGACTTTAACAAGGAAAAAAATGTATTTATTGAATCGTATATAACTATTTTATTGAGGCTAGTGTGAAAGCTTAAGGTGACAAGCAATAAAATTCATGTATCTTCTACCTCTAGAAAAATAATAGCTCATAACTTATTTTAAATAAATATGCAGTTTGATAGATATTTTACTCCTTGTACCTGGAATATATATGTTTGCGATAAAGATAGAAAAACATATTTTGTAATTAGCTTAAATATTTGAGATTTCCTACAAGTATTATTCTAATTAACTAAGAAGCAAATTGAGACCCTTATTTTTCCATGAAAGCTTAATAGATATTGCTAAAAATTTATAATTTAAAGGATTTAAAGTATTTATAATGATTATACAACTCTAATTTATATCCCAAACATTTTAACTTCTCCTAAGTTTAACCTTTTATTTTACTTTTGGTGATATTTTATATTTGCATATGGTTCGTGGTGCCATATATGACATTTCAAATTTATTAAATCAATTTGTTATTTGGCAATTTCATATATTAGATAATGACCTCTGATCACTGGCCAGTATCATGGCCTCCCAACATTCTACTACCCCAAACTGTGGAAATAGGAAAATAGATACAGTTTACTTTCTTTTTCTAAAGCCACCAAATGAGAGCAATTAGTTGTTTTGCTTTGTTATCCAAGGAGCTTAATTAAAGCTGTGAATATGAGCATGGAGCTTTGCATTGGGGCCTGGTTGGCTCTGAAGTTTGATTAAAACTTGAGAAAACTTGTCCAGAAAGCATAAGAAGCAAGGATTTCAGCAGTGCGGGCTATGACCTCCTAAGTCTCTCCTGCTTCCACAACAGTGTGTGGCACGGACTGAAGGCAGATTTTGTAGTTGTGAGTTCATGATTTCAGTCCTTGTGCCAAGTCTTGAGGATGACAGTCCACATACTCCTTCACCCTATCTTCTGGCTCTTACATTCTTCCTCACCTCTTTTCCACCATAATCCCTGAGATTCGAAGGGGGTCTTGTTTAGGGCGAAGTCCTCAACCCTCTCTTACTTTCAGAATCTTGTGAAGTCATGGGTCTCTCTCCGCATAATTACACACAGCCTTCTACTTTCGAAGTCGTTGTCTTCAATCATTTCATTTTTGTCTCCGGTTAAGAATTTGTTTTTTTTTTTTCCTTGAGAACATTAAGCTCTTTGATCATGTTTATGATTGTTCTTTTGAATCTTCCAAGTTACTTTTCATAGATGACAGTTTTATAGGATTGGTGATATCCTATGGGAGAAATATTGTCTTGCTTCATTGTATTGTTGTTTTACATAGAACATGGGATCTGAGTGTAGGATGTTGGTTATCTTTTGGCATGAAATTTTAGCCCATTAGAAACCTGAAACAGTTTGGTGAATTGAATGCCTAGAGTAGGGCAGGAGATGTTAGAACTAAGGCTAAGGATGCTGGAGAACTCTACTTAGGCCCTGGTACAGGACGTGTGGTGTTTCAATGAAGCTAAAAGGACCTGATATAGAGACTGTCAAATGCCAGACTAGTAGTGGTACAGACTAGGGTCTAGGGCAGAGGAGAGGCTTTTATCAGGGCAAGATCTCTGAGTATTGTAATGAGCAGGTGTATTAGCTTGGGTTTCCATTTCTATGAAGAGGCACCATGCCCACAGCAACTCTTATAAAGGAAATCATTTAATTAAGGTGATTGCTTACATTTCAGAGGTTCAGTTCATTATCATCATAGTAGGGAACATGGTGTTGACTACATCTTGATCAGGAGGAAACAGGAAGTGGACTGACAAACTAAGATTGGCTTGAGCATATATGAGACCCCCAAAACCCACCCATACAGTGACACTGGTACATAGGCCCTCCTTTAATAGCAGTGTGGAGGCTTAAATACCCAGCAGTCAATGACCAACAGGTGAAAACACCATCCTCTGATCCTGTAGGCAAGGCACAGCTTTTGGTAACTTCAATTAGAAGGCTCTAGCAGGGAAGAGCAGCTGAAGGCCAGGACTCCAATTGGTCCCAACATAACATTACTAGAATTCTGAAGACAATGTACTGTCCATGTGTTAGGCAGATTGATTTTTGACAGATGACACAAATTCTGACAGGCAAGAATCAAGAAGAATAAGGCAGGGACAGTGCCAAATGAAATTCTAGAAAAAAGGAAACCGAATAGACTAACAGACTAGAATATTTTCTTCAGGGTTGACTATATTGTGATTTGGGACTATATATATATATATATATATATATATATATATATATATATATATACAAATATACAAACATGCACACACACACACACACACACACACACACACACACACATATATATATATATATATATATATATATATATATATATATATATAATCAATAGTATGTTTGGCTTTAACCTAGGTCTCTGGCTATATCATCTCTGGTTCTTGTTTAACCAGGATTTGTCAGATATGACTTCCTTCTCGGGGAGTGGGCCTTAAATCAAATCATATATTGGTTGGCTATTCCCCCAAGTTTGTGCCATGGTTGCCCTATTATACTTCTCAGCTAGGACAGGTTATAGGTCAAAGGTTTTGTGACTGGACGGGTGTTTATGTTTCTCTTCTTGTAGCCTGCAGAGTACCTTTCTACATGGAAGACACCAGTAGGCAGGGAAGAAGGCTACTTGTAGGCACTAGTTCAGTTTCTCCAAATGCAATAATTTGTGTGCATGTTGTCCTCAGAAATAGCACCTCACGGTCAACAGGAAGCATCCCTTTATATTAACAATATTCTGTGTTGTTGCGGATTTCTATGGGACCTGTTTGAACAACAACTCAACAAGTCGTGATACGGGGAGCCTCAGTTTGGGGACAAGAGTTGGCTTGTAGTGAGTCCATAGCCCCATTATTAGAATATCTCATTGAGACCACCGTCACATATTTTAAAAGTTTCCATATCATCCTTCAAATGTCCCTTAATTCTAGCTTCCTCTCACTGCATTCCTTCCCTCAACCTTGCATACAGTTCCCCTTGACACCTGATCCTCCTATTTGGTCCCCACTCAACGCTGTCCACTCAGTCCACTCATAAAATCTATTCTATTTCCCTTCCCCAAGGAGATACATTTCTTCCCCTGTCTGTTTCTCTAAACCTAACCTCTCTGAGTCTATGGATTGCAGGTTGATTATCATTTTCTAAATGGCGAATATCCACAAATAAGTTAATACATACTTTATTTACATTTCTCAGTCAGTATTACCAAATTCAGGATGACTTCCTTTCTAGTTTTATTTTTTTTTGCTTGTAATTTTCAGGATGTCATATTTTAAGAAATCAGAAATACTCCATTCTCTAAATGTATCATATTTCCGTTGATTCTTATGTTAATGGACATCTCAGCTGTTTCCAGTTTCTTACTATTATGAAGAGAGCAGTAATGAACATTGTTAAACAAACGTCTTTGTGGTATGGTAGAATTATCTTTGTGTATATGCTCTAGAATGATATATCTTAATCTTAAGGTTAATTAATCCCCAACTTTCTGAGGAACCACCATATTGATTTTCATAGTCGCTCTTCAAATTTGTGCTCCTACCGGCTATGGAGGAGTATTCCCCTTATTCTATCTCCTCACCAGCATGAATTGTCACTTGTGTCATTGACCTTAGCCATTCTCGCAGGTGTAAGATGGATTCTCAAAGTAGT